>NC_047076.1:10489807-10855290 GCF_902459465.1 Asterias rubens | reverse complement strand
TCTGTGAAATTTTTTTTATGTACAGAAAGTGTATAATGGCTTTAACAGATTTTGTAAGATTGCTTGAGCACAGACACATGTTGTTTGGAAAGCAAGGCTGCATTACCATCCACGTCCCGTTTGATCATGGTTTGGTGAACCATCGGGTACAGAACCCCAATTCCCCACCGGGATGCCGGGAGCAAGTGCAGCGACCCTGAACTTCAGCATTAGATTATACCACATGCTGTCCATGTCACAAAACAACCCTGAGCTAAAAATAACCAGCATGTCGTTCTTGCTAGAGTATGACAACGTAGGGTGTGGAACACTGAAGGGGACAGTCGGTTGTCTTGTTCTTAAAATCCTTATGTTTTTATGCAATGTGTTGAAATCAGTTTTCTCCCAGGGGAGGTGCATGTGGATTCCGGCAGTTCAAACATAATCAGTATTGGAAGCTTATACATTAGCAGGTGGGTCTTGGCAGCAATTCATTGTCAAAGTCCAGTATAACCTCGAACCCATGACTTTTGCAATTCTAGAGCTGTGTCATGCCAACTAGACCACGAGATTTTCATGTAAGAGGCAGCTCGAATCCTATAATATCATAGCACCTGGTACAAAAATTAATATTATATCCAATATCATCGATTCAAATTTTACATCTCCTAAAACATACTAATGTCGTAGCCCAAAATCGCCCAAGTCCACGGCACCGTCCCTTTAACTATGGATAAAAAAACTCAAACTTAAACTTACTTGGTGTATGGTAGACATTATTTACAACCAAAGTTCCTGGATAGAGCTGATTTGGTCCTTGATCCTTCGTCAATGCATCCTGTTGGGTAATGATAACGGATGTTCAATTATATTAATAGAACAGTTGGTGCTTTGCCCTCAATTGCTTAGACCGAGAACAATCATGAACCAAAATCATGTATTCTTGAAGGTCATCATGACTATATCAGCCGAGGACTATAAATAAATGTTCCTTTCTATTTTTGTGTCTGTTTGTTTTCAAGTGGTCTACTACTTTGTGATAGTTTGTTATCCATGGGGTTAACTTTAAAGGGTATATACAACATAATGTGTTTGTTCTTAAAACGAATAATCCGTACTTGGAATGCACAGTATGAAAAGCGTTACTGACAGTAACGCTTATCAGATTAAATGTTTGACATAACCAGTGTTGTGCTTCATCATCAATTATATTTCTTCAATTTGTTGAAAACAAACATCAAGTAAAACACATTTCAATTCTTCAATTCATTGTTTAATATTAAATTTCGCTTTTTAGTTGAACAATTTGAACACTTGAACGCGACAAGCGTAAATCAACAACCTAATGCCCAGCGTATTTTGGCTAATTTGGACAGGGCGATAGCAACATGCAACGATGGTTTACTATCGAGTAAATGGTTCCCCGGGGCGCATCGCCCATGTTCCCCTGAGTGAAATACACGCGTTGCGGTAGCACATTGCGTGATTAGTTCTCGACCAAATAACATGATAATTATACTATCTTGGTACAGCAAACATGTTTTGTTAATGAGCTATGATGGTTTTCCTTCGATAGTCTGCATGTAGTCACGCACATGCACATTGTATTAAAGCTAAGGTGTAAGTTTAGTGGAAACACTCTTAAAATTAATGGCAAAAAAAAAACATTTCGGGAAGTCTACAACAAGTGCAAATTTATTTATTTTTTGAGAAACATTTCACTTCGAGGTATCATGGCTACCGTACACAAAAATATCATATCTTATCCCCCCCTCATTTTTTTTTTCATCTGAGAAGTGTTCTGGCAGTAACGCTTCTTGTGTATGCCAATTGCGGGGGGGGGGGGGGGTAGGGTATTCTACTATTCCTGCGTATAGACATAACCGCTCTGCAGCCGATTTCACGAAACTCTAGGTTTAATCCTAACTCGAGTTGAGACGAGTAACCCGTCCTAGCTTAGGACGGGTCCAATGCATCATACGTATTTGGATACGGGACTCAACTCATCCTAAATCCTAAGATTAATCCTAAGTTAGGAAGAGTTTGATGAAATCGACGGCTGGACATATCGGTGACATCTCTACAACGCGACCACCTTTTGCAATGAAATGTTCAATCGAACACCAATATGTATACTTTGCCTTCAACTTGTATTCATTAATGTCGAACAGCATTGCGATAATGAGAATAGTGTCCTTCCAATTTAAGTATAAATAGTACAAAGTCACCACACGGACGAAACTCACTCAAGATGTCTGCTAATTGGGGTCACAAAACGGCGAATATTATCGAATTGATATTAAATTAAAAATAGAACGCCTGGCTCAAAACAAATATTTGGAACGTTGTTTAAATGCACAAAATGCAAACAATTATAAGCGTGGAGAAAATGAAGGTTGACCGACACGCTATTATACATTGCATGGATTATATATTCTTATCATGAAAGCTCAATTTTCTCTGTAATTAACCATAATTATGTCCGTATCAAAGGCAACGAAATAATGTGTGGTCATACTGTTAAAGTACTGTCGATTGTTAAAGGCAGTGGACACTATTGGTACGTTCTCAAAATAATATTGGCATAAAACCTTTCTTGATGACGAGTAATGGGGAGAGGTTGGTGGTATAAAACATCGTGAGAAACGGCTCCCTCTGAAGTGCCATAGTTTTCGAGAAAGAAGTAATTTTCCAAGAATTTGATTTCGAGACCTCAAGTTTAGAACTTGAGGTCTCGAAATCAACCATCTAGACGCACACAACTTCGTGTTGCAAGGGTTGTTTTTCTTTCATTATTATCTCGCAACTTCGATACCCGATTGAGCTCAAATTTTCACAGGTTTGTTATTTTATGCATATGTTGAGATACACCAACTGTGAAGGCTAGTCTTTGACAATTACCAATAGTGTCCACTGCCTTTATGGCAATCGTAATAAGAAGTAGTAATTTTTGAGGTCTTCATGAATATACGAATTCTCACACTATTTGAGTACATCCGGTAAACAGGACACCTTTACTGAGAATGCCATCTCTAAAGGACTACCAGATCATTCTCTCTCAACCGTCGGACTTGCCTTTTATCATGGCCTTTGTGGCTTGGACATACATACATACAAAAATGTTGTATTTACCGCCATTTCATCAAGACCACAGCGGTTTGTGATGAAACAGAGAAACAATTAAACGCAGACAAATGCAAGTTAAACCAAACAGCAAAACAATCATTGTGGGAACAGGTGTGATTTCAGATGCTTCTTGAAAATATGAAGTGAATCAGCAGAGCGCACAGATGAGGGAGACTATTCCAAAGTTTAGGAGCGGCAGAAGAGAAGGATTTGTCAGCAGCTGAAGCAAGAGATCTGTGGGTTATTTTGTGTTCGACAAGACGAATAGTGTCGTTTGATGACCGCAGGCCGACTCTTCCCGGTGTGTACAAAACCAAGCACGATTTTAAATATGCTGGCCCCAGATCATTAAGGCATTTGTAGACGAAGCAGAGGGTTTTATATTGGATACGTTGGACAGCTTCATAAAGATGCGATCCCAACCGACTGGAAGGGGGACTCTAGGTACGTGATCTCCCCTTGCAGTGTCTTGGCATAGGAGCTCCCACGAAGCTGTCCAATACACGAAGGCCTTGACAACAATCTACTCTCAGACGGGACATAGGGACGAGGCCGACCAAGCCTCAACTAAAAGGATATCATCAAGAGAAAAGTGATACCGGGTAAATTTAACACAAAGTCAAGGCCATCTCTTGCAACCAAAAGAGCCGACTGAGGATCGGATGTCAGTAATTGAAGCATGATAATGATAATGAAGAAGTCAGACGGAAATATTATGTTGGATTCATGAGAGTGTTAGACTGGTGTGTCCCCCCCCCCTATTTTTATTCGAAAGGATAAAGACTTGGCTTTGTGTTACGTCGGATTCAACTGCCAACCTCCATGACAATTGCAACGTAAAATCACTGGGAGGTCTAAGTTTATTATGGACGTGGGCTAAAGGTATGACGTCAGCTGTTCGGGCTAGGACAGCGTGAGCTTTCAGATTAAAAGCAATTGGAAACTTTGGAACGCTAGGTGGCAGCAAACCTACCAGGTAAATTCTCTGAGCAAGCGCACATGACCACGAACAATTAATTTGCTTAGTCAGTCTGCCGTCACCAAGCTTCCCAAAAGTCGACAAATACCCCCGAGGTAACCGTACTTCGTCTTGAGCGCCACCCTATGATGAGGAAAATTCATTGCCGAGGCGCAGTTTGTCCTTCCTCAGGTCGAACGGTAGTGTCAAAGATAAAGATTGTGAATGGTGCCAGATTGATGATTGGTGATTTCCATTAAAAGGTTAATTGATTTGATTACTACATTCAACAAGCTGTGAAATGGAATTGTATTCGGTAACTGCCTTTTATCGCCCAGTGAAATTGTAATTCCAATGTAAGGTTCTTGCAATTTAGTTTTCGTACAAAAACGAACAAATTCAACTGGAGTTAAGAACCATTACAAGCTGAACATTCGAATACTCTAGTGGTTGCCCCCTGACACGCCAAATTGCCCGCCCCCTGATTCCCCTTCAGCGGATGTGAACCAGATAACGCCCATGACGGGGGACGAGAAAGTCAGTGCCTTGGGATTTACAAACAAGCTAAAACCATAATGCTTTGTCAGTTATTTAATCTCTCAAACTCAAGTGTTTCATAATTGGAGACGCTTTCCTTCATATGGCTGCTTTTTTAGGTCAAGAGCCTAGTTTTATTCGTACCCATCGCTGTCTTGCATGTTTGAATGTGCGCCCCGTTAGGCATACTTGACTTTTGGAAGTTATAGGGGATCTGCAGCAAGCTCTCTGGACTGTTGAAAGGCATGTTGTTTTGTATAAACGGTTCTTGAATACGTTTATATTGGCTGTTGCATTGAATTTACATTACTATGAACCACCTTGCAATGTAGAGTATAGCTGATTGTATTCGAATGGTGGTTCGCTGTACATTGTGTTTACCTTTTTTTGTTCTGTTAAGCTCAACGTAAAGAAGGAAAGTTAAGTTTATCGTGCACATGTGTTGTTAAAAAAAAGAAAAACACAAAATTATAGCATTTAAACTGAAAAATCATGTGCATATAAAATAACACCAATGTACACGCCTTGGCAAAAAACAGTGTTATTTAACAACCGTGTGGTTGAATCTTTCTTCGGTATATTTGAGAACATCCATATTGTCAAAATTTAATTATTAGTTAGTAATATTAGAAATGCGGGCTTATTTTGTGTGAGTGAGAGAATGATATGTTTAGCATTTAAAGAGACTCTTGTAATTATGGTAAGCAAAGATTGTTGAGATGCTCATTAAGTCTGAGTTTACAGGGAAATTATTTTGTAAAGGTTTAGATAAATAAACCGGAGATTGACATGTTTGTTTGTCAAGGCGATACCAGCTCGCCACCTTGACCCCATCCACTTCAGTCCCGGTTCCAGTCCCCGGAAAACCCGACCGTGAGATGTCACTCAGATCTATCTAGTGTTTATTAAATTTACAGTCTATTATTAATAAGTGACCCAGTTACCTTCGATACCAATCATTCAGTTTGCCCTCACACATACAAGCTAATTACTATTTCATAATCAACACAAATTTGTGGAATGTGGATGTGTTGGGAAACAAGCTAGGATTGTTTTTAGTAGAGAAGAGTAATGAAATACTTCTGCCTTGATTAAGCCTTCTGCAAACAAAGACTGTTCCAAATTGTATTTCCTCCCAAGATCATTTGCAGAATGGAACAAACTACCACAAGATATTATTGTATATAATTGCTTTGGTTTCAACCATTTGTACGTATCTCCTTTGTCATTTTGTCAAGTAATCTTTATATTTTTTAATTATTGTATATTGTATATTTCTTTTCATATTTTTATATTGAGCTGGTCTACTGTTGTAATTGCCTGCAAAGGATGATTAAAGTTTTTTTAACTGACAGAATTGAATTGAATTGATTTGAATTCGCCAAGGGCCAACTATTGGTATTTAAGGATGCAATTCAAGCGGACAAGGTTTAACAACATCGGGGTGGGAGGGAAGTGGGCACTTCAAGTTGAGATGATTTGTGATGAGTTGTTAATAATAATATTAGTGGTTTGTGTTGTGACTTCACACTTTGCACAGCATAATATAAGATTGATACACGGCTGAGTAAGATCAATCTTAGCTCTATGTACAATCAAACCCCAATGTATTTTACCATTACATTACATGTTCACTGGTCCCAAGGTTGTGCCAAATTGATATTCAATGAGGCGATAAATGACAGTGTTAGGTAAATACACAACAGTGTCCATCCACTTTCATGGGTCATTATAATGTCACATTTGAAGCAATATTGTTAATGTGTTTACACAAGGTCAATAAATTAACATTTATAATTTAAGACACTGATAAAGGCGCAACAAAAACAGTGTTACACAGCCTCGTGATAAATTCAAATTGTAGGCGTTTATCTAGTCAGCCGTCTTAAAGTATACCAATACTTTTTTGTATGAATACATTACTTAATGGGGGCCTATGGGGAATAAGCTTTTCATTGCAGCGCCAGTATATTAAAATGTTGAGCAAATAAGAAAACAAAAAAAATCATTTAGGGATATTTCTTTAAAAAAGTTTATATTGTGAGCTGGATGGTGTATACATGCAAATCAGTACTGTTACGCATTGTCCACAGCGGAACCAGACGTCTGTGACGTATGTGTGCATTGCAAAGCGATCCAGTTCCTGTAGAAAGCAAACTTTAAGAATCGACCAAGGAACAGTCATGACTTTACGACTCGACGCCTGAACCGGGGAGTTTCCAACCCGTGTGTGTTTAGCTTAGCACCCGGGGTATTTTCTCGGTAACCCCTATCCCCTCGGAGTAGTGGCTGCGTTTTTTTTTCGTGTTTTTTTCTTCTTTTTCGTCTGGATGTATGTTGTGTTGGAATCAAACCAAAGGTTCAAGTTGGTTCCCGGTTTTCCAATCAGATTCATGTCTGTCACCTTTAACCTTCAGATTTAGGATGGTTTCGGCAGTCAAGATATTCATAATTGGAGCATGTATCGAGCAAATAGGTTTAAAGGCAAAGTATACCTTATGTTTGGAGAACCGTTGGATTGTGTGTTTTTATTTTATTGTTAAATCGTGAGACATAATCACAAGGGTTACAAATTAGACAGGGGCTGTCAAAATTGCTGCTACGTTGTGCGACTAAGACTCACGTGGATGTATGCCTACTGTAACATTAAAGGCAGTGGACACTATTGGTAATTACTCAACATAATTATTGGCATCAAACCTTACTTGGTAAAGAGTAATGGGGAGAGGTTGATAGTATAAAACATTGTGAGAAACGGCTCCCTCTGAAGTGACGTAGTTTTGGAGAAAAAGGTAATTTTCCACGAATTTGATTTCGAGACCTCAAGTTTAGAATTTGAGGTCTCGAATTCAAGCATCCGAAAGTACACAACTACGTGTGACAAGGGTGTTTTTTCCTTTCATAGTTATCTCGCAACTCCGACGACCAATCGTGCTCATATTTTCACAGGTTTGTTATTTCATGCATATGTTGAGATACACCAAATGAAAAGACTAGTCTGTGACAATTACCAATAGTGTTCACTGGCTTTAACACCATGTTCTAGTACATGTGCTCTATATCCCTTTTTCGGATACGACGTTTTAATTTGTTATAAAGCAATCATTCTGTGTGCTCTTATTCTCTAATGAAATTGGGTAATAAGTACGTGCGTTGTCAAAGTGTGACAGCCAACTGTCGTGACCATCAGATAATATCTGGTGGGCGAGGAGATTTCATCTCCCGGGAATTTGATGAGAAAAACATTTTAAGGAAAAGATAAAACCATCACTTCCAAGACTCTTCACTGTAGGCCTTAACGGAAGTTAGTAATTGGAAATTGTTGCAATCCTATGTTGTTTTACATACATCACCAAAAACCGACTCTATAAAAAAAATAATAATTGGTGCGTTTTTGAGATATTGCCGGCAATCTGGAGCGATTATGTCCACAAAGTAGAAAGAATCTGTAGTTTGAATAACCTAAGAAACGTTACTGCCAGTAACGCTTCAGTACCTCAATATGAAAAGTTTACTATCCATAGCTGCTTCTTGTACACTATTAGTGGTGCAAATCTGAAACACAGAATTGTTTGTACACAGACTTGTGTTAAACAATTTTGATTTCTTCAAGTCGTTGAATCCGAGGTATATAGAGGTGTGTTTGTAAAACGGTTTACCCTGAAAGCAATTTTCAGCTCAGGGACATAATTGCGTTATTTCGTTTACAGATGTTCCATCAATGCTACCAGTGTTGATGTTAACTTCCCACTTTATTCAGTGAGGGTTGCAATCTTAGATTGGCAAAATATATCCTAGATTTTTTAAGGATGTCGAATGCAGATGGGCAAAGTTGCTGGGGTTGAATCTTAAGAATGTGAGGTATGTTTTCGTTTTGAAGATGAAGTTTCCACTGTTTTATATTTAAAAAAAGTTGGTTAAATATTTTTAGTTATTTTCTCCCACCCGCCCTTCCCCAGTAACGAAAATTATTAATAGTTATTTTTTTTTTTTCAAAGCGGGGGTTTATAACAGCTTATCTCATTAAGGAATGATGTTTGGATTGCAACAAACATTAAACACAATAATATTGTATGCAGGGTATTCCAGTTGCTGGCAGTCAAAGACACGCACCGCTTTACAATACAGCACAAATTTGTGTTTGCAAATATTCTAGGGAAGTTGTTTTCTTCAAAGGGTTAAGTATGCATGTATGAATAGTTACTGTTAATTTACCATTTCTATTATTTATTTTTATGTTTTTTATTACAACGAAAATCATGTGAATTCATTTATTTACTTATTTTGTATTTTTATCTGAACAATTTAATAACAACAACATGCACAACAAGAAGAATGCAAGTCAACAAAATTAGCCAATAGTCTTACTTTGTCACGCAATGGCCATCATCCCATCAACAGCTGACCTGGTAAACCAAAATTCCATATTTTTGTCATTATGATTTTTCTAGGGCACAGTATGGTATCTTTCCGGAATGCGGATGATCAAGATTGACCTCAATTTTTCCCCGTGCATTATTGTCCTCTTTTTGGAACGAGCGATATTTCTGGGTGAAGAAAAAACTTGCTTCCCAAATCCAGTTGACATGTGTGCTGAACGAAGGGTTGGTCTGAGCTGAAAGAATCAATAGTGTAATTTTCTTTTTCATTCATCACTTTTGTAGCATGCACATTTTCAGTCAGTCGGTGGTATACTATACCTGCTTCAATAGCTGGCTCAGTTTTTTGGATGGGCGGTTACCAGCACCGGATTCGAGCAGAGTGTGGGTTCGAGTCCCGGTCGTGACATTTGTGTTTTCAAGCAAGACACTTAACCATGATTGCTTCGTAAAAGTTGGGAGGTGTGCTCTTTGCTTTACCAGTCAGGCTTCTTATGGATGATACCCAAGCCTTCATGCGAAAAGAATGTAACGAGGGTAACTCTGTTTCAGCTGGAGAAGGTGGCAACGGCACCAGGAAAAAAATTGTTAATTGTAGCCCACACCTTGAAGTGGCCCTTCAGGCCTTGTGTGTCTGGCATCTTGCATGCAAAACAAATCTGGATGTTTTTCTTATTTTTTTCCCGTCTAACTAGGGCGTACATCTTTTATAAACTAATGACGCAAAAAATTGCCCGGGGCTAGAAACTCTTCTAATTAAATGTCGACATTCTATCCACACTGCCACTCCAGTTATTAAGTTATAATCCTTTTAGATAATTGCGATTTGCTAATTTGCGTGAGCAGAATTTGACGCACGTTAAACGACGGTTAATTGGGCAATTGTCTCTAACGAAACTTTGCATCGACTGGAACGCTTAAAGTTACTGCATTGGAACTCCTCAAAATAATGCTCTTAAGATTTAAACGACCTATGATTAAATAACCATCCACGAGAACACCAACATTGTTGTGAAGTTGGCAGCCCCTCTAAAGAAAACCAAGATTGGTCATTTTGTTGTTCCAAATCCAATAATGAGGTTCAACAAACTAGCGACGTGTTCCTTCATGAAGTTATTAAGCCGAACAACATCAGGGGTTATAAAAACAGTGGTTTACTTTAATGTAAAACGCGCATATCCGTCACTCAGTGACGCTCCTCTGGCGCTGTAACATACAGTATGTTCAGCACAGTATACGCAGGACTACGTTTGAATTATTAGACCTTATCCTTTAGCACAGTGTAAGGGTTTACAATGTGCCGCTGACCGATAAAGTGCACTGAGTTACTCTACGTGTATTACACAACGCACGGGACTCGCTGTAGGCCTATGTCCCATCCGAAGGACGCAACAATATTGGTTAAGGTTTCAAGGACACAAGTGCTCTGATCCACTCGGCCACGAATAAAATTGTTTAGACTTCAATGTATTTCCAACCAAGTTTATCACGTTAAAACAAAATATATGGTCGAATATAAATAAAGGCATGGTGCCCCTTTAAATGGTTTGTATTTCGATCCAGACAATGTGTTAACTTTCACAGAAGAATTTAATGAATGGTCACAACCCTGTGTTATGACATGCCATGCCTTCCTATGGTAGCCGAGCACGCATCCCACTAATGTCAATATAGACAGTTAGTCCTTAGAGATGAATGGGTATCGGTTGAAGATGCACAAAAGGTTTCTACCTAGGAGAGAGATTCTAGCCTGGGAATAAAGGAATCCGGCGTGTAATTCCTGCCCAAGGGCGGCTTGTATCACATCCCATCCACTCTCTACATCAGAATGGGAACACATGGTACAATAATAAGTACAATTTCGTATCAAGTGTTATTTGGGGCTTTGAGATAGTGGGCGTGTTAGGATTGTTTGAAGGGGAAGATCTGTCAGCTTGGAGCTTAAAGATGATGTTATTAAGATACTTGGAATATTTGAGTGCACTTCAGTAATATTTTTTTTTCGCGCGGAGTGGCATTCTGCGTGTGTGAGTTATTTTGTAAGCCAAGAAAGCAAAATGTTAGGCGCGTCCGTATAGACAAGGGGAGAGGGGATGTATAGGGAAGAGTTATAGTGGTCATAATTGTGACCATATGTGACCATCCACCACCAATAGGCTGTAAAGTTGCACTTGTACATTGCAGAGCCTATTAAATTGTTTGGGTTTTCAAGAAATCTTTGAGAAATCTGAATAAAAAAGTAGGTGGCTTTGAGAAATCATAACTTCGTCAAGAAAAGTCTGATTTAAATGTGGATGGTATCATTTTGAAGCTGATTACACACTCTCTCCAAAAATGCATTGAGCCCACAACTTACAGCCCATTGGTGGTGGATGGTCACATATGAAGGTAAATCATGATACAAGACAAAGTGTGAACAAAGTGTGTTAGAAACGACAGGGAGCAAGCCAATATTGAAAAAGGAAATGGCTGGTACATTGTTTTATGAAATGTACAGCAGTTCATAAAGGATTAAGGAACACATTGTCATTAGTACTGCGCTTTGGGCTACAGGGGAGTGGGGCTATAGGGATCCAGACCAATACTGCAAAAAGAACATTGCTGTTAAAAAGCGATTAAAGGGACGAATTGGCTTTCATTCGACGCTTTTGGGCTACAAGTGGAGTGGGTAGAAACTATAAGGTGACATAGAAATAAAGCAACAACAAAAACAACTGATACATTATTTTAGGAAATTAACTTCAGGTGGTAATGTTTAAAGGGACTTTATAAGGTAGAATATAAAGATCCATACAAATTCATGTCATAACAAACCTTTTACTGTTCCAAGCGCCCAGGCTAAGGCAATATGCACCTTTAAAATGTCTGACTAATTGAACTGGGTTAATATTACAAGAAGTCAATCATTCTCATTCGAAGTTGGTCGGTACATACAGCTGTGCTTACAAGTTCGCCACACCTTCAAACCTTCCTGCTTTCATTGTGAACACAAATATTTTAAAAGCTTTTTAAAACATTATTTGACACTATAGTTTCGCCCATAAATGTTGGGAATATAAATGGTTTACACAATCTTCAAGTGCTACCAGATGGTTAAAAACCCGCCGCATATTTGTGTCAAGTGCAAATTTGACATATTGCCTTCAGTATGCTGCCCTTGATGACAAACATCATCTTTGAGTGCATCGGGATGTTTATAGTAAGAACATAAGGTCCATGCTAGACTTGTGGTCAAGTCGTTAATGGTCTGCCGTTGTGAGATAGTCGAGTCGTGGTGGTGGCGATAATGATTCAGGTTTTCGCAATAGTAATAGAGAGGTTTCGCAGAGTCGAGGATACGAATAGGCATACAGATATCGAACCGTACGCGTCCGCGTCAAGTGAGCTGTGTAGTTTTGTTTCTTGAGGCTCAAGAGGGCGCTAGTACACAATAGTTGACTGTTTCGAGTGCTATGGTTAAAACTATGACTCCCGAGGTGATCCCCGGAGCGTTCTATTTTCCCGAGGCGAAGCCGGTTCTATTTTCCCGAGGCGAAGCCGAGGGAAAATAGAACGCTCCGGGGATCACCGAGGGAGTCATCGTTTTAACCATTGCACGAGTAAAAGCAGTCAATATTTGTTTTATAACACCCCAAACATTTCTTAATACTGTACTATTATTATTAAGTTACAGACCTGCATGCTGCAATCCACGGACGACGCGAATACAGACTGGAAAAAACTTGTACTGTGCTGCATGTAGTGTCGTGCAATCCGAAATGGTTACAGACTATTAATTTATCATCCTCGTACACGCAATGGGCGTCTGGGTAATGCACGCCATGTGCTAGTCTTCGGACTAGCGCACGGCAAACCGACGCACTATCACACGGCCGTCGTCTAGCAAAACTAAGACATGTCATGTGACGCGCTCTAAACCAATGAGCAGGGAGAATACTTGTAAGGGGTGTTATAATAACCAAATGGCTGCACCAATGGACAATCGCCATTTCTCTGTTTCGTCAGCATGGTGGTTAACAAATGTTCAACTACATCCATGTATGATACCACTAATAGACATGGTGAAAACATGGTAGGCCTACACTAAAGGAACACGTTGCCTTGGATCGGACGAGTTGGTCTATAAAAAGCGTTTGTGAACCGTTTGTTATAAAATGCATATGGTTGGAAAGATGTTTTAAAAGTAGAATACAATGATCCACACATATTTGCCTTGTACTTGCGTGGTTTTCCTTTTACTTTGCGAACTAACACGGTCGGCCATTTATGGGAGTCAAAAATTTGACTCCCATAAATGGCCAACCGTGTTTGTCGACGAGGTAAGAGGAAAACCACGCAATTTCGAGTGATACTTGTGTGGATCATTATATTCTACTTTTAAAATATCTTTCTAATCATACGCATTTTATAACAAACGGTTACAAACGCTTTTCAAAGACCAACTCGACCGATCCAAAGGCAACGTGTTCCTTTAAAAAATAACAATCCGCTACAAAAACATGGACAAAATATTTGTTTACTTACGTATATGGCGACAGATTCCCGTGTTGTGCTACTATTCTAATTTGTGTACAACGGTTATACGTCACATGGACCTCAAAAAGTGATGACGTACGACGTATCCGTTCACGTAAGAGTATCGGTGACTCTGCGAAACCTCTCTAATATACTAGGCCCATGCCGTTGTGTTAAGTATCAACACCACTTGGAAGCCAGGTCAACTGAACTTTGTTTAGCTGCATGAGCTGGTTACAACCAACTGTACCAACAACATGAATAACACGTCAATACGCTACCCCGTTGCCCCATTTTGCCAACAGCAAACTTCTTCAGTATCCACACAAATCGGTCGAACGCAATTCTCCAAACAAAGGAATAACTGCATTTAATGATGTTGACGTTCAACTCACCAACGATGCTATAGTACAGTATATACTTAAGTATATTGGAAACATCGCACACTAGATTGAATATGGCATAAATAGCTCAAGGCAAATTTGTCAAGTCTAAAATATTAATAAGATTATAGATTTATGGATGTTCGTGGTATTATTCTACTTCACAAATACAAGAACAATAGTAGACGAATGCATAACCTACATAACTAATTTTCTTTCAAGCATATTGGCAAGGCTTACATACTGGATTTTTCATGTTTACGGATTCGAATACTCTTCGTGTTGGTTTAGAATGTACGTCCCTAATCCATAATCTGTGTAGAAATACACTGTAGCCCTTTGGTCCACAGGATCAGTGACTGGCTATGTGGTAATTTTTGGAAGCACGTTGGCATTAGCTACAATATGTATTTAATTTTGGTGAAACAATCCTTCAGCAATGGCCTTAACAAAATAATGCCCGGATAGTATTTATTGCAAGGTATGTGGTGCTACGTTTGAATGTTGTGGCGCAATATTCGGCCAATCAAACCAGGAACACCAGCAGGACGAACCCGTTCTTTTTTCGACAAGTTCACTAGGTTAGTGTACGCGCGTTACAAAACACGTGACCAACGGATTTACGTCCCATTCGAAGTACGGAGCTTCATGGTTTGGAGTCTTGCTTAAAGGACACAAGTGTCACGACTGTGACTCGAACCCACACTCAAGCGCTTGACCGTTATACCACGACACGCGGCACAGTCTACCACACATTTTTTTTCTTGCACCTTGACTTCAGTTTGCACAGCATTTTCACATAGTGTCCGTGACCAAGCGCATTTGCACTCAACTACAACAATACTCCTCTACAAGAATTTACTGAATGGAAAACAGAAGTTACGTAAATATATCCTATAAGACGCAGAGACACGTCAACACTGACCTTCGATATGTTTAGGTATGAAAGTACTTGATTAAAGTCCCTAAAGTTAAACTTGTCCGGTAAATTTGTGGGAATCTGAAACTTAAAGGCTTTAATGAGGAAAAAACTCAAGAAAATAGCCGGTTGGTGACCGTTATTTGTATACAGCAAAGGCGCTGTGGGAAATCACAGTTTGGTGAAGAGCTGTCCATCGTCAATGTTATCGATCCATCGTTTGCCCAAAGTACACACGTTATTGAGTCACTTAACGGTTCCAGGGTATTGAAATAACAACAGGGAGCGCTTAACTGTTGTGTCAACAAAATCGTATGCTGCCTATTTTAGAAATGCTGAAATTATTATCATGAATTATCTAATCGCCTCGACAGGGGTGTTCAGCAACAATAACAGAGGAACAGAAAATGTAAAAAAATACACTCTACAAACTTCCGCGCCAGAATTGACACAGAACTGGGTTTCTTTAGGCCTGGCCAATATTCATCTCACCCAGAATATGCTTAGAAAGTGGAGACTTTGTAGTTGCTTTTGTGTTAACGTTTAACTGTGTATTGTGTACCACCAATCCAGGTTGATACTGTTTTAAGCATAATATTAGTAACAACACTTCCTTGCACACAGTTTTTGTATTCATTCATTTGTTTAATTTTCATTATTAATTTGTTTTCAAGGATAACAACTCTCTGTTGCCTCCTTCCACCCCAATAATTATTTCAATTACATTTCATACATTAAAATAAAATACCTATACTTGACCACCGTAACAGTTTGTTCCAATAAACACTCTATTTTATTGCAGGTAGATTGGTCAAACAGTGAAGTGTGTGCTGTTCGTTTTGCTTCTATACCTGTATCATATCAGCTTAGGGAGTTGTTCAACTACACGGCAATGACATTGCGCTATCATCAATCGTGCCTAACTACCCAGTAAATTGACAATTTTACGTCTCTTTGTTGGTGTCTTTATGAAGTGCTAATGAATGCATATTGACCCTGAGCATGTGGCTAAATATAGCCCTATCAATGTATATAATTAACCATGAAAGCTTGCGCGTCGTTATAACGATGATTACGTGCATACGGACGGTTAAACCCGCAGAAAACTAGGGACTTTGCTGTTGTGATGATACAGCGCCAGATTTTGCAAACCAAGGTTAGAAAATAATAAGGACTTGTAGGGAGCCCACATGCATCCCGCTATACAGGTGTTTATGGCGCAGTAAAACCGAGGCGGCTAATCGACGCGAGACTACTGGGGCCCGGGCTGCTCTCACTAGACTACTGCTCTCATTAAGGGCAGTAGTCTCGCGTAGAGTAGCATTCTCGCGAGATAGTTACGAGAGAACCTTTTCATCTGAACCTTTTCAGCTCGTTACCACCTCTTTCTTATCCCACGGTGTATGTAATCCATGAAGTACTAAAGTGTGTCATTCTGATGTTATTATGCCAGCATTTATGTTGAAAACGTTGTTCTCAATGTTTCACAATTATTCTGGTCATTTATTTATGGAGTATTTATAAAAAAAATTAAGACTCTACCTTTAAGGTGGGGTAAACACTTTCCTGGTTTCCCCACTTTCATCAGAACTCTCAGTTTTTGAAAAATGTGATCGCAAAATTTAATTTGAGACAGAGCCCCTTTTTTCAAAGGCACCGGACACTATTGGTAATATGTAACTAAAACTAATTGTTAGCACAAAAACCTGCTTGATGACGAGCAATGGAGAGCTGTTGATTGTACAAAACATTGTGAGAAACGGCTCCCTCTGAGGTAACGTAGGTTTTCAGAAAGACGTAATCTAGCACTCATGTAGTAAAAGACTTCAGTCCAGAAGCCTTTTATTATGCATCTGAAAGCACACAAACTTATCCAACATTGCGGTTTTTGGGGGTTTTTGCTTTTGCAACCTCGATGACCAATCGAGTCAAAATTTTCACAGATTTGTAAATTCATGTTGGGATTCACAAACGTCTTGGACAACTTACAAATGTGTCCAGGGGTCGATTACACAAAGAGTTAGGACTAGCCCTAACTAACTTAGTCCTAGAGTTAGGACGAGTAACTCGTCCTAACTCGAGATAAGACTAATCTTAACTCTTTGTGAAATCCACCCCTGTGTCTTTAAAGTGAGGGTCGCACAACTAAATTTGAGTTGGAGCCCATCTTTAAGAATTGTTCAATGCTTCACATACATCAAGTTTGCTTTAATTTCAAAACCCAGGTCATCCATTCCATTAAGCTGACGATAATAACAAGCCCAGGGGCCACATAACTAAAGAGCGACTTTTATGTCAGGCGTCTGATGAATTATAGCATTTAAGAAAAATCGTGTGACGGGATGGCTGAGTGGTTTTACGACTGAGCTGCACTGTTGATTAGTGATAAGTTCTTAAAGTGAAGGTCTACTTTTGGTAATCACTCTTAAAACTAATGACATTAAACACTTTGGGTTATAACCATACCAAGTATTTTAAATCGGGGGGATATGCATTGGGCAGTTATGTGACGGTTAATTGTATATCACACTATGTTTGTAACAAAGGATTTGAACCGCCTCTAGACTGGGTACTAACCTTGGTGGTCAAGTTGGTAAGACATCTACTCTTGAAAGGCTAAGGTCGTGGGTTCTAATCCCATTTTAGAGGTTACATTAATGTACAAGAGATAACCCTTTAAATCAAGTCAACAGATGATGGGACATCTCATTGAACCAGTTGAAGGAGCCGGTGCGTCAACACTCATCCAATGTTAATTGCCTCCCTTAAATGCAGCGCACGTGGTTACTCCGAGAAAACGTGTTACGCAGCTTGCCAACCGTAGCCGCTCCGCCGTGACGGAGGTCGATAACCCTCGTACAGCCTTGTCATGCGGGACTACCCAAAAGCACGTTGTCTGGATGCGATCAGGGCCAAATTGTATGGCTCTGCTTAGCGTAAGCAAATAATCGGCATTTACGGAAATAGGGAATTCCACGCTTACCCGAAGCATGGGTTAACAGGAAAGTTTTGCTTGTGTGCGTGCGTACTCCGCATTACTGGGCATTATCCGCTTACACAGCTAGCGCAATATTTCGGCGGTTGTACAGTAAGCGGAGAATGGTGATCGTAAGGGCAGAATACGGCTGTTCGCAGAGTCATTCGCTTAGCAGTTCCGAAACTCCGTGACGAGGCTAACCATTCAAACACTGGAGACGGTTTCACGCAGCCAGTGGCTGTGATCCGAAGTCCCTGGGTTAGGAACAACGCCCTGTAATAGCTCCGGCTGTGTGCCTCCGGTGACCAGATTGCTAGAGTGAGATCAATGATCGTGATCTATCAGATTACAGTAAACGCCCATGGCTCCTTAACTCAGTGGTGGTTAATGTTCGATTTCAGAAGGACTTGTCATCCAGTAAACGCAATTTGAGCATGATGCGTTATACAACTGACTGTAAAATAATAACAGGAAAGAGGAAAAGCCTCAGTGTTTCTGGAATGCTGGCTGTAAATTTCGCTCTCCCATTGTTTGAATTTGATAATTCATATTTCATTATTGTTATTAGCAGTTGTAGAAGTAGTCGTACATGTAGACTATTCCACTCAACCATTGGGCATGTATAAAGCAAAAGCTGCTATTCCTTGTCCAGTCTCTACACGCTGCTCTCTGTATTTTCACCTTAACAACATTTTTTTTTTTTTTTTTTAATATATGGTCAACAAAAATGCTCAGAAATAAATATGAGTATTAATGTATTGAGTGTCTCCCTAATGACCCAAATTTCATACCAGAGCCTGGCTGTTCAGCACGTAGCTGGAAGATGCCTCGGGTTTATTTCCTGCAGCCACAGGTTCAGCTGCTTCTGCAAGAAAGAAAAAAGGCAATACCAAGTTTAGGTTGACAATAAAATTTAAACTTGCTTTTTTATGTGTATTTGAACAGATATTTCTGTTGTATTTCCAACATTGCAGTGTAAATTCCTTCTTTCGATTTAAATTTGTCATTGGTCATTTCCGTAGAGTTACTAGTTCTCATCACAGATGAATACAATTACAAGTATGAGACTGTCTTGCATTATAGTTCAACTATCTATACAATGAATCTTAAATTTTAAAGTATAATACACTAATATAACAATCAAGACACAATCAATCTTCTCAGAACTCTTAAAAAAGGGCAAGTTAAAGGGGGTGACTTTGTATGGGGTGACTTTGTATCGGGGTGATTTTTGTAAGGGGGTGACGTTGTAAGGGGTGACGTTGTAAGGGGTGACCTTGTACTGGTGTGACCTTGTACGGGGGTGACTTTGTAAAAGGGGTTGGCTTTTATAAGGGGGTGATTTTTGACCCCCTCTTATATTGTGGAATGGTCCATTCTACGATATCAAGAAATTTGAGCGATAGGACATTGCACTTTGGAAAAAAATAATTAATGGGTAATATAAACTGGCTCTTTCCCTACAACGGAAGGTTAACACAAAATATGGATATCAATCATCAAACCAATCAATTCAAAACTTAAGAATTTGTGCTTCAAGGGGGAGGAGCGTCGTCAAATGATTGTGGGGTGACAGTCTCTATCCACTTACACATATAAGTTAACCTCATCACAAGGTTTGCTCCCAAAGGACAACACAAACTAATAACATATCTTAATCATCTTTTCCACCCAATTTCCCTCAGGTAAGTCATGAGCTCGTAAGCTTTCCTTAAATTACCCAACGACAGTCAGTATATAATTACCACAGCCAGCGGGTAACCATCATTGTTAGGCGATGGTAGCATTAATGTGAGCATTTCCATCCACTTGGGTTCATTTTGTATTTGATTTGCCTCCTCCTACCCCAATCACTGAGGGACCTTTGTTGATTGACACCCCTCTCGGCCATGTGGAATGGCATAACTTGAGCTTGCCGTTGTGTACAAAGTGGTTAAACAATGCATTTGATTTAGGAGTTCAGTCAAAATTAAACAAGATTGATAAATGACGCGTCTTTGTTTAGTAAATTAAATAACAAGTTAAAATTTAAAAATTCCAGGAGTTGCATGAAAATTAGTTTGAGTAAAAAATGAATGACAGTTATCATTGTTTATTTTATAATAGTCTAGGCGATTGGTGCAAAATACTGTAAGAATTGCTCAGAAAGTGATAAAAGTATGAAACTTGGCACAAGTATTCCTTAACCCATACTGAACCCATACTGAGCCATTGGAAAATGCATTTTCCTTGGCAACAGTTGCAAGGTAACGTATTTACCCTAGCAACGGCGCTTAGCCACCCTAGTGCACCCGGAAAGCTTGGTCCCATGTTCCAGAACATTCAGAGCTCTCAGTGGACATGTTTTAAAGACAATCAGGGTCATCAGGAGACAAACAATACTATAAGTGTCACCAGAAAACAAAAGAAACAATTGTTTTGTTGCTAGGGAATGGATAAACAGAACAAATAGTCTATCCACTGTTTGTTAGAATGTTGCTTCTATTTCACATTGCCTCTTGGTCCAGAGAAGTGAATCATTAATAGGGAAAATAATTTTCAAGGTTTTCATAATTGTTAATACAAAACCAAAATTTAAGTATTTAGTTGCTTAGTAACATATTTACCATAGCAACCATCCGAGTGCACCTATAAGACTGCCTCTGAACACAGGTTTTACTTTGACTGAACTCATTTATTCTAATACTGAAAAGAAGTGTTTACCTTATACCAGGAGAGCAATGGTATTTTACACCTTAAGCCTACATGGAATCCAAACATTGTTGCTACGTACTAATCAAAGGTATCAAAAAGAAACTAACAACTGACAATGTTGTCTCCTTTAGGCCTACGCTTTAAGCATCATCACAATTTCTCCTGCTTGCACGTTAAACAATACATTTTGATAATAAATAACAGTAAACAGTGAAATTGAGGGTACAACAGTGTGTGTATAGCCCTTTGGCCCCTTCACACTGAATAATTATCTTATCCCTGTGTGAAACAGCCCCAGGATGCCCCGGGACTTGTTTTACCCTACGATGACCCCATGTCACTTTCACTGTGTTTGTATTCAATGTGGTTCTGGTTGCATGTTTCAAGAATACCCCGGGATATTAAGGCTTTTTCCTGTAACAGAGCAGCAGGGGTGTCTTTTCACCAAGGTTTGCCCATTTGCAGCTGTAGACAGACTAGGGCAGCCTGAGGAAATACAACCATAGTGTGAAAAGACCGGCCGTTAATCCCTGGGGCAGACCCCAGGGAATAGAGCAGTGTGAAAAGGGCTTGGCTCCGAAACGAGTCAGTGTGATCTCGACCTTTGGAACAGTATGCTCTGCTCGTCTTCAGGAACGCTAGAATGCTAGTGGTATTGCAGCTACAGCAAAGTAAAACACGTTTGGGCAGAAAGTATCCAAGTACCCAAGTTGTTGGTTGACTGTTGATCGTTGATGCTTTGGAGTTGTCTACTGGCTGGATTCATTTGCACTGGTGTTTATCAGCACGTGGTCTGCGGCTGCTGCAAATGTCATTGATGAAGATAATGGAGTGTTTTTGGAACTGTGTTGCAAACAATGATCTTGGCTTCCAGTCAATGAGATGATCTTCTTCTTGTGAATGCTAGATGGTTGCTTATTTTGTTTATGTGTCACAGTAAGCCATGTGATTGATGCTCTTTGATTCTAGATATGTAGATAGGTGACCAGCCTCCCCGTTAAATACTTTCCCATATAGGCAGTGAGTGCAGTACAAAACAGTATTGTGTCTTGCTTTTCCTTGAGTGTATGAAGTGGTGCATGAATCAAGTTGGGTAATGTGTGGAAAGTCTTGACTTGAGCCTTGACTGAATATCACGTTGGAGCTTGCGTGATGGTCATTCTGGTGGGAGGCTTGTCTGATGTGCGAAGATCTTGGTTCTCGATAGTTCAAGCTCTTCCGTGAACAAATTCACAAGGACCTTGGATAGCTCGATCTCATGGCGGTCCCATAGGTTTGCTCGTACAACTGGTCCCTCAATCGGAAGCTTGATAAAAAAAACGCAGGTGATGAGAATATCGGCGACTTCTTGAAGAATGAGGCTTGTACGGTCAGTCATTGTGGCATCAGCTTGAAGTGTTGTTTGGCGATAATGTGCTTCTCACGTAGGTATGTTGGTGAAGAGAGAGACTTCCTCAAAACTGACAAGAATGTCGGGTTGACTGAGTTGAGTGTCATTATGGTGTTGACGATCTGCCAGTTGGTTATATGGTAATGTATGAGGCACACTAAGGGTGACACTTGAGACGTCTGATGTTGTTGAGACGTTGGCGAGAAACCGAGTATGTTATAAGTTGGTGAACCCCTCCCTGGATGCAACGTTGGGGCAGAGAGAAACATCAGCATTGTGTATCTTGAGTTGACCGAAGAAACGAGTGCAGGAGGATACAGAGGCCTTGATATGACAGTACTTTGGTACGTGTCTTTTTTCCTTGGACTAGAAGAGAGCAGGGAGCTGGTTGGGAATATGCAACATACATGCTTGCTAAGAGATGATGCACTCTTGGGAAGACTGACCTGTGCCCCTGCTATACTAGACCTTCAATGGAGCTTCGACATCCACCTGTGTCAATTCAATTATTGGGCAGCATCAGTATGGTTCCTATCAAGGTTACACATATCTCCTAATAGTGGACTGACAATAGGTGTGGTTAAGAGTCGTACAACTCCAAGTCAGCCGTACACAATGAACGCACCAACACAAGTAGTTTCAGTTCAAGACATGTGGGCTTGTTGGGCATGTTGGGTACAGGAGACATGGGAAACCTTCAAGATCGGTTCCACAATGTCAGGGGCTGCCACTTCTGCCTCGCGGAGAGTTTCCCACCAACCACTATCTTAAAATCAATGACCCAATACTTGGTTAAAAGTCATCTGTTGATGTCCCCAAGCAAATGACAAACTAGATGTAGTCCTCACCACACAGCCTCTTCATAGACAATGTACTAGCAATGTACTTTACGAACGGGGCTGATAAGCAGTTATGACTTGAATCTGACTTAGGGTTGACATAGTGCCGGCTGCCTGAATAACTTCAAAACAGTGACCCATCATTGGAGGGTGTGGTCTCCTCATGAATGATGTCTGCTATTAGACTGGTTGATACCAACATGTGCATGTTGCCTAGTAAAGTAATGAAGCAATCTATAGTAAAAAAAATTATCATGAGTGAAGTAAGCATCTAAGGAATTTTTTTGAAAATATTTAAAATGCTTATGCATAATAATTGTTTTGAAAAAACAATTGTTCCTGCTAAGGAAAATGTGTTGTCTAGCAAACATGTTAAGCCTTCTGTATTTGCCAATCGCTCAAGATTGATGTTAACATAATAGGTAAGGTTAAGTTTTAAAAAAGAAAATGACAAATTTAAGTTCAATTTGTCTGTGGGCAGTTGTTGTGCTGGTTGCTATGGAAAACTTAGTCGCTAAGGATAATATGTTGCCTAGCAACCATGTTAAGCCTATTGTATTTACCAATTGCTACAGATTGATGTTAACATGATGGGTAAAGATAAACATGAATAAAAAGTTAACATTTGTATTTTCAAATTGCCTTTGGGCATGTTTTGTGTTAGTTGCTATGGGAAATATGTAACATAGCAACCGTTGCTATGCTGAATACAATTCTCAGTGGCTCCACCCCTGAAAATGTTGAGAATGTTGTTATGATCATTTGTGGGAAGTTTCATGCTTTTATCACATTCTGAGCATTTTTTTTTCACCAATCACCTAGACTATAAAAGTAACATGTTATTTTCAAGGGATACGTTTGAGAAACATAATTTAAAGTGTGAGTTTCAAGGTTCAAAGTCGTTTATCGATTGTAGAACGTAGCCTGGCACGCAGGGACAAAAGAAAGAATAGAAGGGACGCATTTTTGAGTTGTTGTGCAACGTAAGGTTTGAAGCAGAATAATTCAAATATTGCTGAAGACGCACTCAAGGTCATTCAAGTTCAGGCAAACCGTCAAAGATAGCACGTTGTTTTATAATAATATGCTGATTAGTTTCATGTAATTCATTCAAAGTCTACAGCCTTGAGAATTCTAACTCGAGATTATTCTGCACTATGTTTACTGGATCCAAATTAAAATCACGTATATTATCAGTTCGAATGAAATTGTCCAGATCGCTTAAAGGGGTGCAGCTTCTTTGTGCTTATATTCTTCATGTACCACATACAAGGTGCTCTGGCGCAATATGCAGCCAATCAAACCAGGAACACCGGGGCGAACCCCTTCGGTTTTCGATAAGCGCAATGGGTTATTTAACGTGACTGTGTTACACATCACACGGGACTTAGGGCCTTACGTCTCATCCAAAGGACGAAGCAAAGGTTAAGTGTCGTTAAGTGACACAGGTGTCACGACTGGGACTCGAACACACACTCTCTTGATCAGAAATACCAAAGGCTTTGATTCCAGTGATCTTAAACGCTTGGCCAAGACACACCATAGCTTTGGATGGATACGCTATGGCTACAAAACAGTTTGGTTATCAAATGGACATGTTTGGAAATATATTTTCGAGGTTGAATCAAATTGTTCACTCAAATAGTATACCTTCTTTATTCCAATTCCCATGCAGAATGTTAAAACCTCATATCGTGACCCCCGAATGGCAGGAAAAAAACTGGTCAAACTTTCTTTACTCAGATGTCTTGAAACGCAATTTTGCGAATGAATTGCCTACGCCCGTTATCACAGGTAACTTATCGTTGCGTCCGTTTCTTTCATACACAAGACAAGTATTAATCAAAATGGAAAGAGACCTCGAATAGTTATATAGATCCCACATGAAGTAATCAAGGACTGGTTATAACCCGCGACTGTGTCCTTCAGAGAGAAGGAAAGCACAATACAATCTACAACCATACATCCACCCGTAATAGTTAACAGATGGAAAAATTAATTAAATCATTTACATTTTGTTACAGAAGTGTAAAATAAACAACTTGTGTTGTCGATGAAACGCATGTTAGAGATATTCCCCATTGTATGTCATCTTAGGTCACAAAAGAATCTATTGTGATTGAGGTTCGGATAGCTCAATATCTAGTCCTGCCATGCAGTACAACAAAAATTCAAAAACACAATAATTATTATTGTTGTTATACACTCCTACTCTCAAAAAAATCATAAATAAATATCCAAGATCTAGAAGTGATAGTCTCAGTACGTGACTGCTACGTCTGAGTTTCATGGCAAAGTAATCAATAATACACGTTTGTCCATACCGTTTAAAAGCATGACAGTGACACAGAGGTCCGTCTTTCACCAAAATGGGAAATCGCATTTTCATTAAAAGCGTATAACACTGATTGAGACTCTAACTCCTCGGATTAGCTGAACATTTAGGTCAAAATCCAATAAATTACCCATGATTATATGACCACTGTGTTGTAAGTATAGCAAATTGATACAGGTAATTTTCATACAGCATGTATTTAAATAGTTAGTTTGCATTTTATGTTGTTTCAAACTACCTCTTTCTCAAAAACTATACGTTATTTCAGAGGGAGCCGTTTCTTACAACGTGTTATACTATTATCGGCTCTCTATTGCTTGTTATACAAGGTAAGTTTTATTCTAACAATTAATTTGGAAAACCGAGTGTGCGGCACCTAAATGTAGCCCGAGTCGTAAATGTAGCCTGGCTACATTTAGGGCTCGGGCTACAATTAGGTGCCGCACAACCGAGTTACTGCAAAACTATTTTGCAAATTGGGATCAGTGACTTGTTTGACCACAATATTTCCACCACGTTAAAGGGAACTATGACTTCTGTGTTGTGAACAAAATCAATACAGTGTCTAGCAGTAAAAATCAACCATAAAAAGCGCAAATAACTGAAGTATTTTTCACAGCGAGAACTTGAAGAATTTTACGCCCATGTCCAAGGATCAGGTTACGCAAAGCAATAGTCGAATAATCTACCTCTTCGATTTGTTCCACTTAATGACGTTGAGTATGGCACCAGCCCCATAGCTATCCAATGATAAACACATTAAGTCCTCCTTTCTATCACTGTGTCCCAGCAGAGTTCAAAACATCAACTTTGTTCCTTCCAAACAACCGAGAGCCATCCAAAGAGGAAGCGAGTTCCGTCTGGTTTGTTTGAATAAATCCAGATGTCGATTTTAAAAGCATTTTCTAAAATCATTTGGCAATCTCTGGGATTTAGTTTTGCCCACGTCGATGTTGTTAGAGAGTACGGGTAGCTAAGTGCCACAGGTAGGATGAAATTGGTGCACGGGGAAGGAACGTGCACCGTGGGCCGGGTGTTATCGTCATCAGCCCATGATATGTACTGTATAGGTCACTGGTTGACCACTATAACCAACTAAGTGGAGAATCCAGAACTTTGTTATAATCAATATGAAAAAGGAGGTAAATTAACCCGTTATTGACCCCTCAATCATTCATTTCTGTGTAATCATCATAAAACGTACATTATACACTAACAATCATTCCTATCTATCAATTTGTTGTAAGTAAACATTTCAACAGAGACAACATGAAGCACACTATTTAGATTTGTTTGTACAAACCCAGATTACATGCACTCTTTTCGGGAAAAAGATCGTCCAACCTGTTAAGCTGCGTCAATATCCCTAAAGGGCTTGTTTACAGATCCCCGGTCAAGACTGAAAAAAGGAAGAAGTATACGTAAACAAAAAATTAATCAATAAAAAATATAAATGCATATACAAAAAAATACGAATAAATAATGATGCCAGCCCCAAATATAAAATCATTGTTATTGCTATAATAATTTTGTAACGGTGTTTTTTTTCTTTATCCGTTCATTCTTATATGTAGAGAAATGTTTTTGATTCTCAAAAGTTATTGTCAAGAATGTAATGGAGAAATGTACACACAAGATTTGATTAAGCACGAAGGCTTCACGGCGTAACGACCTTTTACACCAAGGTAAAAACAACTTTGCAATCGAGCCCTGTTTTTACGTACAAAGAATACAAAGAATGAGCAATAATTATCGGCATTGGAATTACACACGAGAGCTTACAATAATATTATGGATAGGGTCGAATCTTACGCGAAAAAAGGAAGAGGTGGCTGGGGTGAAAGGGTCAAGAGAACAATTCAATGTGCATCTCTATACGTCAGCAAGTGAAAATCATATGCAGAATTACGAGAAAAAAACTTGTCATACTTTGCTCTTGAGTTCATTGAAAAAAAAACCAATTAAGCAAGATGTTAAGGTAGACAGACCTAAACACAATGTTCCCTACTAAAGATCATCTAAAGGTTCGATGTTGTGATAGTAATGTATCCTAGCATGGACGCCGGTCCTCTTTTTACGTTACAAGGCTATAATAATGCAAACACGTAATGCTAGGTGGCAGCAGATAACCAACGTGTGAATACCTATTTCCCGACATCCTTAACAGTAACCATTTTCCAAGTAAATTTGCGTCCACCTAGACTGGTCCCCTGTCTTCATGTACAGGGATAAAGATAGGTATTTGTTTTACAGAACCAACGGTTATCATTGATACAACGGTACATTATGTACATCCGTATAATGATGTTTTGTATGTAAACGACACGAACATTTTGACTGCAAAATGAATGCGAGATCAACGGTACATCCATACCACGTGACGGTAAAGATTTTGACATTGGCTCGAGGCCAATCTCTGGCGTAATTCACGAGCCTCGAAGTGTGACGTCAGATTTTCAGGCTAGAAATAATACTACATCGGACAACGGCATCAAACATGTTTGTATATATTCTAATTATAAATCACTAATCATTCTCAGCCACGAATTGGCCATCCATGGCCTAGGTCTTATAGTCATCGACCGAGACGTGAGACTAAAACCCTTTCACACAACAGCAATTAAGCAGGGGTCCCTTGCTTAATTTTAGCATGGTTGTGAAATATCATAGCTAGCACTTGTGTGAACGGATAACAATGTTTGGACTATCCAACGTCCCCAATCTCCAATCTCATTTGCTGTCTTTTACTGACAGTAAAACATCGTTGTCCTTTCACTTGAAGTTCAATTTTGAAACCTTTTTTAAAATAAGCAAGGGACCCTTGCTAAATTGTTGTCGTATGAAAAGGGCTTTGAGGTATAGGTGTTTACAGCATATCACATAGAGAGCGCCGTGTGGGTAGTCTGGTGCACGCCACACTGGGCACAAAGTGACGTGAGAGTCGTGTGGGTAGTCTGGTGAACGCCACACTGGACACAAAGTGACCCAGTGAGCACCAATGCTACGTGATGTGAAGACGTGTACTTGCACTCACTACAATCCGTTAATTATGTTCATCACGTACTGTAGGTAGTCGATCCCTAAATAGAAGCTCGCAACTAGGGAATATTATTAGCGATGGTTACAGGAGCATTGTACTGTTAGACTATACGAGAAACGAGCACAGTTTCAAAACTTCCACTGAAGGGCTGGCTGATCACTGTTCTACTATGTAATTGATACCCCAGGGTGATTGGATATTAGGAATCATTCGAAACCTATGAAATTTCTACAATTGGTTAAACAAAAAAGTTGTGTAAAGTACAGAGCATTTGAGGTATATCCGACTCGTTGAGATATTTACTCCTCCTAAGATGATGATTATATTATTAACGTAGAATCCACATTTCATGCATGGGATGATATCTCGGATGCGACTTTATGAAAGTAGGTTATCGTCGTTCCATTAAAAGAAATGTCAGCTTGTCGACATCCTGAATGTAGGATTTCATCATCTTATCTCGGCATGACGACATCTCGAAGCGAGAAAGTTGTCTTCCGGTTATATTTGTTATTTTGTCGAGACAATTATGTAGTATAATGCTTGTCATGCTAAGTTGGTAAATAGCATCTTAAAATAAGGTCCATTGATAACAAAAATATTAAAAAGAGACAAATTTGCGAGAATTTTCCCTACAAAGGGGGCCTAAAAGCTGAGAGCACAAAGCTCATGATGTTCACTGGATATAGTTTTCGATTTAATTTCCCGCAATTTTCAAAACCTTATTTCGGTGTTGAATTTTTAGTATGTGAAGTCCTGGTTCTTCGTTAAAAAAATCATCAAAATAAGCAATAATGCTAATTCCCCTTGGAGTTTTCTAACTGTTATCTCCGATATTACGTCCATAATTAGGACAAGTTGCATTCCCACCAGAGTGTACTCTCCTAGTATAAGTCCTTCTGGACGCCATTCTTATGATTAGTTTAGACTCTCGAATTCCTCAGAGTAGCTGAGCTTCAAATTGTGGTTGACATCGATCAGACATTGGCCACACGAGCCCGAGACCACTCCATCAAGAGAGAACACGGGCATGTATGCTCTGTCGTTGTTGGTGACTATGAAGCAATATTGTACACCTTTGTCATTTACATAAATAAGCTGAGATGGGTATAGGCCTTTTTGAGACTCACTCTGGCACTATAAGCATGGCTGTCGCCAACAGCAATATGGGGGGCATTGGGGCTCATGATGTAAACCTCTACGTTATTGTTTAAAGCCATTGGACACTTTTGGTAAAGAAAAAAAAAAGAAAAAAAGTTCACAATTTCCAATAACTTACAGGGTTTACAGAAGGTAATGGTGAAAGACTTCTCTTGAAATATTATTCCATGAAATTCTTTCCTTTTTGAGAAAACATCAAAACAATGTCAATTCTCGATAACGAGAATTACGAATTGTTTTAAAACACATGTCATGACACGGCGAAACGTGCGGAAACAAGGGTGGGTTTTCCCGTTATTTTCTCCCGACTCCGATGACCGATTGAGCCTAAATTTCCACAGGTTTGTTATTTTATACAGCAGTTGTGATACACGAAGTGTGGGCCTTGGACAATACTGTTAACCGAAAGTGTCCAATGGCTTTAAATTAGTTTCATGTTCACAACAAATCACAAGACATTATGAATCACACATCCCACATCGCACTTGGGGCTGGGATACCAATTATTTGAATGTGCATGCCATTATGAACTGACAAGTGAGGCACTGGAAACGTTTGGTAATTTGTCATAGCTCAGTTTTCTCACTTGACGTATCTCAACATACGTGTATAAAATAAAATGGAAATAGTGGACATTTGAGCTCAATTTGTCAATTGTGTATGCTTTCAGATGCCGAAAAGGGGCATCGGGATGTCTTGTGATGTGAGCAATCACATCTTTCTTAAAAACTGCGTTACTCAAGAGGGAGCCGTTTCTCACAATGTTTTATAATATCAACAGCTCTCCTTCCCTCATTTACTGGTAACTTTGTATGCTTATACATTTAAAGTAATTACCAAAAGTGTCCAGAGCCTTTAAGACAATAGGAATATAGTTTAACCTACATGTGTTAAGCAAAATACTGAAATCATGCTATGAAGTATTAGAGGAACACGTTCCCTTCGATCGGTCGAGTTGGTCTTTGAAAAGCGTTTGTAACCGTTTGTTATCAAATGCATATGATTAGAAAAATGTTTGAAAGTCACCTGGAAGTGGTATTTTGTCAAAATAAAGCTTTTTGTCACTAAAATTTGTGTTTTGTGGAATATGAATAAACAATTAACTAAGGTTTACAAAAATTAATTTCCATGTTATTGACAAATAACATGGAAAAAAAAAAAAAAAACGACCCGTAACGTCAATCGAGGCGCGATGAATTGCAGTGCCAACACAGCATAGTGACGCTTGGCGCAAGCTAAAAACATGTCCTCAAAGTTGAAACAATACCTGATTTTGTTCACGTTAGGCAATTGCTCCTTTAGGTTCGTTACGTCTTTCAGGTACCTTCTTCGACTTCTCCACTAGCTGGAAAAACTATTGGGATGGCGTCATGTTTTAGAAAAGAACTTTTCTCTTTATGTCAAAATGTGCTGTGAATTCCGGATTCTCGAAGCACGACGGCTCGAAGTGTTGGCCGCACAGCGCTGGAAAAGACGTCGGACCGGACAACTTGGCAAACTGACACCATCTTTAGTTGTTTTGCTGCATCCAGGAGCAATACACCCGGTCGACATTGCCGGAAAAATGCAAGAACAAAACTCACGACTTAGACTTGAATGTACTTGCACGTACGTGTGTTCGATGTTCGATCGAGGCAAAGTCTTCCTCGATTGACGTCACAAAATGGGTAGGCGGAGTCACCGCCACACAACTTTATTTAATTTTTTAAACATATAGGCCTAAATCGTCAAAAACAATTACTCAAAAAATGATTGTATTGTTCAGGAACATATACTATAATGTTTGAAGAAAACAAAATCTACTTCCAGGTGCCTTTAAAAGTAGAATATAATGATCCACACAAAGATTACTCGAAATTGCGTTGTTTTCTTTTTACCTCGTCGACAAACACAGTCGGCCATTTGTGGGAGTCAATTTGTTTACTCCAATAAATGGCCGACCGGGTTAGTTCGTAAAGTAGAAGGAAAACCACGTAATTTCGAGGTAAACTTGTGTGGATCATTGTATTCTACTTTTAAAAGATCTTTCTAACCATATACATTTTATAACAAACGATTACAAACGCTTTCTGTAGACCAACTCGGCCGATCTAAAGCAACGTATTTCTTTTTAACAAATTATCCTCCCACACTGTCACCAAAAAGGCAAAAAAAGAAGAGTTTCGGATCACCAAGCCTCAAAAATAAAAGCAACCAATTTGACCTCATAGGACAATTTCAAAACATTCAAGGAAACGTTTGCCAGTGTAAAGCATGAACAAGGATCTATATCATGAACGCTCAGCCCGTCGACCCCATCGTGCCGTGCAAAACACAGATTTTCCGGCATACATTCTTTACCAGACAAGAGAATCACTTAAGCTTGGTTTCTCGCACGCAGGGATTTCCGGCCCTGACCGAAAGCTTTAACTATCTGTTCGATCAACATGATTTGACATCCATTTTGAAGTCACACGCTTCCTCGATACATTCATATAAAGCTGGATATGTTACATGTTATTCATAATTTATGTTCATACTTATTGTAAACAAAAAAATTACTTTGGGCCTATGAACACCTTCGCAGTCCGTATTGATGCAAAGGCAGGGATATCGTGGGTATCGTCTCTTTGGGTGGGTAGAGCAGAGGGCACTACCTTCCAAACTTTCCAGGAAGCAGTTACGGTTAAGTGCATTGATCAAGGGCACAATGTCATGGCCGGGATTTGAACCCACACTCTGCAGCTGACAACAAGAGAGCTCGGGTCCAGTGAACTAGACCGCTCGGCCTCGACACTCCACTATGTTGTGTTCTAAGTCCAAATCTGAATCCTAGAGCAAAACCTTTTTAAGAAGACAATGACAACTTTCAGTTGTAGTGGTGTAAGGAAAACCACAAAGGGAAAGCCCTAGCAGTCATGTAGGGACTGAAAACCAATACACATGCAATACTCCAGTCCGGGATTCGAACCAGGGTCCATAAAGGTGCAAGGCAGGAAAGAAACCACAGTGTAAACCTGACTCGCCATGTTGGCTCAGCTTGACTGGTCGTCAATGTTTGTAGTATTGCGTTTCTTAATCTTCGACCCTTTGTCAAAATTTCAAGTTTCAATAGAACGTAAAAATATTCACCGAAAACTATGTTAGTAGGTACAAATTGCATTGCTCCTCTTTCCTATAACCAGCAGTACATCCTACCCCTCACCCTACATCAATTATTTGTCTAGTCAATCTGTGGTTTGACCTTATTGCAACAGAAATGATTTATGTTGCAGCTGTGTCCAGGTCAAGTCATATTGTTCTGCATAGATTGACTAGACTATTATTTCAAGCATACATGATCTCCAGCGTACATTTCTACCAGGGCCCAATTTTATAAAGCTGTTTTTTAAGCTTAAAAAAGTAGCTACGCACAAGAATTTACCCTTACCGCAGTATGGTTACCAGCCAAACAACAATGCCACATGTTAAATTTGTGTCTTGCATCCTGCCTCAAAAGAAACCCAATTTCTGCTCATTTCTGCTAAGCAGACATGCGTAAAGCATATTCTGTTTGTGTGAATGTTAACACTGTACTGTGACTTTACGTTCAACAAAGTACTAAACACCTTGTCCCTGACGATGTACGAACATGACACCATGGTCAAGAAGCCATAATCATATACAAAAGGAAGTACTCCAATAAAACCCTCATTTATTTCCAATGTCCGAGCGAGACAACTTACCTATACCTTCCCCCTCCTACAGTGCAAGCTAAGACAACCGACCCTTTAGAATGTAGATCGAACACACTCGAAGTCCGTAAAACACCCTCCGCCACATGTGAGCAACGCCGTCATGTGCGTAACTTAAACCCCGTATATCCACACGACGTATACGAAACCTGAACTGACTACTTCAGGCTGAAATCAGAAGTCAAATCCATGAGACAAAATAACGAGCCCATCACCTCCTCCCCGAGAAACACAAAAAGAACATGTGTGGGGCAATCCATTGATGGGCTAGGTGACAGTGTGCATCACAAAACGAATCACTATTAACCCAAAGCTTATCCTTGTTAGACAACGAGCCGAAGACGTTGCAAAGTAGAATGTCCACTGCTGGTTTAATGATAATGAACTTCTTTGAACAATGTACGACATCAATCTCCAGTGGAAACGCAGAACCTCGCCTCAGGAGGAACGCGTTTCACTCCTCAGCTACGCGTCATTAATATGCAAATATTATGTCAAAGGTTATTGGTTGTTTTTTTTAACTCGATATGGGACGCATTTCAATCCTAAGCCACGCGTCATAAATATGCAAATGACGTGTCAGAGGTCCTCGGTTGTTTTTAATGAAACGCTATCGGAACAGTTTTAACTAGTCATTAAATATGCAAATGACGTGTTAGACATAGAGGTCATCGGGTGTTTTTAACTAGCTATCGGGAGAGTGATTTTCTGTTCTCTGGGCACACATCTCACGTTTAAGGCTGCCCGATGACATATACGTATTAGCTGAGTGGAATGAACGACGGGGACAATTGGCTGACTTATTGTCTGAGGTAGGAGTTAAACGTACAGTACATAGAAATGATGACGCATGACGAGGATATAAATGGAAAAATGGCTCTTAACAAAATATTACTTACAGACAAAGTGCAGAATGTGTAATTACCTAAGGATACTTGACGTTTATCTTATTCACTCGTTAAACATACATGCAGTACAAATCCTAAAGAGAAATATCCCTGTGTTGAAATACTTGAGAAAGGTTTGTAACGCAATACAATTGAGGGGCCTCTCGAATCCAAATTACTTGTTTCGATTAAAGCCATTATACACTTTCGGTACAGACAAAAAATAAAAAGTTCACAGATTTACAAATAATTGACATGGTTTACAGAAGGTAATGGTGAAAGACTTATCTTGAAATATTAATCCATGAAATGCTTTACTTTTTGAGAAAACATTAAAACAATATCAATTCTCGATAGCGAGAATTACGGATTTATTTTAAACACATGTCATGACACGGCGAAACGTGCGGAAACAAGGGTGGGTTTTCCCATTGTTTTCTCCCGACTCCGATGACCGATTGAGCTTAAATTTTCACAGGTTTGTTATTTTATATAAGTTGTGATACACGAAGTGTGGGCCTTGGACAATACCGTTTACCGAAAGTGTCCAATGGCTTTAACTCTGTCTAAAGAAGCTTCCTTTTAACGCAACTTAACCCCACCTCTCTCAATTCCTTCACCTCCCGTAACCTTCCTTAGTAAACAAAAATATGAACGAGAAAGCCTTTCATTTTTGTTTCTTCAAAACAGCAAAACGTAAATCTTGATCGTCAGTCCGGGTGTGTGTCTTGTATGCTTTTAAACGCAGCAAAAAATTATTACTTATCTTGTTCATCGACACAAGTGTCACGACTGGGACTCGAATCTCAGAAACACCAAAGTTGAGTCCGGTGAATGCTCTAAACCGCTAGTCGACGGACGCCACGTCAAACTGTAACATCCGCTTCTTCTTCTTTTTTGTCGAGGCCTTCGTGGCTTGCAAGCGACTTGGAGACGAGACCACGCACAGAGTGCCACGAGAGCCTTTTACAACTTGATTTGTTTTTCAACATGCGCTGTTGTTTTGTATGCCATTCGCAATAAAAAGATTGCCATGAGCATAAATGACGATTGTACCTGATCATTTGATATTCTACAAGAACCCAGAATGTGAAACGTGTGTAGGCAATATTAAGAAGTAGGTTTAAGACGTCCATATTTCTAATACGAACCAAGCCGAATATTTCCTTCTTTAACAGTATTTGCAAGATTTTCATTTAATTGCAAATGGAAGTCTCCAGTTTTCAAGTTTGTACTTGATAAATTTATACAAAATAGCTTAAACTATGCTTACATTTAATTTTATATTTTGTTTAAACCAATGCTTTTTACTCGAATATGTCAGTAAAAAAGTAAAACGGAAGATGTTAACTTCCTTTTTCCTCTCCAAATGAGTATTTTGTCAAAAAGTTATCATAGAAATATTTGAAACAGTGAGTCAAAAATACTGAGAAAACAAGCCGATGGTTTAGGAGTAAACACTAATGTTTCATTCTCGTCATTAATAAAACCGTTTGTCAAGTACAAACAATCACACTTATTCAAAACGTAAATCGGTATGCTGTAAAAAGTATACAGTCCACATCACATAAAACAAGTCATACAAGCTTTCTCCACAAGTAAAAAAACAATTACAATACTGCAAATCAACAGAAATTGAATAACTGCAAGCCTTATTAACCGTTTAAAAAACATTGAACGGGGAGCTCTTTTAGACCCCCACTACAAAGCTTTCTTTAAAAAAGTCCTCCAAATAGCTACGGTGGATTTTGCCAATTTCAAACTCGTCTTAATGCAGTGCCCGTGCGCTGTATTAAATTACTCCGCTCTATCAAAGCTCGCAGAGTGAATCTTATAAAAAGAACAAAGTTGAGAGAACAGAATTCACCTTAGATACGTCATCGACTTGTAATTGGTACGCTCAAAGAATATTGACTTGATTTAGATATATATAGCCCCACCATTGCTTCAGATTGTGTTTTATAAGAAGAGTTTAAAGAAGAAACAAGCGTCCGGAAATCTCTCATCAGTGTTTATTGTTCAAAGAAACCCCAAGGAACGTGAGGGACTAAATGTAGTGCGGATTATAACAAACCGGTTTAATACCACAGGGTAAATCGTCATTGCACAGTATGATCACGAGATGTTTCTGATATTGGTCAATATTCTGGGGGTTCTTTGGCGGTGATTTTTCACATCCCCCCCCCCCTCATCTCTCCTCCCCACTTTCCGTATACTCGATGTCGGGGTTAGCATGCCCCGCCGTGTTGCCAGCCCCTTCGACAGCAATTAAGGTTAATGAATATTGGTGCGATACGCAGTCAGTATTGTATGTCAGTTCCTAATCTGTATGTATTTAGGCAGGAAATATTTGCAGATCTAGGCTACTAGGCTAATGATCGAGGATAATTTTTTTCGTTTTTTTGTTTGTTTTACTTTGGGTTGTTTTGTTTCATCGTCGGGAACCTTAAAGGCATGATATACCCTTTGTTGAAACGATGGAATCCTCTTTAATGCATGCTATACTGCACAACCCTTACAAGTTGGTGGTCACGTATTTCGAAAAGCACAAAAAACAACGTTTTATAATCTTTCGGTGACTTTGTGCCAGCTTACGGGGTAACCACTGAAATGGTTAATTTAACATAAATTGATATGGGGAATACAATGACTCGTTTGATAAAGTTTAAAGAGAGCAACTGTTTAAAAAGTTCAAAGTGCGCTTGAGACTTCCACTGTGTATGTTTAATTTATTTTAAATGGTCCCTTTAAAGGTCAAAAGTTTCATTACCAAAACAATTTAATTAATGGGCGTGATTGAAAGTCGCAATTCAATGTTCCATTTACCTTCCATTATCGAATCAACTGTCGCCACAACATAGTTCCCAGTGATGGTTGAATGGTCACACGCTTTGGCCTCGTAATTCCATCCGTGTGCGTCACTATGACGTAAAGGATTCAAAGCATTGTCCAATCAACATGGTCATAAATCAAACCAAATTGATCCGGTCGCAAAATGAGCATTCAGCTATATCCGGATTTACTTACTGTTGCATTTTAAGAGCATCGGGACCTGCTTATATGGAACGTTTTAATGTTGCGAATTATATTGAACCTACAATAAAACCCTACCCTTTGACAACTGGCAATGTTTATCACGATATATAAGTCATAATATAGGACACCAACGGATAAACTATAACTGGTAGCAATCCCACAGTATTCCAGAGGTTCTATTATTTGTTATTATATAACTGACATACAGATCCTTGTCATTTGATTGGTGGAACTTACTTCACGTGACATTCACTAATACTCCCATCATTACCGGCGATCAAAAATACCTATTCGCCCATGGGGAATAGCATTTCCCATTCAACAGTGATCATCCTTGTTCCCAATGTTTTTTTAGCAGTACAGCGCCGCCGCGCCGCTGCCAAAACAAAGAAACTGCACCTGTGCAAAAGGTTGTGATCCGATTTGTGCATTGTTGCCGCTACGCGGCGCTATATGATTTTTGGTTGTCAGTAATTTTTGTGATTTTTCATGTTACACTTTTAAAATATATCAAATGACAAGGATCTACATGTCAGTTATATAAAACAAATATTTAGTGGCTTTAATTCGTGGAATTGAAGGAATATTATCGCTCGGTAAAATTCCTCCCATTTCACTCTGAGCCACTCAATATTTGTATACAATTCCAGGGGCAGGCCCATGAATATTCGCAAGGGTGTGGTCTGGTGTGTCCAACAATATTATTTCTCATACGACGGACACAAGGCTCGTGTTCGTATAAGTTAATGGGAAACTTTCCTTTTAGAGACAGCGGACACGTCTATGTTGTACAAATCCAGCGGATAAATGACCTTGCGGTACAGTGCCTTTTATGGCATTGAAACTGTTATCTTTTTACATAACCACATTACTCAAAATAATGATGCTGCTGTAGGCAGATAACCAAATTATTTGTATTGCCAGTCATATTAAGGGCTAAGCGTAAACCTTCCCTTTAAGAGTAACAAATCAAGAGTTAACATTTCTTCAAATTGAAAGTCAACATTTAAAATTGAAAAATAGGCCTTTAATGGAATTGCAGGCATCGTCGATGGAGGGCGCTAATTACTTCAGAGCAGTAATTTCCAACGTTATTTGGAAGCGCAGATTGATGTCAATGTTTAATGGATACCTCTTGCCATGTTTGTAATGACAACTCCTTCTCATGTGATTTAGAGATTTGTGTACGGTTTATATGAAGCCTGCATGATGGATCGACAAGTGGTTTTATTTAGAAGAGTGAAATCAATAACACTCTTAATTCCGGATGTAAATAACACGTCTATAAACTCTTTGCGTTTACCACTGCTAAAATATAGGATTCGAACTGCCTCTAGCTACCGGGCAATCTCGGTGGTCTCGTTGGTAAGTCATCTGCGCTAGAATTGGCCAAATTTCGTGCATGGGTTCGAATTCCAACGAGAAGTATGCCTGTGATTTGTTTTGACCAGAACACCTTAAAGTAGCGAGAATACACTGCTTACACATATCGGTTATAGGGAAAAAACAACTATTATTGTTTATTTTCAATGCAAATGTTATATACATATACATATTAAATCGTTGCGGTACCCGCTTCTAAACTCTCGGGCTGATAGAGCTGTCTCTAGCTATCGGGTAAAGGTAGAGACGTCAACTGTTTTGTTGTTTTGAAAAGAAAGAACTTGGTAAGAAAATTAGGAAGGTGGATTCGAAGTCAAAATGTGTTCTTACCCCTAGTTCAATTTGTCATTTGTCGTTTTCAGCGTAGGCCCAAATTCAAATTGGTTCAAATTCCACTAGCCATTCAAATTCCACAAACCATTCAAATGTCGTCCACTTGATGTTCTGGTCTGTGGATAATAAATAGGGGGCCAAGTCAGTGTAAATCAACAAGTAAAGATCACCATTTCGTATAAAAGTATCTGATGAAGAAGTTGCTACGAAAGCTCATGCAGTTTTTCTCAGCTCTTTAAGTGCTATCATTAAGTTCTCGTTTTCATCTATTAGACTAACTTATAATGTCTAAAGGTCAGAAAGTCTTAACTTCTCGCAATTTGTCCTACGTCGCAGTACAGCCCATTGCCGAAACCAACTGATGTTCAGTAAAATGTTTGAGCAAAACAGGCAAATGAGCAATCGGTTGTGCGCGAATATGGCCCTTTTCGAAACCACGGCTTCGGCTCCAGATTCAGCTCAGGCTAGCTTGGCCCCACACGGTTTATTTGACATTATTGTGCGTGTTTTCCGTACGTGCTCAGCGCTTTAGACGAGAGGACGGAGCCTGAAGTGGATTCGAAAAGGGCCTATGATGGCATCAAGGGCTTCGATATGTCATAGCCTCTAAGTTCCCCAATCAAACCACGCGAGAAACCGCTACAAACCCGCGAGATCCCACGGGAACCCACAAGGTAACGTAATAACGTTCACATTTATCTCTTAAAGTCCGATGGTCGGGTTCCGTAATCTTTAATCAACATTTCATTACAATTGAATGATTGAAGTGTAAGTCCACCACAACGTACAGAAGAAAAAGGGAAAACAACTCACGTGGCGTTGCAGTTTAAAGGTACTGGATACGATTGGTAGTAATATGTCAAAGACCAGTATTAACCTCACATGGTGTATACCAACATATTAGAATTAAAATTACAAATCTGTGTACATTTTAATCGAATTGGACTATTCAGACAAATGAAATAACGCCATTGTTGCACAAATTTGTGCGCTTTCAGATACCTAATAAAATAGGGCTTCAGGCCTGAAGTCTTTTACTATTATTGAGTGAGAAGTTAGATCTTTCTAAAAAAAACTACGTCACTTCAGAGGGAGCCGTTTCTCACAATGTGTTATGCTATCAACAGCTCCCCATTCTCTCGTAACCAAGTAAAAGTCTGTATGCTTATACTTATTTTGAGTAATAACCAATAGTATCCAGTGTCTTTAAATGCAAAATGGATTCGACAAAAACAAAATCAACTGACGAAGAAGTGAACGCGAAGGCCTTCTCGTTCATATAGTGGTAGATCCATTGAAGTTTCAAATTACTTTTTTTTTCTAGGGTAAGACCAATTGCTATGAGAAATGTACATTTTAAATGCTCTGGGGTTTGACAAGAATGAAACTATCTCTAAATCTTTTCAATACCAAATCATATTATTTCCAGCTATAGTCTTAAGAGCCTGTCCACGAGAGGACCATGCAGACAGTGATAAGGTGGGGGTCAACGGATTTGGCTGAAATTTTGGTGGTAGGTGGGTCATAGGTAGCCTTGAGGCTGTGCACAATATTTGGCCAATCCGACCTCCCTAGAAGAAAAAATAGCAAAAATGTGTTTTTTAGTGGGAAAATTGCGTTTTTGATGATTTTTGACTACAAAAGTTTAAACGCTTGCTGCTAAAAGGTGGAATACAGTAGAGCAATGAAATTTGCAGGGTCTTTAGTTAGTATCCTGACCTAAACCAAGAACTCAAAATTTTGAAAAACCAAGACTCTTAAGAGGCAACAGTACTTCTTCATTTAAGGGTACCCCCAAATTTGCGTCACATCTTTGAGTCGCTGTAGAGTCATTAGTGCAGGTCTGTGAGCAATGACATTTGGGTGAAAGAGAGGTCTTATTATGGCCCTTAGGTAGCATCAATAAAATATTTGCCAGCAGTTTTTTTTTTGAAATGGCAGGTGCCTGTTTTTGCCTTATAATGGCGGTTTAGCATTGCATCGTTCTAAACTGGTACCTGTTGTGGTTTGTTTTCAACGGTAGTCTCGATGCATTGGACATGAAGCAAACCTCTCATCACCCTACATGAAACAATTATGTTGGTCCTTGAATCCTTAATTAAGTGTTTTTGGTAAACATGACCAATTTCCTCAGGATTCAGACACTGACCTTATATTTAAATGTTTTGTTTAGTTTGTCATACTCAAATCCTGATTCATATTTTAATTATATCCCCCTTCCTGCAAGCCTTTCACCCTTTCTGATTTGTATGATCACATGAGTAGCTATCAGTGCAAGTTATTTGGTCCTTGTCAGGCATTTGCAGTACTGCAAAGCCAAGATCCTCTTCAGAATAAGGTAATTAGAAAACATTAGATAACAAAATAAACACACCAGGACTTTATTATAGTTTAGATAATAACACAATAAGTGTCAATGGTTTTATTTATTGACATAATGAGTGGAATATGTTCAATATGTTTTAGTTTTTACCTTCACACAAGATAGAGTGGTACAAGTATTACACCATAGATAATACTCAAACGGCATCACAGTTGAAAGCAGTACTGGCCATTATGGATTTTTGGGGTGTGAAAATCAGCCCTGATGGTAACGAGACAATTAGAAAGCTAATTGGCTAGGTGTAGTTTGGGAACATCAACATTTTGAGATTAACAAAAATAAAAAAATGGAAGAGTAGTACTGACTGTTTAATCAAAAACGAACACTTGATAAGCGTCCGATGGCATCATGCATTTAAATGCCTCAAAGCTCACACTGGTTCAGTACAGCATCCACGAGAACCTGCCTTTCTACCAATTCTACAGCATTATTTTGCACATCAGTCCAGCTCTTTGATGGCAGTGTCCCAGATTTGTGTAGGAGAGCAAGACGTGAAAAATAGCTGGCTATCTGTTGGGTAGTCAAGCAGTCATCTCTGTGAAAGTGACTTTTCAATCGCCGGGACACAGTTTCTGGGTTTTCCTTTTTTCCTGTATTGGCGCCAATCATGAACTGAGCTAGCAAAAAATCCTTCACTTGCTGTGAAAACCTCTTCCTTGCCTTGGAAATCTTGCGAGCCCAGCCAGAAAGGATTGCCTGCGACATAGAGGCCGAAGCTGTTCCCAAACCGACAGTCTCAACACCTTTACTGGAACAAGAAGGGCCAGCTTGCATCTCGCCAATCTTTTCAGCCCACTGACGAGATTCCTTAAGGGGACGAAACATATGCCGTCCAGCTGCCAAATGATGTGTTAGGAGCTCATCGGTGGGGAAAGTTTTGACACAGTTTGATTCTGTACAGGAGAACTGAACATCATCCCTTTGTTGACGAATTGCTCCCGTCAAGACTTTGGGCTCAGTATAATGTCCAACTGTGTAAGTGGTGATCAGTGGTCCAGGTGGTTGCTTGATCAATTTAGCGTAGGGATGGAATTGGTTGCCAATGCTGTAAGCGAGCCAGGAGCGCACACCACCTTCCTCAAAGGAGAAATTGGTAAAGTTGGTGACACCTGGCCATTTCAGAGTTTCATCAGAAGAGGGCATGTCTCCAATCTTCAGAACAGATGCATAGCATCCTCTCACACCATTGTATGACTCTAAGGCAGTGTGCATGTCTTCAGCAGTGAGTACGTCGTTGCCTTCATTGACGTACCGCTCCATATGGGCCTTCATCGGTGCTATCTTACGATCACATATGTCTTTACCGGCCTGTACCTCAGAGAAATCATACCTTGAAATGATGATGTCCACTTTTTTAGCAAGATCTGCCATAGACAGGATAAGAGGTGCACAGTGGTAACATCCTGCATTATCAGACCTAAGAGAGACTTCGGTGATGTTTGGACGCCTTCGTTTCAGCTCAAGCAACGAGGCTTCTAGTACTAACAGTACGCTCCACCAATTCTGGACACATGGCTGGATTAGATGGACGAAGCACAAAATCTGAAGATAACAAGAAAGACATGAATGTTATTTTAATGATGTAAGATTTGCATCAAGATAAAGTATTTCTAATTTTTGTTGTATACCGATGTGTGAAAGAAAAATGCAGTCAAGTCGGTGGTTTTTGAACAATATGAGTCCCATGTGACACGCATGTGTTGTTGCTTTTTTCTTTTTCTTTTTCATCTCATAAAAAACACCAAGTATATGTGTTGCTTACCACACATCTGTGTAAGTAACAAGTATCATTCCCTTCAAGTGATGAACCAAGGATAACACATGGTTATACAAGTTATTATTCACAATTCATCATGAGTGCTTCTTTCGCACAGGTCTTTGTGTATTTTATTTGTTAAATCTGCTGAGTCATTAAACAAATAAAATAAAAATGTGAATGACAAATTATGGCTTTTTAGTGATTTGTATCATGATCAAACTTTTTACCTCAAATTCACTGCCAGATTTCATCACAGCAACCGTCACATGCCAGGATATCCCTTTCTTGCCAAACCAATCTTGTTGAGCTTCTCTAAATCGTCTCGGCAAATACTTCATTGCCCAATCCATAGTCAAAAGTGCTTGGGAAGAGGTAAGGTTCGAAAGAATATCCTCTTTGCACTTTTCCTGAGCCATTGTACGCACAAGATGATTTTTTAGACCAATGATACGGTCCTTGGCGGACTCAAAATCATATGCTACTTCGTCCTTCTGTGATGGGTACCTGGAATAAAACATAGATCCTCACAATAAAATTAATGTCATGAGTATGAACCATTGTGCACACAAATTGTACTCTCTAAGAATTGATGTCGGAGAGGTTCCATAACCCATCCTAAGAAACTTACTTGTACTTTGTGTCGACACTTGATATGGAGAACTCAACTTCATTTAGCAGAAGACGTAGGTCGTCACATACCTCACAGTGGACGTCATGAGGATGGTTGCAAGAATCTTTAGGACTCAGTGCATAAGTCCAACAGTGATCAGGACAGGAATTGTTTTCCTGAAAATGGAGTTTGAAGTCCGATTTCAGGTATTGGCAGCAGCACACACCTGTGAAAGAATTAAACTGCACTTTTACAATGTGCAACTCATTGACCATATCGATGCTGTACATAATCGATCCATACTATAAACAAAAGAATTAACAAAAAATTGATGCAACTGGCAAGATTGAATAACACATAATTCTCACCTGAGTGATACTGAACAGTGAGCTACGACCAAGTGGAGTGATTCCAATCTCTTGACAGTAAACTTGATATAAATCAACAAGACGAGACACGACGACGGTTCGAACAACATTTGGGATTTCAATCTTTTCTCCATGACTGAGCTTCAGTCTCCTGGTCCCAAATGCAACGTCTTGAACAAACTCTGGGCGTGAGATGAATTGAATAAAGTGATCAACCTTGCTCTTCTGTAGTCTTGTTATTGGCTCCAACTCTACTGGTTGCCCTCCACCACTTTCCTTAGCATGCTTTCTTGCTGCATCTATCCTGTAGATGGTGAGCCCCGGAATCAGTTGCTGTAACAATGGAACAAAAAACATCAAGTTTCAAGAAAAATACAATCAATCACAAAAAGGACCACTATGCAGTAAGGTGGCAAACTTTTGTAAACTTTTTGTATGTAGTCTTTGACAAAACGGATCAAATAGCATAAAAGGAAATTCAAATAATATCTTACCATGAGTCTTTGCTTTGTCATGTTGTGGGCCAATATTGATAAAATCTGTCGTTTGGTACACCAGTTGTCTGCAGCTTGATAGCACACAACTAGAGAGCTGGTACTGCGCAACATCTTGATCACTTTGTGATAAGTCAGCAGCTTTTTCACCAACTGTGGTCTTCATAAGCTCATCTTCTTGACCAGGTGCCAAACAATGGAGAACTAAACCAAAAGCTTCCTTTGCCTTTCTTCTATAATAACGGACGGTACTATCAGATGCTTCTTCTAATGGTCGACGAAGTTGTCCATCAACAGAAGACCTTCCACTCTGGATAAGGAAAGAGTTCAGGGATTGCAACTCCACATTCTTTGGTCGGGGGGTTGGAGCCCAAGAAGAGTCAAATGCACCCAGATCCTGTGTAACATTGTCATCAGTTGATGAAGACTCACGCGTTTGCTGAAAATTTGAGAAATTGAATAAATCCAGTGAGATATGCTGCATAAAGCAAGGATGAAACAAGTATGTGCTTATGAAGAAGTGTGTTTACAATTCTGTAACGGACACTTTGTATTCATACTTTGCTATTGAGAGGTACTTGCCCATTAGGCGCACCATGAATGCCAAATGCATTGTGGGATTGAATACACGGTGTTGACAAGATGGCTCCTGTGAGCTGAGCACAGGTACATGTATATAATAAATCATCTGTAATTATTGTAATTATCAAATCCGTTGTAGCCTTTGTCCTGTTTGCGGAATCCAAACAATAAAGTAACGGAGAACCCGTTATAATTCATAACCCGTTATAATTCATATGATAAATGAAATGCCAGCTATAAGAGTTCAATTTGTGGTCCCCCTTTAATTATACCTCTTGAATTTGAGTGCACTCTGTGTCAGTGGACTGGAGAGATAGGAGTCCACCAGCCGGCAATGAGAAATCACTGACTGTGCGCTGCTGCTCTTCCTGTTTATAAAACAACAAGTCAAGAGTTTTTTTTTTATTTTGTTACAAACGTTGATAAACCAAGAGAACATAAACATATATGCATGTACTGTTTTTTTAAGTGAAGGGAGCACACACACCTTATTAGAGGGCATATCACCAGGTGGTAGTTGTTCCGCTGTCCGTTGTGTAACTGCTACTGCTAGTGGGTGCTTAGATAAACAACCTCTACAGATACCTGAAACCCGAATAAACAGTGAGAATTAACTGTGATCCAGGGCTGTCTCAACTTAACTGCAACCAGCAGTATTAATATAACCCTTTTAGACAATATTAAATATAAATGATACCAAGTCGACTGCATGTTAAGGGATGTAATCAATGTTCAATGTTCAAGTACATAAATTACCCAGAAAGGAAGAACAAAAGGCTGATCAGATCTAACTTTACGCATATAGAAAACAAAAATGCAATGGAAAGCATTGGGTTTGATTTATTTTTATACACATTATAATTGTTTTCTTACCTGTTCCGACTGGTATCAGGGTACCCCATCGAACAAACACCTCACGACTAGTTGTTTTATTCGCACCACGATATGGTTTGCCTTTCCCTTCATGGAGTGGATGACAGCATTTCCTTGTTGATGTCCAACTCAACCCTAACTTGTACCGATGTGCCGGGCATATTGTCTTATCACTGAACATGTGGTAAGCATCAACGTCGAATAACCCACATCGCAGGAGGATCAACTTCCACTCGACATTCACATCATGTGCAGCAACTTTCCACTTCTGCAAATGGCTTCGTATGTTTTTTGTGCATTGACGAAGATGCACGGTATTGCTCTCATGCGGATAAGAGGGATATACACCACACTCGATGTCTTTGCAATGCTCAAGATTATAAAAATCACACTGCAGCGATACAGCCGCCATATCCATGGCTGACATGTTGACATCGCTCGCGACTGGGGGGGGGGGGGGGGGGGGGGGTTGCAATGCAATGTGGGGCGCCCTCTTGCGGTACTTCGCGCTAGCTGGGTGGCGGTTCTGGACGTTCCACTTCGATAATATCACGGTTGTTGCTGCAAACAAAACTCTCCCATCCACCTTAATACACAAAATTTGCAAAAACTTATGTTTCATCTTTGTTGATGTATTTGTTTAATGTTATAATAACATCCTATTCCAGACGTGAATTAAGGGCAAGCAATACTTTACTCATGACTGTATGTAGGTTTGATACAGATATTTATGAACTTTTCCATCTTTGTTGAACCCTGGCAATCAAAATCAAGAAGAGCTGGCAATGTTTTTATTTTTTATTATTGTAGTTGGATATCTAAACTATATTTGGACCAAGTTTGTTGACACTCAGCCCTGCACTAATTAAGTTGTGGTTAACTGCGTAGATGGCTTATTTCCTTAGTAGAACTGTCAAGTGTTTTCCTAATGCCTAGATATCTAAAGTGAACATTTTCACAATTTTTTTTAAAATTTCATCGTGAAGAGGACGATGAGCTCTTTCTTTTGATGTATAAGTCAACAAAAATTGATAAAGTTTAATGGAGTTAACGGGGCTCTAACTGTACGACAAAAACACTACAAATTAACTCCCTGGAAGTGTCAATTTTGCGCTGAAACTAGTTGGTGCCCGTACTCGGCCACTGGAAGATTTTTGAGCGAGCTGCTCCACCAGGTGTTATGGTCCCAGGTGGGGATCAAATAGCCAAGATTTGAGTTTAAATCGCTGACCCCCCACCTTGTCGATTTTTCAAGATTTTGCATGGTCTTCTCGTAAACGAACACTTAAAAACAACATGTTTCCTAGAAACGCACTTGACTTCTTCATGCAATTTGATGTTTGGTTTATTTTTGATTTTTTTTTTTTTTTTTTTTAATTGACATGAGAGAAGGCAGATTTTGAAACATTATGTGGAGTGTTTTTATACGGAATTGCGTGCGTGGGTTTTGTCTTTTAGCTTGAATTCCACAAAAATCCTACATCAATCTTACCAAAAAAGTATCAATTATGGCAGAAAATGTCATACTGGCGAGAAATGCTTTATTTTGGCTCGAGACATCACAATCTTTACTTGCAATGGTATCAGGTTTTTGTTTTTGGTGTTTAAGCCCATATTTTTAGATCAATTATCTGTCAATAACAAGTAGAACCAATCTGAAGACCTCACGGACAATAAATATTAAGTTTGTGTTTCTATGCATGTCTGGCTACCCTTGCCCACGAGTTCATCAAGTAACAAATATCAAAGGAAGCTAGCAGGGTAAGTTTTCCCTTGTGGTTTATAACTTGATCTTTGAAGAAGGAAAAGTCGCATCCCCTTAATGTGACTTCTCCCCTGCCACTTCCTTGTTGTCTCTTAAACTTGACAGTGAGCCCCGGAAACATGGCTGTAACAGGTTGAATGTCTTCTGACTGATGGCACTAAAGAACAAAGATGTTGACAACTTAGGAAGACAATGGGACTAGATAGCCCTCCATATAGACCGCCATCCAGCACAATTATTATCCGGAAGGCAAAAGTCCAGTGATATGTCTTTACATTTTGTTAAAGGGATTGTATACTTTAGCTTTGGTTTCACCAATACTCAGTACTTTCCGAGTTCTGTGAGAAAAAATCACAGGCATATTAGTATTACTCGGGTGGGATTCGAACCAAAGAGTATTACCAAACGTATATTTCCTTTTGATGTCCAGAAAATTACCTTAGAGACCACAACAACAAGTTTATGTTAATCGCCACAATGGATATATTCCGAAGCCAGATATACAGACGACAACTCTTGAAACAAAACGCAGGCCGAATTTGAATGCCGGCTCTTTGTTATGGAGTATCTTTACTGCAAAAACATTGAGATAGTGAAACGCAATAGGAAACACTTTGTCTTTATATGAAACACTTATTATTAAAAATTACTACTGAAAAAACAAATTATTTCAAAGGGAGCCTGTTGTACAAACTGTTTCTTGTAACTGAAAAAATGAATAGTTAATCCCCTGCAGACCTAATTTGAAAAACACAGGCTTTATTCAATCAAACAAAAACATTTATTGAAAGAATTCTAAAACTGGCATTTTAATTGAATAATATAGGCCTTTGAATTTTGTTGGCAAACTAAAGAGCAGTGTCTCATTTGTTTTCCGTAAAAAATCATCAATCTTCTTAATTCAGCTTATGTTATTTGTCCCTGGGGACCGGGTTTCTCTAAATCCCAGCATGGGAGTACATAACTTATTCTGACATCGACATAAGTCGGGTGCTAGATCAAAAGCCACCCCCCCCCCTCCTCCCCCACAGGCTCACTCCTCCACCACAGTAGAAAGGAAGAGAAAGATCTTGGCTCATAGCTTTAATGCGAGTGATTTGCCACATTCTCTTAAAGGCATGTCAACCTTTGATAGTTATCAAATACCAGTATTTTTACTTGAAGTATCCCATCATGCATAAAACTAATTAACAAACCTTTGAAAATTTTGGCTCAATCAGTCATCGAGGTTGCAAGAGAATAATAACTGAAAAATATCTTTGTTGCATTACTTTGTTTGCTTTCAGATGCCTGCTAAAAGCTGGTGTATTTTATTATTTGAGTGAGAAGATCCATCTTTCTCAAAATCAGAGGGAGCCGTTTAACTATAAACATCCCTCCATTGGTCGTTACCAACGTTGTTTTTACGCTAACAATTGTTTTCAGTATTACAAAAAAGTGTCCAGTGCCTTTAAAACAATGACTGGAAACCGATTCAGTGTCGACGTAAACAAGCCCAGTGCGTGACCACAGACCCATTAAAATAAAATACGTTGCAGACTTGTTTCTTTGCTAAAATTGTTAAGTTCATCTTGAAAAAAAAAGGAGGACATTATTCGCACAATTATAGGTCGAGATGTGACGAAATGAAAGCATTGAGCTGGAATTATTGGCCATTATGAAGGAGAAGATAACAGGGCTGACATGTCTTAGGAGTCAGACTTTCTGGACCCAAACACTTCATGTAATTTATAAGGCGTGCTTCTAGACAGAGTTAAAAACTTTCAACCCCTGGGATTTCACAGAACTCAGCTTGAATTCTTCAAAAACAAAGTCTAGTGGTGAAGTGCAAAAGTACGTAGTATAATGCTTCTCTTTATTTGTTCTCCGCCATAACGCACCCCTCCAGACCCCCCCCCCCCCCATCCCAGCCCCATACACCGAGTATATTTTTTTCGGATTTCAGGAGACTTCACTTCTGAACTGAACTGTCCTGCTTATTTATTAACTAGGGCCTACTACTTGGGCGAAAGCAGCGATCTGCAGGGACTACTACATTTGCTTAGTGGGAAGGGACTTGAATTGGGACTTCGTTGTTATCTACAAATTGTGATAACCAAAATATTATACATTGATACCTCACAACGATCAAATCACTCATTGATATTATAGTTCAATAACCATTTTTCCTACCCCCCCCCCCCTCCCTCCCCTCTCTGTCAACGTATCTGACAGAGTAATGGCAGGGCACACCTTTATGCAACCGACGTTATTCCATTTGCAAGATCCCCTGTGAGACTCAGAGCTCCACTTGATGCAACAAACAGACTTCTTAATTGCCCGTACCTTAGGGAGCCCTCCCCAAGCCCTTACAACCCCTTAGCATCGTGCCAAAACGCTCTTACTTCCTAGAAGACCGTGACATTAAAGTTACTGGTTACCGTCATTTGAGATTATTGAGTATCATCAGGACAAAAGTTCGCGATTCGGTTTGTTGAACGTTGCAAATCGACTTGAAGTCGTCATAGATCATCACCGTTACTCCGCGCCACCCCTACCCCTACCCCGTTCCATCATAGTTATCACAACCCGGGTGTTTCCAAACCAGGGGATCAGCAAAAGCAAGCATCACTGCATTAGTAGAAGTAGCAGCATTGCCAACTTTAAGTAGCGCCAGCACGTCTTTCAGCAGCACAAAAAAAAGAGTTGCAGCAAAACAAAAGAGCAGGTAGCATACAACAGGAACATCACAGTTAAAAAAGCGTAGCAGCAGCACATGTTGCACCAGCGCCAAAAAGAAAGGTTCAACAAGAGCAGCTTGGATAGCATCAGTAAACAACAGCAACATCTTATAGCGTAGTGCAGCAGCAGCACATCTTGCAACAGCATCAATGCTGGCAATTCTAAATAGTATCAGCAACAGCAGCATAAACTGTGAGCAGCAGCAGCAGCGATATTATGTACGGCAGCAAAGGTTGAACTGTGTTTCAGCAGAGGCTGCACTCTTTAGGTAGCAAGCAATAGCAGTAGAAATTACATCATTTATCACCACGGTTTATGTGTTGTTGTTTGCCGATGTTGGCACTTTAGTCAGCGCCAACACAAGACTATATCATCAGTAAATAATCATCAACATCCCTCACATCTCCATTATCATTATCCCTTTATTTCTGCTGGTGAATGATATGATAAGAAAACCTCATCAACACTTCCATCAACTCAACATCCCTGGAAATGGTTTTCTTTCCCTCCTAACTGTCCTCAATTCCAACATTTAAAATCTCACTGCGATTTTCATAAAATATTGTCAACATCCTCCTCCAGAATCGTCCCGACGTGGCTTTTTAATATCTTGCCATCAATAATTCCCCTCATTAGAAGCCAGCATCTCCCATAGGAGAACAAGGAGGCATCAAACCATAATACATAATGCATCCAGTGACATCACCCTGCACTAGAACCCGGTGTAAGCTGGGGACAAATCTCGCACCTCGCCTCATAAACTGAAATATACCGTAATCCTAAAACTGTATAATTATAGCCAGAGCTCATCGCCTCGAATCCATGCATAAATTACCCCGGCCCGGATGTCCCTTTCCAACACTTGACACAATCTTGAAAGGGTTTACGTAGGCTACTCAGCAGGTGCTGATCCAGACCTAAGTGCTGCAAGGGTCTCTATTCAGGCCTACCCAGGAGCCTTTCTTGAAGGCAATAATGGCATGAGAAATAGCGAGGCTCTTGAAGTCAACAACCATGGTGATTTAAGGGGGGTCTGTAGCCCCCAGAGGGGTGACGCGTCTGACCACACATTACTGACTTATTTCACACATGTGTTTGGATTTGTTTTTGTTTTCTTGTTCATCTTTTTGATAATGAGAATCATTCTTATGAGACACGTGGTTCACAATGTTTATTAAGTCAATGTGCATATCAAGTAAACTTTCGAACAGTTTTTAAAGCACAATATTCCCGTCCAGTGTGTACCCCATCGTTCACTGGGATTGGGTACAATAGAGGGAGAGTTTATAACATACAATCAATGAATTCCGGGGCAGAATTTACCTATATCGGGTCCCGTGAAGCCTGGCCCCTTTATCAGTAGGCCCTTAAAGTCACCTGGAAGTGGTATTTTGTCAAAATAAAGCTTTTGTCACTAAATAAGTGTTTTGATGAGTGGAATATGAATAAACAATTTTGTTTTAAAATAATTAGTTTCCATGTTATTTACAAATTTGAAACAAGCCCGACCCGAGAGGGCGCTGTTCGTGACGTCAATCGAGGCACGATGACTCACATGCAGTGCCAACACAGATAGTGACGCTTGGCGAAAGCTAAAAGTGTGCCCTCAAAGTTGAAAGGATGTCGTCATGTTTTAGAAAAGAACTTTTCTCTTCATGTCAAAATGTGTAGTGTTTGCTGCACAGCGCTGGAAAAGACTTGCAAACTGACCCCATATTTAGTTGTTTTGCTGCATCCAGCAACAATACACGTGGTCGACATTGCCGGAAAATGCAAGAAAAAAACCTTTTTCGAAACGTACAAACTCACGACTAGGACTTGAATGTACTTGCACGTACGTGTGTTTGATGCTCGATCGAGGCAAAGTCTGCCTCGATTGACGTCACAAAAGGGGTAGGCGGAGTCACCCCCACACAACTTTGTTTATTTTTTTAAACATATCATAAATCGTTAAAAACAATTACTGAAAAGAAAAATTATTGTTCAGAAACATTTACTCTAATGTTTGAAGAAGAAAATTCTATTTCCAGAAATTCCAGTTGACTTTGTGTCAAATCTACCAAGAAATTGGTCCAAGTCACGCAAATCCAAGTAAAAATCTCATTATTCATGGTCAGCCTTACTCAGGCTTAATGGAACCCATAATCTGAGTCGAACCTGACCCGTTTGTAGTTCTGTCTCATATCGCCCATGTTGTACGTCTTGAATGGCGACACTAGTTTAGAATTAGTCACCAGTAGAGGGCGCAACATTGACTCCTGGCTCGGAGGGACTTGGCAAGTCTGCGGCTTATCTGGATCTCATCAGATGTTTGTGTGATACGGATATCTTTCCTCCTGTAATTCGTTAGAGAACGCAACAAACAACCAAATGCCTCTTCCATTGATCGATGGGAGCATGGTTAAAGTCACAATATAAAATGGCACTTTGATGTCTCTCCATGCCCAAGACACTCTTTAAATCAATGTCATCTGCAAAACCAGAGAGGGATACTCGTGTGTTAAGGAGAGGAATCCCAGTTTAAGGAACCCCCGATCTTGCTAGACCATTGAACTGACGCCAAGTCTCCGATACTTGCACAGTATATAATGATTCTTAGGGTGCATGAAAGCAGACGATATAAATGCACGTGCACTTCAAACCAGTTCGTGTTTTCCCGCCGCAACTCGATCATGGCCATTAGGGTTTATTCTCGTTCCGGGTTTACGTCATCCCACTAATGTTGCGCATCCCCCAGTCTGAAACTGCTTTCCTCCGTTTAACTTTGGTTCAATATTTTCAAAAGTTCTTTACCGCAGTTTTATGTACGTCAAAAGCAACCAATTATTGCCAAGTGACGAAATAAAATCTCGAGGGGTACGAAATAATATTTCCACAAAACGAAATAATGTTGACTTTTTGTGTAACCTGTTCAATATGTTTTACCTGTCCCTTCAGGGCCTCTGTATTAAAATGCTAAAGCGCGTTCACCTTTTCCCGGACCCTCACTGATCTGTTTCGATGTAAAGTAGGTGGTCTAGCTTGGCGTTGTTTCTAAGATCTAGAGTGACACTTCACTGTAAATGGAGCGAATCGGAGCCTGTGTATTGTGTCTAGAAACTCGCAGCTTTGTCCCTACATCGGGATGTTTACTGATTTCCCCTGCTTTGCTAGAAGCCCATAGTCAACACATCACCCCAGGAAAACACCATTTATTCCTACTTGTGTAAATCACTTCATCGTCTCGCGTAACAGAATTCACACGCGACCGTGTTGACTCTAGAAAATGGCGGTCTGGCTGGAAAATTGTTTGCCCGTTGAAATGACTTGATGGAATGTGGTGTAAGCGCAGAGTAGCACTGCTAGAAATGTAAGCCGAGTACATCACGTATTGACTTCTTCTATAGGCCTACTTCACTCAAGTATCAAAAGGTCAAACGGCTATATGAACTTTTGAGGCCAGAGTGAAAGTTCTTAACACTATGTTCTGTAAAGATGGAGAGAACGTCGCTGTATCCAAATTTTGTACAATTTGGTTATAACGGCGGTCCTTAGTTCGGATAACAAACTACTTTTCACCAGTGTGTTTCTCAAACTTAGCTAGAGTTACATACTGGAGAACCCAACTATGAATGCTTTAAGAGCGAAACATTTCAAACAATTTTAATAGCCCATTCGTTAAGATTAAGAGTTTTTACGAATCTGCAGAGTGAGTTGATTGGGTAATGCACTAGTATGCTGCGAAGTAAAATTGTTGATTTCAATCAACATTTCGTTTTCAATCAACACTATATTTCCATACAAGCATAAACATAACACATGAATACACAGAAGTCACTGACATTATTGTTATCTTTCTCAGCTCATAGAGGAGTACAGCGCCGGGCTGCCGCGGCATGCCGTCCGTTGCGCTCCAAAGGCTTTTGCATTCACAACATCAACCTCCCCTCACAGGTACGCATTTACCCATGGGTGAAGAGAAGCAACTATGGTGATGCATATTGCTCAAATGACAAAAGTGTCACGACCAGGATTCGAACACACGCCCCAATGACTTGACCACCAGAACTTGAATCCAACGCCACAAACCGCTCATCCTTGAAACCCTGTGTTAATAACATGTGTTAATGAATGTGTGTTAATGATTGACATTTTATTAATGGGGTGTTTGCTTGCACTGTAGGTGTCGCAGTAACACTGTATAAGGCAAATACTTAATCAATATTCATGACAGATAGAATGTATCAAGTTGGCGACAAAGGGCTAGATCTCTATAGCAATCAATGGCGGTGCACGGCTGTAAAACAAAGATGGCAGCCCGTGGCTATGTTCGAGAAACTCGAAACAATTTTGCCGAAAACCCTTCTTAAAGGCACTTGACACTATTGGTAATTACTCAAAATAATTGTTAGGATAAAAACTTACTTGGTAACGAGCAATGGGGAGCCGTTGGTGTATACAACATTGTGATCAAGTATAAACAACAACTTCAAGCCTGAAGCCCTTTTAAGGATCTGAAAGCACGTGCAACATGTTTGTTCTTGTATTATTTTCTTGAAACTTCGATTCCCAACCAAATGAGTCCAAATGTTCACAGATTTGGTATTTAATGCTTTTCACGCTGTTTGTACTATCTAGGCTACATTAACATATAGGTAAATTGAACGGTTCAAAAACCAAAGGTATCTTTGCCTTTAAGTTATACGTGCCATTTTTTAATCTTGCTGATTCAATTAAAAACAAAGACGTCAGAGATAAAAGCGACTGTGTCAAGTCTAATTGGGCTAAATCCGTCAGTCATCGGGCCCACTCATCGAACATTACAGTTGAGGCCCTGTCTATAAAAAGCTATATTATTATACAATGAAATGAGATGTTGTCAATCAAGCCAACAGAAGCTTGCATCCCAACTTAAACTCAATTTAAGAATCCCCAGCAAGTCCATACACCCCGGTGTGGCGGTTTCAACTTTCCGCTGTGTTCAGTTTTCCGAATGACCAAATACGGTAGCATTACGTCATGCGATGCCTGCGCACAGCAAGCGAAAGTAGTCCATTTTTAGTGCCGTATTGAGTTATCCATTACCCTCCGGTAGCTGTCATGGCGGCGTCCACGAGTCAATCAATCAATCAATCATAGAACATTTATTTCAACATTGTTATGATAATACATAATACATACACCATTAAGTTAACACTATTATAACAACATATTTTAAAAGACGAAATAATCATTTATAACAATATTAACTTAACGAAGCTTAGTTTAAACATTATTCACATAACAACATTGGGCAAAGGGTGAAGCAAAGCTTTTGTACCCGTACCCTTGACAGACAAACACAGACTGGCAAATGACAAACGAAAAAAGGACAATGACAGACATATAGGAGCATAATTGAGCTATTGCTAAATGACAATTTTTCCATTACAGATTAAGAATATGATTGGAGCAGTTGTGTTTTTAGTTGTTTGGTGAATGTAGATAAACTTAATGATGTTTTAAGAGGGGTGGGTAGACTATTCCAAAAATGTGTACCTCGTTGAACGAGGCCATTTTTAAACATTGACGTTCTGTTAAAACTAACATAAATGTTCTTGTTCGAGCTGCTTCTAGTGTTATAAGAATGCACATCTGAAGTGAGAGTAAAACATGAACTAAAACAGGAAGGTAACAAATTATTTATATACCTGTACATGAATTTTCCAAGGTTGAGGTTATAGAGATCATTAAAGTGTAGTAGTTTCAGTTCGGCAAACAAAGGAGAGGTATGGTCCCGATAATGAGCGTTGAAAATTATTCGAACAGCTCGTTTTTGTAAAATAAGAAGTTTATCACAGGATGAAGAGCCACCCCAAGTGAGAATTGAGTAATTTAAATATGGGAGGACTAATGAGTTGTAAAGAGTTATTAAGATATTCTTTGGTAAGAAAAACCTCAAGCGATTCATTATACCGATGGTTTTTGATATTTTGCTTGACACTACATCAACGTGACTCTTCCAGTTAAGATTTTCGTCAATATAAATGCCTAGAAATTTTGTACTTTTTACTTTTTGCAAGTTAACACCATTTAATACAACTAGCGGCAAACGCGTGGATCGTACGAGTTGTTTTTTATGCAAGCAGAGTGTGACCTGCCTAAAGTTGTACCAATGAATACATGTAAAGATGGGGCAAGATTATGTGACTACACAGAAAAGAATCGTAATATAAACAATTTGGGGGTCACTGCTGAGAGAACTACAGTACTCGCCAGGGTACTCGCGCCGGTATCTGACAGGTCACCCGGAAAACTGAACACGCCGGAAAGCTAAAACCGTTCGAACAGCGTTTTGATATGTCCGACTACGTCACCCGGAAAACTGAACACGGCGGAAGACTGAAACCGCCACACCGGGTTTACCTGCACAACAAAGAAGCCCCAACCCCTTTTCTTAAATTCCGAGACCAAGTATAGGTCCTATTTTGAGTTTGTTAGTATGGTTCTGGTTTGCTTGTTGGGGTGTAGTGGCGGTTGTTTGTATGTCTGTCTGTGGGTTTTTTGTATACAAGGGGGGGGGGGGTATTCATTTTACTTCTTTTTTTTTGGGGGGGGGGGCGGTTTAGGGGGCAAATATTTTTCTTTTCAACATCAAAGAGGAATCTCATTTTTTTTAAGGTTGGAATTATAGGACACTCAACAGGACCCCACAAACCCGAAAAGGTTGTGGATATCTTGTCAACAATTCTTTAAAAGAATTATTTGTGCAGATTATCTGACGAACATTAAGTGGTATAAAAGGAATCTTTGTTAACCCAAATCTTCAAATTTATCTTTTTGTTTTCTCCTTTTTTCATTGATACACTGTTTTATTGTACGGAGATGTTTGTGAGTAATACGATATTCCCAATTTAGATTTAAATTAATTAATATATCATGGTATGCATGATATGTTCCTAAATCAATACTACTTGTGTAAGAAGATATCTTACAAGTCCATAAAACTCCCTTCAGTGTTTATCGATCGAAGGAATGTAGGAATTCTAAATCCCACTTAAGTGTCAAAGAAAAGGTTAAGATGGTACTTGCTATTTCTAAAGAAATGCCGGTACTGGCTTGCTGTTAGAGTATGTAATTATAAGATGAATTTCGGCTAATTTATTGATACTTAAAACCAGAAGAAAGGGAGGGGTTTAACCCCCAACTGGGCTCTCCAAAGTGTACTGTCTTTAAAAAAAAATACAATTAGGCCTATCTCGAAGGTAAGAGAAACCTCAGCGACACAAAACCGTACACGGATTGTTTTTCCTGTTTCATTGTTTTTCTTCACTTTTTCTTTCTGTTCACTAGCCACTCGCAAAAAAACTTGCAAAACAAATTTTATAAAAAAGGACTAGTAAGTTTAAAAATACGCATAATTTAAGGAAAATTAAAAGTCAAACGGGAAGGTTGAGGGCAACATGGCCAAGTTTATAACGCCACCACCTTATTTTCATCGATATGAAATAAACTAGTACATATACCTCAACGAGATATCCCTTTTTGTAAAAATAAGTGCAAAAATGATTGCGTGATACGGAAAGTTATCTGGCAACATTACAGAACAAACCCATACCCGCGCTAGGGGGGACGAGGGTGGGAACGAGGCAATAAACAGAACCACCGACCATTGGGATGGGTTACCCTTCGCTCAAATGTACGTAGTATTATCATAGCTCACCATGCACGTGGAATGACTTTAAAAAAAAACGTAAAGAATTTGGACAAGTCGACTCATCCCGGCCCCCAACAAAAATACAATGTCTCAGGTCACAACACATAATTTTAACCCCTTGCAGTTACTGAAAAAAAAGATATTTCACTCACCCTATCATTCTAGTTGTTCCTCAAATTAACCCAGAATCACTCCAAAACGAAAACAACACATGTCCTGAAATATCTTGGGTAGCTCTGTGCACAGCATTAAGGGGGAGCACATGGGAAGATGTATGGGCGGTGTACGCTTCGATAGGCCAGGGTAGTAATCGACGACTCGCTGCTACATGTGCTCGGTTCCACAATACTGCTGACGCAATCTAACACAAAAATGTCTTTGACAAACGGCTGGCTGTGATTGGCCATTACGTCACGATACAGGGGAACTAATGACAGGTTTTGTTGATTTTTTCCAGCCAGGAAATATTTTGAATTTCTGTTTCAGAAATGTAACCGGCCAAGTGCGACCCTACGGAGCCCCAAAAGGGACAGTACAAAAAATTATTAAAAGCAAAAAACAAAGTACACAATTATTTCGTGTACCCTCGAAATAACGTTTCGTGTGTACCCCCCCCCCCCCCAACCTCCCCGAAAAAAATCTCAGCACCTCGAAATAACAAGATGTCATTATTTTGAGGTAACAAACTATATTTCGATTATTCAAATTAATACTCGGGCAATATTTTTGTTTACCATTTCAATCGGTTTTATCTCTCCATTGAGGGGCTCCGTACGATCCAAATTGTTTGACGGAAAAACCACGACCCGTAACTTAACTAGGTTGCAAAGTTCATAAGCTATAAAAAGATGGGCCCGCATCATTAATAATTACGACTCGTGGCCTCTTTAAAAACAGAGAGAATAGCTACAATTCCTTAATACTAAAGGGAAAGATTACGCACATTACTCCAAATCGTCTTAAATCGTTATTGCCGCAGGCTTCGCGGGGCAAGCGTGCAGTACCTTGGGAATCTCACCATCATTTATTTATAAACCATTAATAATTTAAAATAAAACTCGTCATTTGGTCATAAGGAAAGTCCAGGGCTTATAGTCTTCAAAGAATTCCCAAATTTGTTTTAGACTTTGAGATGAGGCCATGATAAGTTGAGGGCGCTGTTTCGAGTCTGAAACTCTCATTAATGCATTGCTTCAGTTCTATTCGTAGATGCACTCGATAAAAATGTCAACCTGAATAAAACAAGTTTGTAACTTCAGTACACAAAAAGCTGTATGTCACACTTTAAATGATTTTGAATTATAGCTAAAAATGATAGTATAAAGTGGTCTTCCTCTCTGACCATGCTTTGACATGACCAATAGCAATAATTCATCAATATCCCAAGGTTAGTCAGGATGCATATCTTCAATAGCGCCATCTCGTGACAAGATTGAACATGTACTTTTTGCTGAGCAGCTCAGAATATCTGGATAAGCAATTAAACATAAAGCTATGACGTCGATAATTTTGGCGCAATCAACGCTCTTTATTTTGTGCATTTGTGTTTTTAGTTCAATATCTGCTACCAGAGACATGTTTATAAACTGATAATACTTCACCAACACTGGTAATTTTACGTGTCCATCCACCGATTACTTTGTTTGTGTTCAAATCAAAAACGCATGTCCATGTTCTTCTTTTCGTGGGCGCTTGTTGATTGTATTCTTTAAATATATTGCCTTTTTATAAAACACTTCCTTGTTGTAAGTAGTGTCGTATAAACAATCATAATAATATCTAGTTAATGTTTATCGGCTCATTACAACATTACAATAACCGTTTCATTCAATGCGCTTTAAGCGGAACAATAACACTGGGTCTTTACTCTTGGCCAATAGCATGTTTTCTTGCTTCAGCTCTATTGGGATACAGCCCAAAGCTGCCGTGGCGTTCCAAAGGCTTTTTCATACACAATATCAACATGATCGCCGGTGTCAGATGCAATTGTGTCCGCCATGCAATACCGTCCGCTCCGGACACTTTTGCATATGCAATCGTGTCCGGGGCTATGTAAAAACCATCCGGCGGACATATGGCTGTACATGTGCGCGCGTAAGCGAGCGTGCATGCACTGAACCTACGTATATTATGCAGCAAGAATATTCACGTATTGTATGGTTGCAGCTTTTAAATACCCAACGGCCGAACTATTCCCATTTCCTTCATTTTATTTTTGCCCTATAACTTTAATCTTTTTTTGCAATTGTATGTACATGTATTGTTATTGTTTTTTGTATGAAGTGGCAGAAGAAAAAATAATAATAATAATGCACTTAGCTTGTAAAAAATTGCGAACGTGTTCCGTCGACCAAGGGCGTTTAATTTACTGAAAGAACTGTTTTGCACGGGACACAACTGCAATTGCAAATGTGTCCGGGCGGACACATTGCATTATGCAAAACCGTCCGGCGGACATTATTGCATAAGAAATAATGTCCTCCGGATAGTATTGCATAGAGGACATAGCGACACCGGTACCCGTTCCTCCGGAGAACCGCCTACAGTAAAACATCGTGATCAAGGGCAGAAGTGTCATGACCAGGATTCGAACCCACAACCCGATGACATAACCACTAGAACTTTAATTCGATGCTCTAAACCACTCGACCATGACCCGCTAATTAATATAATTTCGTATTATTGTTATGTTCATATAACACGGATATTAAAATTACCATAAAACGTTTCGTTTGGTGATATGTTTCCAGCCGTTTCATCATAATTCCAGTATAGCACAACTCCCTAGTCTACCGGCCCACTAACTTGATCATTTACACGTTGCCATGGCAATCAAAGCCTAACAATAAACTGGCTTGATTGGCCTTCTTGGGAAAAAGAGTCGTTTACACTCGGTGCCCACATTCTACATCACCGTGGATGCCGTCAGTTCAGCTTTATTTTCCCCGCGCAGTTTCGATCGAAACGCAACAAAACCACCACTGCTGTAGATCATACCTTGGCTACTGGAGATTTTGTCAACGTGTTATTACAACGTGAACAGAGCGACCATGGACATGGAGGATTATTTTGAAATATTTTACGTAAGTATAAAACAAAATACCGTGCTCCCTTAATGTGAAATTATACAGCCAGGTTTGGTAGAGAGCTGACAAAATAGTTGCAGACAGTAATCATATTTTATGTGATCGAGCATAATGCCTATTATACGAAAATAAATTAAGTTTAATATGTTGTGTGAGTCAAGAGATGGTGAAATACAATGCACAAATTTTCAACCTGCAAACACATTGCCCCGAATTATGGTTGTAACAACCGTAATCAGCTGTTGCGTTTTTTTGCTTGTTCAATGTTTAGTAATTTATTTTTATTTTTATTATTATTATTATTTTTTTTTTTTTTTGGGGGGGGGGGGGGGGCAGGGTGGATAGGTAGCTGGTTATAAGATAAACTTGTTCACAAAGGGAACTAGTTCTTTAATATTACTTCATAACTAGTAAGCCTTTCATACAAGACTAAACATTGACTTTACCAATCCTGTATATATACCTTTAAATAAATTTCGGATTATTTTTCTATCGACTCCTGGATGGTATTTTGGCCGTTGCGTTTATAATAACAAAACGCAGACAATAACAGAGGACGTCGTGAGTTTTTTCTTTCAATATAAGAAAAAAGACTATAAATACTATAATACACACATTACCAAAAATAAACACTTTTGTGATAGGGCATTATTTTTCACATGTCGTCACTAAACAAATAGTTTTTTTTAATCATTGTATTTTTTTTTTTGGTTCGCTTGAAAACCATGGTCTTTTAGGGAACGTCGCTATAATACTGCTATCATTCAGTACCTTCAGAAGTATTATTTTCGTTTATACCTGTGTGTTTTTTTCAAATGTTTTTTTTTTGTAGGGTTCAATTAACACAACCGAAATGATGGTTTAACTAAGAACCAGTGCCAAATATCAAACAATTTTTTTAACACAAAGAGAAGCTTAGGACAAACAAATTATGCTTACATGAATAAGGTATCAGCCAATTATTATGATATTAAAAATACAGTTTCATTTAAGTCATATCTCTATGGTAATTATATTCTACATTGTCTTATAGCCTTGGGTCGATACTTGAAATAATAATAAAAAGTGCATCGTTTATAAGACACTGTGCACCTCTGGTAACTGTTAAAGACCAGTATTCCTACTTGGTGAATCTTAACTAATCTTTTCAAGCATTGATTTTTGAAGTTGCAAGAGAATAATGACGGAAAAAATACCCTTATTGCACAACTTTGTTGCTTTCAGATGCCTACTAAAATGGTTTAGGCCTGAAGTAGGCCTATTTAAGTTGGAGTGGGAAATTTACTCTTTCTCAAAAACTATGTTGCTTTAGAGGGAGCCGTTTCTCACAATGTTTTATATTATCAGTAGCTCTCCATTGCTGGTTACCAATAGTGCACAATGAATTTAAAGGGATGCTGCAGTGAATTAAAATAAAACAGTTAATTTTGCTGTCATTTATTTCTGATATATGTATTGAACCTCAATAAAATATGTTTTGTTTTTTCCCCGACATATCTCACTTGCGTAATTAGCGAATAAGTCATGCCCCCCCTTTTGTGGATTGTTACCGCCCCCCTACCATCGACGTCACGTCGGAAATTCAAAGATATCGTCGGCAAAAAGAGTCTGGTCCCTAACTACACGCGCTTAGGTACCAGGCCACACAGTGCACACGTCTCTATATGCACACAGCCAGGGGGCCCGACGGCTCGGGTTCCCGACATGACGTCACGTTTATGCCCCTTTTAGGGGCGGGGTGGGTTCACGTAATCTCTTGAAAACCTAATCTCTTGCGCATTTAATAAAAAATAATTAAAACAAATTCATGTTTAAAAAGTCATGTTTAATCGTTTAAATTATTAAAAAAAAACACTGCAGCCACCCTTTAAACAATATCGCAGCTCGCAGGTAATATAAAACAATTAATGAGTATTTGTCTTTGTTTTTCTTCTTGTTTACTTGGCCTTTAAGTGGTTTCCATACAAGAGTGGTTTAGCTCAAAACACAAAGCAGTCTGGCTACAACGAATCCTGCTTACTCCTGTTTAATTTTGCGTACTGCATTACTAAGTCGATTATAACACTAACAAACTGCTGCACTGCAATTATTGTATGAAGGGCATAACAATCATTGATGTAGGTATTGATTCTTATTAATTAAGACCATGCAGGATTGAATGCCATGAAACATGCCGTGCATTTAGTGCTGGCCACTTCATTAAGGACCATTTTAATACTAAATATTTACTAATGTTGGTTTTATTAAATAGTGTTCTTCTTGTTTGCCTCACGACTTAATGGGGTGTCAATTACAACACTAGGGTCGGTGAATATCAGACTTATTTACAACAATCAAACCACATTGTAGCAACACATCCGCCAGTACATAAACTTTTAGGTTTATAATGGATTTTCTTTTTTTTTGAAAACCAAAAAGCCGTGTCATTCATCAAAACGGTGTATGACAGAATATGTTAATAATATTTTGACGTAATTTCTACAAAATATGTGAATACAACCATACTGTTTTAGTAATTACTGGTCCTCTGATTGGGTACAATGTTCATACAGACGGTATGTCTGTGTGTGATCATCATTCGTTTATTAATTAATATGGTAGCTGTCATATTCCTCTTTGGAAAATTATAATTTATTTAATAATTTAAACATTCTTTGTGAGGAGAGCTTGAAAACCCTAAAAGCAATTAAGTTAGTGAAATAGCTACGGATCGGTAGTTCTGTTTTATTATGATGAATTTAACTCGTTGTGTTTGGATGTCACTTTTAAAGATTGTCTTTATGGTTTTAAAGTTTTGAAAAGGTGGATAGGTTAAAAACCAAAGATATGGCAACGTTATTTGAAAGTAGTAGGCTCACAAAATGACTGGTGTCCAATTTGAAAGAAAAACTTCTACATCAACCATGCTAAAAAAATATGTCAAACTGGGGACAGATCAAAGTTTGTCGTGTTTTTCACTTAAAGGCAGTGGACACTATTGGTAATTACTCAAAATAATTATTAGCATAAAACCTCACTTGGTGACGAGTAATGGGGAGAGGTTGATGGTGTTAAACTTTGTGAGAAACGGCTCCCTCTGAAGTGCCATAGTTTTTGAGAAAGAAGTAATTTTTCACGAACTTGATTTCGAGACCTCAAGTTTAGAATTTGAGGTCTCGAAATCAACCATCTAAACGCACACAACTTCGTGTGACATGAGTGTTTTTTTCTTTCATTATTATCTCGCAACTTCGATGACCGATTGAACTCAAATTTTCACAGGTTTGTTATTTTATGCATTTGTTGAGATACACCAACTATAGTGTCCACTGCCTTTAAACTTGACCGCGCCTATGTTGATGAAATATTCACCTTTTTTGTTGATAGGTGTTGTCATTCAACAATAGAAGATGGCAACCGATTACCTCTCAAAATATACAATAATAAACTGTGTATTTAATAAAGGGATCAGTTGCTTGCAACGCCTCCGTGGCATGCTGACTGGCCTTTTTCCATAATTGATTTCCTTTCTCTAGTATCATAGTTTTGGGGGTTTGTTTTAATTGTTTGTTTGTTGTTGTTTTGGTGTGGTTTTTTTCCTGAGTGTGTTGTTTACATGCCAAGTATTGCCTGTGTTTTTATCAAAAATTATCAAAATTTGTTGTATAATGTGGTACGTCTACCATTATTAACAACAAGACTTGGTGATGTTGTACACTAAGTGCGATGGCAGAGTTTCGTAGGATTAACGCAATCGAATAGTTCAAAGAACAACACGTCCCTCGTTAAAGGCAGTGGACACTATTGGTAATTACTCAAAGTAATTCTCAGCATATAACCTCACTTGGTAGTGAGTAATGGATGGGGAGAGGTTGGTAGTATAACACATTGTGGACTAATGACGCCGTAAGGAAAGGACGTGCACTAAAAGAGCTCCGCGTCTATTGTGTATTAGTAGGTTCCATCCCAATGATCCATCTTTTGCGGGTCATTCGTCGACCTAGAAGATTTTTTTTCAGGGGGGGGGGGGTTTGGAGGGAGGATTTTTTGTCATCCTCTGTTTGCGGGAAGGGTTTTTGTGTCTTGCGGGATGCAAGGGGTTTGGAGAGTGGGTGGGATCAATGCAAAAATCCAGGGTAGCATTTATTCTTTTCATATCGTCGATTCACTGTGATATTTCTAGCTTGTATTTCGTTTCTTTAATTAAAGAATATTGTTAGTATGCACATGAAAAGTAAGTTTATAATTATTGCCAATACACTCCTTTCTTCCTCACGTAAATACAACTGCGATGGAAAATAGTCAGTTTTCGATAGCCTCGATGAACTGCCGAGGGTTGGGAAACTTAGCCAAGAGAAGAGATGTTTTTCATTTTCTTAAAAGTAAAAAAAATATTCTGTTTATTGTTTACAAGATGTTCATTTTGATAAGGGCATGGAAAATCTTGTCCGGAATGAATGGGGTTTTGAGTTTTTTTAAAGTTCTTTTAGGAGTAATTCCAGGGGAGTTGCTATCCTCTTTAATAACAATTTCGAGTATAAAGTCAAGCGTGTCAAAAATGACGACAATGGTAACTTTTTAATTTTGGATTTGGAAATTGGAGAGTACAATATCTCTCTGATTAACCTGTATGGGCCAAATAATGATGACCCTGGCTTTTATGATGATATATGTACTGTCCTGAATGATTTGGATAATACTCATGCTATTTTATGTGGGGACTGGAACTTGATATTATATGATTTCCTTGATTGTGTTAATTACATTAATTTGAATAATCCTCTGGCTAGAAACAGAGTGCTTAGTTTATGTAACGACTTTGATTTAATAGATGTTTGGCTAGTTCACAATCCAGATTTAAGTAGATACACTTGGAGACAACACCAAACTCCGAAACAATCCAGGTTGGATTATCTTGTAATTTCCTCGGAGCTTAACTCTAAAATTATTAGTAGTGATATTAAGCCAGGGTACAGAACTGATCACTCTTTGGTTGATATTAAATTGGATCTTAGCGACATGGAACCTGGTAAAGGGTATTGGAAATTTAATAATTCACTTTTGACTGATAATACTTACTCCGATTTAGTTAAAGACACTATTGGGGAGTTGGTAGATGAATATGCCGCTTGCCCTTATTTACGCTCCAGCCTAAGAAAAATGCATCCTCGTGACATTCACTTTGTTATTAATGATCAAGTTCTTTTTGAAATGTTATTGATGAAAATTAGATCCAAGACGATCTCCTACGCCGCTTGGAAGACGAAAGAAACCAGAAAGCAGAGTCCATGCTTGAGAAAGAGATTAGTGTTTTTTCTGTTAAAGTTTCGGAGGGTGATCTTGAGTCGGTTGATCTTTTAAATGCTAAGCAGACCGATCTTGTTGCTCTCCGTAAAGCTAAGATGGAGGGTGTTCTAATTAGGTTTAAGACTCGTTGGATGGAGGGTGGTGAAAAACCCTCAAAGTACTTTTTAAATTTGTAGAAGCGTAATTTCGTCAACAAAGCGATGAAATGTGTTATTAATGACGCTAATTGTAAACTTACTAGTTCCAATGACATTTTACAGGAGGCTAGGAATTTCTACCAAAAACTTTATTCTACTCGGAGAGTTGATGATAATATTGATTTAAACTCTATTTTTGCTGCGGCTGACAAGAGTATTCTTTCTGACAACATGCGTGATAGCATTGAGGGGCCCCTGTCCCATGAAGAACTAATGCGAGTGTTAAAAAGGGCGAAAGGGGGGAAGTCCCCAGGCTCAGACGGTTTTAGTTTTGAATTTTATAATTTGTTTGCTCCCGACCTTTCATGGTACCTTTTACGTTCATTAAATGGTGCCTATGTTTCAGGTCAACTTTCGGTCACTCAGAAATACGGGATTATTACTCTCCTGCCAAAAGGGAACAAACCTCGGCAGTATTTGAAAAACTGGCGCCCCATTTCGCTGCTGAACACATCTTACAAAATTGCCTCGGCATGTATTGCAGAGAGAGTGAAATCCTGTCTTCCCTTTATCATTCATGAAAGTCAGAAAGGATTCATGGCAGACCGTTTTATTGGAGAAAATATTAGGTTGTTGTATGATTTACTGAACCTCACTAAATCTAATAGTATTCCGGGTTTACTTCTTTCTATTGACTTTGAAAAAGCATTCGATTCCATTTCTCACGATTTTATTTTTAAAGTGCTCGATAAATTTAATTTCGGTCCCTCAGTTACAAAATGGATCCGGGTACTTTACAACCAAGCCTCGTCTTCAGTTTTAGTTAATGGGTTCCTTTCAGAATCATTCCAGATCGGGAGAGGTTGTAGGCAAGGAGACGGATTAAGCCCTTACTTGTTCCTTTTGTGTGCAGAAGTTTTATCCATGTTGGTATGCAATGACAAAATTCTTGAAGGTATTAAGGTTGAGGGTACAGAATTTCGAATATCCCAGTATGCGGATGATACGGTATTGTTTTTGAATGGCACCGAGAAGTCTTTGCAAGCAGCGTTTAAAATTCTTGACCTATTTGCAAGTATGTCTGGATTGAAAGTTAACATTGAGAAAACGAACGCCATTTGGGTTGGTTCTAAGAAGGGTTGTGGTGAAAAGCTTTGTGAAGAGATTAAGGTGAACTGGGTTGAGGATGAGCACATTTTTAAAATTCTTGGTATTGAGTTTTCTACTGACCTAAATTCCATGGTTTTGTTAAATTACAATTATAGAGTTATTTGTTCCATTCGTGGACAAAATAATCTTCAACTGGTCTAAGAGACACTTAACCGTTCTAGGGAGAATTGCCGTTGTCAAATCTTTACTTTTGTCTAAACTTACTTACCTTGTGTTAACCATCCCCGACCCACCCTGTAATATGATCAAAGAATTAAACACTATGTTCTTTAACTTCATTTGGAAAGGACACGACCGTGTTGCTAAAAACCAAATGATCCAAGATTATGGTCTGGGTGGGTTGCGGATGGTTGATGTCCGTGCTTACACTTTACAAGGCTAACCAGTCGTCAGACTGGTCCACTTTATGTAATCATATTTTTGGCATTACTCGTTTGTTATTATTGGAAGGTGGCTCAGCAAAATTTGTGGGTACGCAAAGAATTTATAATAATTTTTGGCTCGATGTGTTCAAATCGTGGTCTAATTTTACTCGGGTCCACTTACCCACAACTACAGTGGAGGTACTAAAGAGCACGCTTTGGTTTAATGATAAAATTAAAGTTGGTGGGAAGTGTATTTATTATAAACATTGGGAAAGCAAAGGAGTTAAGTTTATTTGTGATCTTATTGACGAGAATGGGGATTTTCTCCCTCTTGAAGATTTCAAGAACACATTTAGTGTCCACACTAACTTCCTGGAGTATAGTGGGGTGTTAAGAGCTATTAAGTCGTCCTTTAAGGACATCTTGATAGAACACTCGCATCTTAATTTTCCTTTTTTACCTTTCAACCTTGAAGTCCTTTTAAAGGACAAAAAGGGGTCACAAAGAATCTATCATGTTTTAGTCCTATCTAAACAGGTCAAAAGGAAATTTATTGACAAGTGGAACGTCAAACTTAATACCAACCTCGATTCTTCGAAGTGGTCTTTGATTTTTAACATTCCCTACTCATGTACTGTGGACACTAAACTAAGATGGTTTCAATTTAGATTAATCCATCGGATCCTGGGCACTAATTCATTTTTGTTTAAAATCAATAAGACCGACACTAATCTCTGTACATTCTGCAAAAAAAAGAAGAAGAGACCATTTTCCATCTTTTCTGTTCCTGCACCCATACTATTTCTTTTTGGTCCTCAGTGTTTTCATGGATAAAAGAACAGACTAATTTCTCCCTTGCAATGGATAACGAAGTCTTTCTTTTTGGTAATACCAAAAATAGCAATGTGGTTAACTTGATCCTGTTGATATGTAGATTTCATGTGTATACAATGAAAATGATCGGGAAACGCCCATCACTTTTAGTTTTAAAACGAGAGGTGAAAAAGTACTATTCAATGGAAAAATTAATGTTTTTTACTAATGGAGTAAACTTCAAGTTTTATCAGAAATGGGACTCATTTTTTATCTTAGGCCAAGGTTAACTTGCTTTTATTGTTAATGGTATTGTTTATTGTATTTGTCATGTAAGAACTGTTTGTACGAATATTGAGACAAGAGACAGTGGAAAATAAATGAGAGTCCCTTGGATTATATAAAAAAAAAAAAAAACATTGTGAGAAACGGCTCCCTCTGAAGTGACGTAGTTTTCGAGAAAGAAGTCATTTTCCACGAATTTGATTTCGAGACCTTAAGTTTAGAATTTGAGGTCTCGAAATCAAGCATCTGAAAGCACACAACTTCGTGTGACAAGGGTGTTTTTTTTTCTTTCATAGTTATCTCGCAACTCCGACGACCAATCGAGCTAAAAATTTAGGTTTGTTATTACTTTATGCATTTGTTGAGATACACAAATTGAGAAGACTGGTCTTAGACAATTCCCAATAGTGTCAATAAAATGAGTCAGCACATGCCGACGGACTCAAAGCAGGGTCAAGTCCATCAAAAGGCTCGACCTTTCCATCTACATGCATGTTCTGTCGTTCATTGTGTTCATAATAACGTGTTAGAATCATAATAAGCATGTGGGTCGATTTCTACATGTGCCGAATTCCCATGATGTTCACATTACACGAAATGAGTGAAATATCAAGTACACAATGATCATCGGTTAGACATCAAGGGTCCAATTTCATCGAGCACAAAAAGTATGCTTACCATAATATCGGATTAGTGATTGGTATCTTACCTCGTGTACTTGATCCTAAAACACATGCTTGTGCAATTTTTTTATTTATTTTTTGCAAATGTGCAGCTATACGTTTTAAAGTTTGATACCTAATTCCTTAGTAGCACCATTTAATGGTTTACAAGTTACTATGGTGCAATATGTTGCCGATCAAACCAAGAACACCAGGGCGAGCCCCTTCTGTTTAGGATAAGTGCACTGGGTTATTATTTATGTGCATTACACAACACACGTGACCAACGGCTTTACGTCCCACTGGGTCTCGAACCCACACTCTGCTGATACGAAACACCAGAGCTTGAATCCGGTGTTCTTATCCACTCGGGCCACGATGGACGGACCACACAAACAGTCGCAGCCATTGGGGCGTGTATACAACTATACAGTCAGGGAACTCATGTGGAACCGTTATGTGTATGGTTAATTAGCGATACCAAGGGAAATTAAATTTTTATTTTTTCCAGGAATATTTTACAAAATAGTGAATATTTATGAGTGCAACGACGTAAATATTTTTAATGAGGAGAAGATGGAATATTCCATTCAGCGAGGCGAAAACGAAATTTTAGTTTTCAACAAATGAAAATGTTCTTTCAGTTGCACGAATGCCTTAAATAATAATTATTTATTTTGTACATCATCCAAGATATTTGTCATTTGGCATAAAATACTGACAACAATTCACAAGCGTGTGTTCAAGGATTCACTAAAACAAGTGTATTGTGTAATGATGTACACCGACGGACTTCTAGTATAAGACAAACTGACGCGTTTCACCTGTGTGTGTGGGTTTTTTTTCTTTTTCTTTTTTTAACTTAGCGAGTAATATCAAAATGTGTTTTCGGTCTAGTTGCAAACATGTTGCCCGTTTGAGGGCTAATAGCTATGTATGGTTTATTAAAACTGTCATTGCAGCACAAATGCTGAATGGCAACAATGAGTGGAAAGGGCTTCATTGTTAATAATATCATTATTAATATCATTATTAAGCCATAATTTTTACATTGAAAAACATCACAACTGGAAGTCAATTAAGCCACTACATTGTAACTGAAAAGGAACAGAAAAATTACATCAACAAAAACAAATTAATAAAAGTTCAATGATGTTAAGATTCTAAGCATTATTAGATAAGAGTATCGTTGTGGGGCACCAATCCAAAGACAATAATTATAACAATGCACATTACCCTACGAAATCATAAGCTTGAAAGGCTTAGTAGTACATTGGAAGGGTGCAAGGGCATTCGTTTCCCATGGCAAATTTAGCTGGTACCTTTGTCTATATCACTGATGATGTTACTTATACTGAAATACACATGCACTATACATGACCTTCCAGCTAATTGCTCGTATCCAAATTGGCATCACCATCGCCATGACAACGGCGAGCGTTTGGTTACGGTTCGGTTGGGTTTAAATGTTTTATAACAAAAGATAAAATTATCATTATTACATTTTTTACAAAGACATGCTTTTGAGGAGAGTGCTATAATACAGCGGACAGTTGTTTATGTAATGTATATTGAAATACATTCTTATAACAACTATAGGAACTGCACTTTTCCGTTTCTTCTTATAATTATTTCAATAATTAAAATTATAATAATATTCACAGCCAAAGACAAAAACAAGTCAGTTTCGTTTAAGAGACGCTCTGGTTAATTCACGATTGTTTTATCTTTTAGCTATTGTTGCATCAAATTCTTTTTCACAATCGGGTTTGTTTTAAACATTCTTATACATTCAAGACTTCAATACCGAAGCTCGTAACCTTGGTGTGATATTCGACTCTTCAATGACCTTTAGTTCGCATTATGTTTCGTATTGGTCGTTCTACGGCATTTAACATTCGTAATAATAGGCAAAGCAATGAAATTGTTGACACAAAATGCAACTGAGTAGATAGTCCACTCTGTCGTAGTTTCTAGACTTGATATGTGTATGTTTTTCCTCGTACTCAAATTAAACGTCTTCGGGGTATTCAGAACTAGTCTTCATGGTCGTGGTTTTACCTTTGACTAAAAAGTCATGCCCTGCCATTTATAACGCCGATTTTAAATAATAAAATACATTGGTTACCTAGGGCGGTTATACAAGGGGGAGGGGGACGGGGCCGTGCCACCCCCCCCCCCCCCTGATTTGTTGTTTACTATTAGGCATAGTAGTATTTCTATGTGATATAAACTTGGCCTTTTATGTCTTTAAGATGTTCTATGGGTGAAAATATTTGTTGACATTTGATATTTTACTCAAATGTAATTTAAAGTCACCTGGAAGTGGTATTTTTTCAAAATAAAGCTTTTGTCTCTAATATATGTGTTTTGACGAGTGGAATGTGAATAAACAGTTAACTAAGGTTTTAAAAAAATCAGTTCTTATGTTATTTACAAATTTAAGAGTAGACCCCGACCCGAGAGGGCGCTGTTCGTGACGTCAATCGAGGCAGACTTTGCCTGTAATGCGTAGAGTAAACATAATTGCAAAGTACGTACGGACCAAGTCGTAAGTTTGTACGTTTCTGAATGCAGAAAAACACTTTTTGAAATGTACCAACTCACGACTTGGACGTACATGTACTTTGCACGTGTGTTTACTATACGCATTGCAGGCAAAGTCTGCCTCGATTGACGTCACAAAAGGGGTAGGCGGAGTCAGCCCCTAAACAACGTTATATATTTTTTAAACATATAAATCGTGACAAACAATTACTAAAAAAAATTGTTTTATTGTTCGTAAGCATATACTCTTATGTTTGAAAGAAAAAAAATTATATTTCCAGGTGACTTTAAAGGTTTTGTGAGCTGCAGAAGAATATTTCATTTTGTACTTTTCGTTTTTTATTTTCTTCTCTAGACGCATCCCGATGAGATGATCGGTGCAAGTCGACAGAAGCAAAACTACGCCATGCACAGACAGCTCAGCGATTTCGAAAGATACATCCAAAGAGCCGATAACCTCTTCTCCATCGAGAGACTTTACCGGGAGCTCAAGTGCATCGTGCCCCCGAACCAGACCGTCAACTCACTCCAGACCCTCCGCCAGGTCGTACACAGAGCTCCTCGGTCGACACACCGACGAATCAGCAACATCTTCTTCAAAACCTTCTTCGAGTATGTGGGTTACCTCAGACGGTTGTCCAGGGTCTTCAAAGAGAGAATCCACACCGTGTTATTCGACTTCTTCTACGATACGATGTTTATTAGACTTCAGAATACAGAAGCGAAGGGCACGGGGGCGAAGAAGGGCAAGTCGTCCAAGAAGGGACCTGCTCAAGATTTAGCACCAGACGTGGCTTCTGAAGTAGGGGAGCTTTGTCAGCAGTTGTCATGCACCGTTGACGGTATAGAAGAGACTATCTCGTCTTGGGAGAAGCTACTTGAGGAGACGGAAGTCGATTCAACTCTCTTTGACGCCAGCTCCGAGCACAGCATCAGCCAGTTCAAGGACTGTACGAGGTTTCAGAGTATTCTAAGGCTTGTTCCGGACGTGCTTAATAAGAGCCGTATGGCTGTCATATTTGCAAGGGCGTGGTGGTACAAGGCAGAGAAGATTCGGCGAAAGCTTGGCCCGAATTCTGAATGTGGTAGTGACTGGTCATCGCCAGACTCCGACTTACCTGTAATGCCTAAGACCGTTCCGAAAAACAGCAAAAGACAGAAAGAGGAAACTCATGTCAAGGATCAACCCATGACACAACCAGCTGTGTTCAGACGACAAATAAAGAAGGTAAGAAGCATGGAAGAGCTAGATGCCGAAAGGAAGGAGCTTGTCAAACAAAGAAGGGCACCCTTACGCAATAAACCAACCAATCCAGCCGGTCGCAGTGAAAAGGCTTTGGATAAACCCGATGTCGGCAACCAAGGGGCAAAGCAGCAAAAAGAGCAGCCGGGAAACGAAGAGTCCTTCCCCAAAAGGGCGATTCCAAAAAAACAGTCGAAGAATCCCTCTCATTCAGAAAAACCTGTTGGAAGCCGAAAGGGCCAAAAAAGAGGAGAAACTATTCCAGAACCAATTTCAGAAGAGTCTGCAGGACCAGGCGCTGCTGAAGAACCAATGCCTCATAATGTTAGCCAACAGCCCCGGAAAGCAAGACCTGCAGGTCAAATCCAAACGAAAGGCACTCAGAGAAACAAAGTCAAGCCTTCTCCTCCTACCTTGAGGGATCACGATCGTGGTGGGAGAAATAAAAGTGAACCAGAACCAGAAACGTTGGGAGATGAACAGATAGTTGAAAGCCAGACGACGAACCGAGCTAGCACAGTCACTAAAGAAAGAAATCAGAACAGATCAAAGCAGTTGAAGCAGGAGTCTACTACCATCAGAGGCAAGAAGCAGATGCAACAAGAAAATCAAAGTACTGGAGATACAGTGGTAGAGGACAACAGGAACATGAAACAGAAACACACTCCCAACAGAAACAACCAGAAGGCATCGAACGAGCAGCATGGCAAAAAACAGCACCCTGCCGAAACCGTCCCTACAAAAAAGACGAACAGATCTAAAGACGGCCCAAAACAACCCCCTGAAGAATATGTCCCAACTAAAAAGATCCACAAATCGAAAGCCTCTTCAGTTCACACGAGGAAGGCAAAAGACAACGCCAACCCACCTCCTAAATCAAACAAACATGACACCGAAGGCGAGCAGTCTGATGTCGACAACCTCACTTGGCAAGAGAAGAAACTTGAGAAGCTGCGTCAGAAATTTGACGAAGCAATCGAGGGCAAGGAGATTCAACATGCAGCTTTTCAACTCATGGTCGGGCAGAAAGAAAGCTTGATTCGAGACATTGAGAAATACCACGGCTACTACCGGCACAACCGTATACTGAAGGCACGAGTGATTCTCCTGATAGGTAAAACGAGGGAGTGGAAGGAAGAGACCAAGTTGTTGGACTACCAGTGCAGACTTCTCAAAGAAGACCTGGACCTAGAAATGCAGATAGATGCCTCTTTCATCAGGTAAGTAGCCTATGTCAATGCAATGCATTTGTTGCTTGGAGAGCCGCGATCCCAAGCGACTGGAGCGTGAGTGGTCTCCTGTTCCAGTCGCTTTGGATCACGGCTCTCCAAGCCACGAATGCCTTGACAAAAGGCTAATAGGTATACAGGCAAGAAACTTGTTGGTAGCAAAAACATTCATTTTTTCCGCCTGGCGTCGTTAAACATCTTTTGCAGTGGTTCAGTGATGATGTTTCTTTGTTTCAAGACTATAGGCGAAGTTCTGCCAGTTGTTTCTCATTTCCTCTCATCCCAATATGTCCTTGTGTGTCGTCTCAGTTAGTGTAGATCCTAATGAAAAGTTCATTGCCACCAGGTAGTACAACATCCTAACCATGAGGTAATGCTCTGGGAGACACCTATTTACAGATGTCCAATGTTGAGGTGGTTGTACTATTATTGGACAAGCATGTTGGTGGTCGGTGCAGCCCTTTTCGGTTGCATTCATGAGGCCACCGGGTGATTGTTACGACAATGTGATCGTACAAATTAATCAATTCCATTGTTTTGGGCAAATTTCAAACTTCCTTTTCTCTTCCTAGTGTAAACATGAAAAATACCTGCTCGCGCAGCGTTTAAAAGGCCTCCTTTTCAAACAACTTCTCGGCGAAAAAGCAAACCTTGAATTTACATTATTCGAATCAAACATCACCACTGTGATTACAGACGTGTAGAATCGTATGTTCGTTGCTCTTGAAAGGGAAAGTCACCTTAATTTCAGGTTCTTGTTATGGTTTCAATTTAACAGTTCCAATGATGAACTCCAAGACAAAATAGACGTCTTGGCCACGATGGTTGAAGACGAGCGAATGGAACTCAAGCAGCTGGAGAGGGATCTTGGTTTCATGAAACAGGCAACGATTCATCGCGGAATCCCATACGACTCAGACTACGATGACCTGTTGGAGTTCGGGAATTTCAAGCGGTACGGCTACCGGTACCAGGCCCTTGGCGGTAGCCTTCGACCTTCGAGGAACCTAAAACTGCTGCCGTGGAACGCAGATCCTTTCATCGGGAAGAGCTTACAGAGTCAATATGAGAAAGGCACATGGAGGTCGATGGAATCTCTGTCGAGTCACGGTAGCAGTCTTGGCTTCTCGTACGGTGGGGCCACCGAGGAGGACGACACGGGAGGGGATTCCGGCTTCACGCGGGACAGTGATGAGCCAGACCTGAACGAAAAACCAGGGGTTAAGTCCAAGCAGGCAGCCGTGCGAGGGAAGACATCAGACCGCTTGAAGGAAGCAGCCGATGAGCTCGAGTACGAGCAAGACTCGTCGTCGGATACTGAAGACAACACCGAGAACGGTCCCCGTATATACGATCGGAAAAGGGAGCTCCCGTTCATCCCCGTATAATAAAAGTATAATTATTGATAATGGGGGACCCAAAAGTCTGAACCAATCGATCAATTTTTAACAACATTTTATTTCCATACAAACATTATAAGCAATTTGATTTTACAAAACTGAAATTGTGCGGAGGCATGACCCATTAAAGGAATACGTTGCCTTGGATCGGACGAGTTGGTCTATAAAAAGCGTCTGAAACCGTTTGTTATAAAATGCATATATTATGATTAAAAAGATGTAAAAGTAGAATACAATGATCCACACAAACATGCCTCGAAATTGCACGGTTTTCCTTTCACCTCGTCGACTAACACGGGCGGCCATTTAGGGGAGTCAAATCTTTGACTCCCATAAAATTAATGGCCGACAGTGTTAGTTCGCACAGTAAAAGGAAAACCACGCAATTTTGAAGCAAATTTGTGTAGATCATTGTATAATTCTTTTCAATCATATACATTTTATAACAAACGGTTACAAACACTTTTTATAAACCAACTCGTCCAATCCAAGGCAACGTGTTCCTTTAAAAGCAACAGCTTGTAGGCCTACTATGATGGGATGCCTTTTGTACAGAGCAAAAAATGGTGGAATAGTACTTTTTAGAATAAACATGAAATAAGGACAATTTATTAATAACAAGATCACAACGGAACGGATAAACGAGCGTAAAAAACAAACGACCAAACAAACAAACACCCGAAAACAAACAAAAACAAACCAATAAAAAGTGCACGAACCACACGATTGGTCCCGACGAACGGTTTAACCAAGATGAATAATATTATTTGCTTGCCTATGAAGCGAAGACAACTGTAGCAGGGATGGCGTTTTAGGCAACTAAAAATGGCTTGACATTATTTTTTCTTTGTAAATTTGAACTAATTTAAGACCGTGTGATCAAATTATGTTAAAATTGTTGACACAAGCTCCTCACAGTATAAACATAATCAGACACAGTATGGATTAGTCAGTTTGGGGTCGAATTACTGGGTGCGTTCGAAAAGCTTCCCTGTGCCGACCCCGCAGTGCTCACTCGGGTGAGCACCTGACAAGAGCTAATCGAACGATCACACTCGATCACCCTCTCGCGGAGATGGCATGCACCCCCGTCACCCCCAAATGACCCACACTCCACAAGCAGTGCTGGGGGCTGACCCGGGTGAGCCCCGTCAAAGCTACATGTATTCGAACGTACCGGGGGCAGACCGGGGTGTCGACCCGTACCAAGCCCGGGGAAGCTAAACGATCGCACCCACTTGAAACCCGGAAACCCGGTGTCATACGCAAACAGCGCCCTCACTTTAGAAAAGGTAATTTTATGAAAAATAGGACCAAGGTTGTCCAATGAATGTTGGGCTGTGTCCGAAACGACGACTTCGGCTACAGCTATGTCTAGATCAGCGCGTCTACCAGTGTTGAAGAATAGGCAGGCGCGCGCGATCTAACCGTAACTGTAGCCGAAGTCGCCGTTTCGGACACAGACCTTTTCGCAAATACTGGGGCGCGCGCGTAAAGCTTGGAATTAGGTGCATTGTGGTCTAGCTGGTATCCAAATTTGATCCATATCTATCCCACAATGCACCTCATTCAACAGTCTGCGCTTGCGCATTGGTATTTGCGATAAGGTGCTATTCACAAAGTGCGCTATTCGTAACAACGTGTTGTTGTTGACAAAATGGCAGAAAAAGACAGCGAGAAGCAGTTTAAATTACGGTGTTATGCCCATTCATCTGATTCCAATGAAGCTATAAAACCTATTACTGAAACAACGTGGACAAAATTCACACAATGTGTTCAGACTTGGCAGAAGCTTGACGGGAAATTCGGTGAAATAGCGAGGTGTTTCTTGCAAAATCATGGCGGCGATGATGATACAGATTGCGCTGCATTACCGATACCTAACGATGGTGGTTTTCATCGGAAGTGCTACCAATTATTCACTGATATTTCAAAGTTACAACGGGCTGTACGGACCAAGGAGAACCGAGATAAGGAGCCAGCCAAGCTTGAGGCTAAAGGTTAGAGACTTGTTTCAATCGAACATTCAAGTCACTCATACTTTGCGTATTTTCTAAACTCTCTCTGACTGAGAGAGACTCAGCAGAGAGTCTCTCAACTCGAGTCTAGGGAGACTACCTTACTGCTGTTCCGCCCCAACTTGATAATCGTCCCTGAGTACTGCGATATTACTGAATAAATGTAAGGTTTTGTATTGTGCTTGTAGACAGTGTGTGGTGGTTTTTTAAGGCATTGGAAATGTTTTGCTTTTGTAAACTACAACAGTTTGAGTGAAATACATCATCATATATACAAAAACTACAAACGAATGTGCTCAGTTATATTATTTCCAAGAAATGAAAAATGCAATTTAGTTTATAATATATAGCATTAATTTGTCAGTAAACATTTGTCTCAAAAAAAGTCTAGTTGTCCGGCCTGTCAAGTTGTCCGGACCGACAAGTTGTCCGGACCGTTCAGTTGTCTAAACTTTTTAAACTGTTTACAGTTGAGTTGTTTCAACCGTTGAGTTTTCCGAATCGTTGAGTTGTCTGACCACCGTAATACAAATTTACTTTGGTTTGAGCATAGAGCAAGGATGGTTTGAACAATGAGTGCCGTTCAAAGATTTGTTATTTTATGCATGTTAGGTACACCTGATCATTGGTGCAAAAAGTATTAAATGCAAATTAAATTTATTTGATTATACAAATTTCTTTTTATCCCCTAACAGATCTCATGAAATCATCTTGCATCGTAAAGAAGGACTCAGAACCTCCCAGAAAGAAAGTTCGAATGATCCATCACTCCAGCTCTACTTTGAACATGTTGATAGAGGAAACATTATCATCTACTCATACTTTACCGAGAATTTGCATCCTTTGCCATGGAAATCAGTACCGCAGAGGTTGCGATGGCATAAACAAGCAACAACCACTTAGTCAATGTACATCTACTGATGGCGGGAAACTCTTGAAAGCTGCTCAACTGAAGAAAGATGAGAATCTGCTCCTTCACATTGAAAATAAAGACTGTGTTGCCATGCAGGTTAGGTACCATTCAGTGTGTTATGGAAACTATACAAAATGCGTGACTAAACAAGTTTCAAAACCACCACGGGATCCTCTCTACTTTCAATCTTTCAAGGTCTTCTGCGAGAAGTACATAGTTTCCCAAATCATCAATGACAAACAAGTGTTAAGAATGTCAAAACTCAAGAGAGAGTTTGATAAAGTTGTACGTGAAGTTGACGATGATGATTCATCAACGTATAGAGCGTCGAGCTTAAAGAATCGCTTGAAGAAAACATTCCCAGAACTATGTTTCATGAAGCCTAAAGGGGTATATACAAGTGAGTTCGTGTATGTTCTACCAAAAGGATTGGAGATTCTACCATGCACTGAAGGAGGATGGAAAATTAACATGCGCTAAAGGACATGGATTCAAAAGCGGGCGCTTTATTAAGAAATTTTTACACGATTTGCCATATGGGGGATAGAATCTCTGGAGGAACAGAATCTCCTGCCACACTGGTACCTAAACAAAAACAGTTATTTACAAAAAGTAGCACTGTTGTAGTGATCACACCCAATCTTTGTGGTCCAAACTCACAAATACGTATGCTGAACTCTCACATACACAGCACGAGCATGCAATAATAAGTGTGACAGCTTATGAGTCAACTCGGTCCCAAGTCAACTCGGTCCCAAGTCAACTCGGTCCCAAGTCAACTCGGTCCGTGTGGTTGACGGGAAGTAGTTGTATGTTTTCTTTGAAATAACTAATGTCCTTGGACTTTGTACATAAAATGGGACAAGTGTGCACCGATGTTCGGGGTATAATATTCAATGCCTTCAATAGCGACCCATTTGTTTCTGTATTCAACATTCACTTTTGAAAATCTTACCGATCGTGTTGGCAAATAAATTTCTAATAAAAAAAGTCTCTTTGCTTCCAACCAGAGTATTGTTTTCTGTATGGCTCTTAACAATTCATTAATTGACAAACATTAATAATTTAATCCTCTTTGATTTCTTTTCAAGTAACTTGCATTTAAAATTAAATAGTGTAAAAACAGTTGACTTGGGACCGAGTCGACTTGGGACCGAGTCGACTCTGGACCGAGTCGACTTGGGACCGAGTTGACTTGGGACCGAGTTGACTTGGGCCCGAGTTGACTTGGGACCGAGTTGACTTGGGACCGAGTTGACTTGGGCCCGAGTTGACTTGGGACCGAGTTGACTTGGGACCGAGTTGACTTGGGACCGAGTTGACCGGTACCCGTGTGACAGAGCCCTTTAAAACTTCTGTTTGTGATGCAACAGTCGAAGCTTGCACGTCCACAAGCAGACTACATGTATTATCATGATGGCAGTACCCCCTTTAGAGCGCCAGTACACTAATCTGGAGTTCAAATCCACATGTAAATTGTTCCCCGTTCACCTCAAAATATGATAAATCCATTAACTTAATTTGTTTAAGTGAATTTAATTAAACTATTTTGATTTTCCTTTCAACAGAATGAGTTGTTGATCCCTTTAAAGATGCTACAATGTATGTCAGATTTTTGGCCCCAAACATTGAAAAATAGATTTTTTTGAGTGAATGGTATTTCAAAGAGTATCACCCGCTCTAACGAAAAAAAAGTTAACTTTTAATTTTAAGGGTCAGGAACCATGACAAAAATTTAAAACGTTTCTTATAAAACACTATAGAATTGGTCTCGTGATATATTGTCGGGATTCCCAACGAAAACTAATTTTGAGCACTTTATTTTACTGCTACTAATAATTGGCAGACTTTTTTGAGCAATGGCTCAAATGAAAGCTTGTAACTTTCTCGACACCCATCAAAATACCTATTGAATTTTAAATCAAAATTTTTAGGTCAAATCGACCAACAATCTGACACAGCATCTTTTATGACAAATATTTTGTCAAAATTTTGTTGTGAAAGTTATGTAAAATCTGTAGCCCTATTTCTGTAGCCCTATACATGTAGATTGTTTCTCAAGTACAGAATTTATCACTGACAAATTAAAAACTTGACATTATATATATGTAAAATCGAAAATTTGCACTTTGACTGCCTTTTTATTTAACTGTTGGTGTCTCAGCTTTTCACTGCAATTTAAAGGAATGGATTTAATGTACTGTATGTCCCCAAAATGTGAACAGATATCCTAACCATAGACTTGTTTTTAATCTTTTAACTTTAATTGATCTGTAAAGATGTGATCTTATTTGTTTGTTAAACTTAAAAAGTTACATGTACATGTACGTACATTACAGTTGTGCTCAGTAATGCAGATCTGCTACCCAAAGTGTATTAAAGGAAACCTGTAACACACTGTACAGAAAGTCAGTGGTTCTGTTACACCTACATTGTACAGGTACTGCGTGTATTATCATGGACTGAAAACAGAACCTTGGCTGGTAAACACAAAATTTTGCATTATTTGGTCACAATAGCAAAAATATTAAAATTCCACAGACTACAGGTTCCACAGGTAGCAGAGAGACCCTATTTTTTGACTGGGGTAGTCCATTCATACTGAACTTAATTAAGTAGCTCGAAACTTGTTTACTACAATGTACATGTACAGTAGTTTGAAAACAATTATGACATGAGATCTGATTGATGTTTACCTGGCGCGTTCTTTTTTCAAAAAGAGAAAAGAAGCAAATACACGTTTTTAGGTAAAAACACGATTGGTACTTATGCAAATTATTTGAAAACCCATAGTTCTTAAAACCATACAAACGAGCGATTTGTGTTGAAAATTCCTTTCCAATAAATACTTTGTTTTATAGCACAACACTGTTCATATAAAGTACATGTAGGCAAAAGAAAATGTAGTATCATTATGATAAAACTCATAACATTTTATTAAAATTTTAAACTCAATATTACATTTTTTTGCAAATAACATCACTCATAATAATATGTTTGAAACACTGAAATTACATAAATTATATTAATGTTTAGAGTATTAGTTTCCTCTTTTGCACGGCTTCCAAATGACTTCAAAAGCACCATTTAAAAATGTCTGAAATCTGTACCTATTTTTAAGAACTTTTTTGTATACTATTTTTAAGCTAATCTTTTACAAAGTTACATAAAGGCTGGTAATTTCTTTTAGATTCACGTGGGGGTGCGGCCAGGAGAAGAGCCTTTTTAACCATGCAACGTCTGCAGGTGATTTCATGAAACCCTACATGTACATACATTTGATTGTAAATGTAGTATTAAACCTCGAGTTAGGACGAGTAATAACTATTAAGGATGGGTTCAATAGTTGCAGAACTGAACTCGTCCTAAGTCCTATAATTAATCCTAACAGCTGCCACTTAGCGTTACTTATATGTTTTTTTAATGATAGATTCACTATGCCATCAAGCAATACTGTGTGTCATGCATGCGGTGATGTACTATACAGATAGTCAACCCTCCTACTGTCTGACCAATCAATACCATCATTGTGATTCTAGAAGACAAATGTCGGCCAGCAATTGACTTAAAGGAACACGTGGCCTTGGATCGGACGAGTTGGTCTATAAAAAAGCGTTTGTAACCGTTTGTTATAAAATGCAGATGGTTAGAAAGATAATTTAAAAGTAGAATACAATGATCCACACAAGTTAGCCTCAAAATTGCGTGGTTTTCCTTTTACTGTGCGAACTAACACGGTCGGCCATTTATGGGAGTCAAAAATTTGACTCCCATATATGACCGACCGTGTTAGTCGACGAGGTAAAAGGAAAACCGTGCAATTTCGAGGCATGTTTGTGTGGATCATTGTATTCTACTTTTACGGCATCTTTCTACCCAAATGCATATTATAACAAACGCTTTTCAAAGACCAACTCGACCGATCCAAGGCAACGTGTTCCTTTAATGTGGTGAATGAATTGAATAGGAATTGGTATGTTTTTTTTCACAAAGCTCTACTTTTTTTGTACAGTATCTTTTTCACTTTTTAAACTTTAAGAGTTTTAACATGTATTAAAATATTTCAGCACCATTCATTCAATAAAATTGTATATCTTTCAAAAATGAAATGAACCTCAACTCAAGTGTTTCACTCTAAACCAGTGCCCAGTTTCATAGAGCTGCTTAAGCCGAAAAAACTGCTTTAAAATAATCTGCTCGGCAAATATTACCAAGACACCAGCTGTATGAATTGCTCTGCTTATCGTATTGCAGAAGCAGGGAATTCTGTGCTTACGTCCAGCATATTTCAAGGGTTAGCAGAAAAAAATTTCTAGGCATTATATGCTTACACAGTCGCAGAAATTTGGCGCTTGTCTTGCAAGTGAAGAAAGCTGAAAGGTGATTGTAAGCAGAACTAAGCAATAAGCAGAGCTATGAAATTTGCCCTGCAGAGAGCTTGAAACACAGGATGTGTGTTTCTTATGGACCACTGATTAAACTGTACCTTCTATATTGTCATACACTTTGACTACATTTGGATGATTATTCAAGTGTGACACAAGTTCAAAGGCACTTTGTAAGTTTGTATCATTCAATGTAGTTGTGGTGTCTGATAGGTACTCTAATGATGAAGACTCAATGGTGTAGTTTAACGATGCTAGATTGTTGCGCACTACCCGTAGATCCTTCATATCACACACAAACTGAACAAAGAAAAAGGGGATAAATTGAAATTTATGGCATTAAACCGGCAAACATGATAACATTGGGGCTGGAATTTCATTTTCGAGGGCAAACTTTTGAAGGGGTACAAAGGCCCAGAGTATACCAGGGCGTGTCATAGCCTAGCGGTAAATAACAATGGGTTCAAATTTGTGTGTTCTGAACAGTAGTGTGGGTTCGAGTCCCAGTCGTAATGACTGTGTCCTTAAATAAGACACTTAACCATGATTGACATGATTGAAGGTTGGGGGGGGGTAGTGCTTTCTGCTCTATCAACCAGACTTCTGATGGAAGATACCCAAGCCGAAATCCAAATGAACTGTATAGGGGTAAAACTGTTTCAGCCCCATGAGTAGATGGCAACAGCCTCTGGAAAATAGTTGATTGTAGCCCGCACCCTGAAGGGGCCTTAAGAATATTTCACTATACTAGCCAAGAACATGGAGAGAAGACAAGAAAGGAAATCTCACTGCAAAAAAAACAGAGAAATATTCTGGCATTGTCGAGAGAAGACCCATGCAATCAGGTACATGTAGGGACTATAAACCCAATCAACATAGTGCCCCCGGCTGGATTCGAACCAGGGTCTTAGAGGCAACAGCCCAAATGGGTCGCAAACTGCGGATTATTAAATTTAGGCTAAAGGAAGAAACCACTAGAACTTAAAACAACCATCTGACAACGTCACTGCAACTTCAGTCTGATTCAACTAAGCAAATTTTAAGAGAGAACTCTTACCATGAAGAGTGCCTCATCATCTTCATTAGCCGTCTCTTGAACATCTTCTGCCCCGACCTCGATGGCGACCTCTGTGGCAAGGTCAAGGGTCAGTGGACTCTCCTGACCTTCTAGCTGGGGTACCACTCTAACAACCCCCTTTCGATTGAAGGCATACAGGGTTGTACCAAAGTCTCCTCTACCGAAACAAAGACAGAGATGAATCAAAGAAACAGTGAACAAAATGTGAATTTCCTGTTTCAGGTATTTATTAATGGCAATAACAGTTGGAGCAGCTGGTATCCACTGTGTTACAATGACCTTGCCTGGTGGCTGGTCGCTGTTAATAGACCTGGTCTTCGGTTGGATCCATTTACAGTGGCCAGCAACCACCCCGGTCATCATCACAAAGTGAAAATCTGCTCCTCATACTTTTATTGCCTGTGAGTGGAATCTAGGGGGGGAACGGAACAAATATAACCATATATGAAAGAAAAATAAATTTTTATCAGTAAGAACTTATTATTATTACTGAAATGGGAGCGGAGCTCCACAAAGAAACGTTTGATAGATGCTCAACAAACTAAAGTTCAATAGGAAAAGAAATTGAGTTATGACATAACATGTGGTCAGTGATGAAAACCGCTAAGCAACAAACAAATAAAAACTTCTAAAAAGGGCAAAGAAAGAAACTGAAATAAATCTTACATTGAAAAAAATATATATATATAAATCTTACATTGAAAAAAATAAATTAATATATATATATATATGTAACCATGTAAGGATAAAAAATAAATTGTTGTTATAAAGAACTTATTATGCTTAAGCACATAATTATGCTTAAGCAAAAAAATCATTGCTTAGTAAATTCAGATTACCAGCCGAGACTCCACTCAATTGTTATGCTAAGTCAACAACAGCTAAATACCAGTCACAAGCAATGTATATGGCATGAAATTTTGGCCAGTAACATGTGTAAAATAAGCAAGCTATTTTCGTGCTTAAGCAAATTTTTTGCTTACGCAGCTCTATGAAATTGGCCCCAGATCTCCACAAAGAATGCAACAAAAAACGCAACGTAACAAATTAAAACAAAGAAAGAAAGAAATCTTACATGTACATCTCTACTGTAAAATTCTGTTCAGCCTGATGGGTACATGTATGTGCGCACTTGTGTTGCATCTTGATTGTGGTTTGAAAAACAAACAGCATTCTATCGCAATTAGAACATACATCTGAGCGAGTCATCGCGCATCTGCTAAGTAGAGTCGTGTCTACTGTTTTTCAACTACTCGGTTAATCAAGCCGCACTGACCAATTACAAATAGTCACGACTACTGACTGCTTGGTGAACCAACATACCCAGATAAACAGCAAAACAATCCTTCAATCCATTTAGCTTGAACTTTACTATAGGCCTATATTGCACCTTTGGCAAACATTATGCCATATTGCATCTTGGGAATTAAAAACTAGCTGCCAGGGGCTACAATCAAATGTACATTACCCATTCTTCTGAAGCAGTCTTTGAAGTTCTGATCTGGATCTCCTTGCATTATCTGTCAATACATCCATCAGCAGACAGCACTGACCTGGTCCTCGAGCCTCTAAGAGAAGTTGGATGTCTGCGTCATCTGCGCCGCCTTTCTTTGTCTAAAAATGAACAGACTAGATTTGAGGGTTTTTGTAAACAACTACAAGTAGCATGCACAAAGAATTAGCCCCTGCTCAATCCAAACCAATCACACTCATTGTTAAAGAATTTGGGCATTTTTTGTAACAAAAAACACAAAAACTATTTTAGAATATAAAAAGTATTTTCCTGACATTGTTTTACTCGTTTCACAAAAAAGACAGCACCTCAGCTACTTATATTTTAAGATAAGTTTCTTACCATCATTATTTTAAAACTGTATAAGTTTACTGTCAATCTGTGGACAATGTGATTTAACACAGTGTATTCACAAAGTTGGAGTGCCGAGAGCAACACCGAGTGAATGATTTGAGCACTAAAATAAATGCCAAAAGGCTAATGTAAACTTACCGCATTTTTAAGGACAGCTTCTATAGTTGCTTTGGGCATCGGAATTGCTTTTGCCTTGGTTACAAGACTTCCCAGCACAGAGTTGAGCTCTGGATTTGCTCCACCCTCTAAAAAGATAAAATATTGTTCATAAATACCCTAGACAGTTTCTCTACTCCTATTGGCGGAGAGCGCGTCACGTGGGTGTGCATAAACCTTTTGTTAATGACCGCTAAAAAGTGTTAATTCATGGACGTGACACGCGACCTTGCACCTGTTCTTACAAGACAGTTTCTTCATTCCTATTGGTCGAGAGCAACGGCTGAAACAGTTGTGCCACATCAAGCGATACGTGTGACGCCCACAGCATTCCCTTATAAGGAGTTGTTTACGCGAGGGCAGCGGAGGGCTCTACCATTTCATAGCTGGAGGGGTGTTGTGTTGAAAGAAATCATTTAACAATTTTAATTTTTGCATTTATTTTACTTTTTGACAAGTGATGATGTTTTTGACCGAAAAGGTATTTATGAATGGGAATAAAAGTGTGTTGAATCGGTTTTCAACTAGTGGTTTAAGCCCGCCGAGCGACTTCGTCTTGGTAAATTATCAAGAACCAGTCCTCGTTGGGATTAAATCACTAGTTGAAAACCTCTTCACCACACATTGATTCCCTTAGTAATGTAATGAAATATCCAAATAATACAGCAATTTTAATCTTCCAGCAAATTTGGACACCCCTTTTTTATAAACAAAACCTAGATAAAACTTGAGAGACATCTCCCCCTGAAATATATCCCACATATCTAAATAAAAAACTTTCAGAAAGACAAAATATCCAAAGCCGGTTGCAATCTAAACCGAGTGGGAAAGTGTAGTCATTTAGAATCCTTTATCCCCTCCTGCACCCCACCTAAAATAATCTTTTAATTCACAAATGAATGGTTGAAGAATTATACATTAAAAGAGACCCTAAAGTACATGTCACAGTCCCTGCTCAAGCTTGCCCCCAAAATGAAAATGTCTGCACTGATTCAATGAAACCAATACTTGGACGCTTTATACTCTACCAAACCTATGTACAACCTAGCACAGTGCATTCAACTAATCAGTACAAACTTAAAAATGCGCTTTGCTGATATTAAAAACTCTTGCATTCATCACTGAAGCCCAGTTCATGCTTCCTGCGAATGCCAATTGATGCGATACAAATTTTGACTCCACAGCTCCATTACTGGGGAAAGGTTTCACAGGACTTGAGCACATCTCAACTCTTTGTTCCAAATTAATGTCAAAATTCGTATTGCAATTGCATTCGCAGGATAGAACCAGGCTTCACTCTGCTAAACCCAGTACCTAGCCAAGTGCATTTAAACCAATCAGTACTTCACAAATGCCTTGTGGTTGTGCTGATTTAAACTTTATTGCATTTTACTATCACAATCCAATTCTTTATACTTACCCCTGATAGCAATTCTCATTTGAAGAACAATCTTATTGATCTGGAGGCTCCGTAATTCATCTTTGGGTCCCTTAATATGCCTCACTTTGGACCACTTGTTATGGCCGGCCCATTCTTCATCACTCGTATGAAAGCACCTCACTGACTGAGTTCGACAAATGCCATCAGTTAACGACAGACAAAAGGGAAATGTCCTCCTACTATCCAAATTAGTTTCAACAGCTGCACATCCCAGGAAAGGTGAGCCCATCCGTCTAGATTTATAACTGTTTACTTTTAAAATTTGCTCAGATAGAATTGACTTGAAAGTAGGTTGTGAATGCGACTCGCAGTGCGAGTGTATTGTACTGTTTTTCTGCGTGTCCTTTCCAGAAGGGTTAACAAGGCTTTTGGGTTTTCCATGATGGCTAGAGCTGAAAGAGGCAAGTTGGAGATTCCGTTGATTGACACAGCACCTTGTGATGCGGCAGAGTTGCAGAAGATGCGACAGTTCTTTATGATGAACGGAGGTCCTCATGACTGCTGCCATAGTTGAAGGATGGGGTTGACAGGGTTATGATTACACCTGTGTGCTATTCAGTTTTACCCTTCTTCACTGAGGCATGTTATTCCTGTCAGTCAAAAATAATGTTACTTCTTCTGGAAATAGCATAGAAAATAGTTCAGTGCAATCCTATAACTATCCCCAACCCCTCAAGATCAAACATCATAATTTGTTTGATATGTTGGACTGAGGACTTAGACTGAAGTGTGAGACTTGCCCGGATTTCAGCTTTGTGCAACCATTCTTAATCATTGAATGAACAGATACAGGTAGAATTTCTGAGAAAAAAGAAACAAAATTATTCCCAAACTAGTAAACTTCACAAAATAAGTTGAACAAAATCAGCGCAAACCATTAACAAGCAAAACCTACTCCTCTGACTCCTAGAACTACATGTATGATAAAGGCCAACGATTATGATATGAGGTTCATTCCATTACCATCCTGGAGATGATATCGATAACCAGTGTCGATAACGTAATAATAAATAAACCTCTTTAAAGCCAGTGGAAACTTTCGGTTAACAGTATTGTCCAAGTCCCACACTTAGTGTATCACAACTTATATACAAAATAACAAACCTGTGAAAATTTAGGCTCAATCGGTCATCGGAGTCGGGAGAAAATAACGGGAAAACCCAACCTTGTTTCGCGCGTTTCGCCGTGTCATGACATGTGTTTACTATAACTCCGTAATTATCGTTGTCGAGAATTGATAATTGTTTTAATGTTTTCTCAAAAAGTGAAGCATTTCATGGAATATTTCAAGAGAAGTCTTTTACCATTACCTTCTGTAAACCCTGTAAGTTATTTGTAAATCTGTGAACTTTTTTTTTCCTGTTTCGAAAGTGTAAAATGGCTTTAATCAATAATAATAATTCAAAATAATAAGAAGATTTAAACAAAGAATAATTAACATGATTAAATAAAAGACCCAGCTGTCGCTCTATTCTAACTGGGGCGCTGCTGTACATTTTGTAGCATGTATTATTAATATCGGTCATAATTGGTCATAGGAAGACTGTCGATCAGGACAAATTTTGTAAAAAGGAGTACAGCGCCCCAGTTCTTCCCTGGGTCTTATTAAAAAGATGGCTTTTAAAAGTTAGTAGAGTAAATTGTCATGACATGATCTATCTGCAGAGTCTAACTCTTGGTTTCTCTATTATGTTCATTCAATAATTATGTTTATCATGATTAATTACTGCACTGAATTGCCGAAAGCGTAAAAATATTTAACCTCCATGAGGGTGGGATGGAAGTACTCCTAGTCCTAGAACTATTTCGGTTTACGATAGCTGGACGAAACTGAAATAGTTCTAGGAGTAGGATGGAAGCTTTTTTCTTACTCACATTTGTATGCTGTTTCTTACACACCGTGACCATGCACACCCCTTTTGTTTCCATCCCATGCATTGATGCCTTAAATTCTATTTCTTCAGAATCTTCAGAAACTATACTGCATGAAAACGCCTTGGAAGGCTTTTTTATGGAACGCCAAAGAGGCATCGGTGATGGTCTTTTGCAACCGGTGATCAAATTTGTCATTGGTGGTGGTCCTATGCGATCGGTGATCAACTTTAGCAATCGGTGATAAAACACGATCGGTGGTCCATTTTAGCGATCGGTCATGCATATTCATGATCGGTGATGGTATTGCTTTTTGCAATCGGTGGTCAACTTTAGTGATCGGTGATGGCTTTTTGCAATTGGTCAACGTTAGGGATCGGTGATGGCTCTTTGCAATCGGTCAACTTTAAGGATCGGTGCTGGCTTTTTGCAATCGGTCAACTTTAGGGATCGGTGATGGCTTTTTGCAATCGGTCAACTTTAAGGATCGGTGCTGGCTTTTTGCAATCGGTCAACTTTAGGGATCGGTGCTGGCTTTTTGCAATCAGTCAACTTAAGGGTTCGGTGCTGGCTTTCTGCAATCGGTAAACTTTTGCAACCGGTTATGGAATTTTGGGATATCCAAATTTTGCGTCCGGTCGGTGCAGGCCTACTTCAAAATCTATGATTGTGTAGATTAGATTGTTGTTATTTTCTAGTTCACACCACCATGGAGGAATAAATTACACCCACCAGCGGGTTGACTGACTTGGCAAACATTTTTAGAAGAGTACCATTTTATAACTATAAGGGGGAAAGCAACAAACATCAAATTAATTAGCTCTTTCAAAAAAATAATAATAATAATAACAAAGGGGTAGGAGAGGGTGTGCAAGCGAATCTACAAAATGTGTGTCCCACAATTGGTTGTCGTCTTCCGGAAATGGTGTATCCCGGCGAAATACAAATAGTTATATTTAGTGACGGGAAATGTTTTTGAACAAGAGTATTTTAAACGATAGTTTTGTGTGTTAGGGGAAATCTGAAATCATACAAGTAGCCCCGTGTAAACAGACCCGGAGGTGAGAACATTATGACCACACAAAAACCGTTTTTGATCGAAAAAACATAATTTTTATGTGCATTATATGAATGCTTTGTATTTTAGGACAAGCACAGTAGTAAAACCGGGACGCACTCAACACGTTTTATAAAAGGCTAGGTAAAGTATTATACAAATATTTCCTTTTAAACGGAGAGGCATGTATTAATTGAATCCAAAGCGAAAAACGTTCTGTATAAAGTTCTTAATTTAGGGGGGGGGGTGCAAGGCGAAACAGGTGTTATAAAGTACTAAAGCTGAAATAATACAGGAGCGAGCGAGAAATTCTCAACCAAATCCATTGTCAGGGGGGTGGAGGTGTTTGGAAAAGGAAAACATGTTATCGGTGTGGTCTCTCACTGTTTGAGTCATTGATAACATAATCATAAAAAATAAAGTTTACGTTAAAACCTAATTCAATAGCATTGACAATTCGAGAAAATCGCCAAAGCTCTGACGTGGTATGACACTCTCATGGGGGACTGTACTTCACTGAATAATCATTCACTTGACCAGTTTATCTCATAGTTTATCTCCCAATCGTGGAGGAATGTCCCGATCAACACCCATCTCTGGACGTCCCCAGCAGGAGTCTTCCTGTGTCCATGTACTGTACTGTAGTATAGATATCTTTAACCACCTGGCTGCATATCATTATAAAATTTTTAAACCGTACCACGTTTTAATAAGAACTAAGCTTTAGTGCAGTGGCTATGGGAAACAATAAATTCACAATACCCAAAAGGCGTGGGGACAACTTGAGTGACTGGTCTCACTTCATTGATCATCTGTATGTCTATATCTTCTAGAATTTGGAAATCTCCAGTTCAAATACTCATACAAAAACTAGTGATTTCCTTTTCCAAACTCAATCTGTAAATCTACCGTATCTAAAGTTTCAACTTCTCCTCTGAACAAAGCTAACTTCTCCTTTGAACAAAGGGGCAAAATTTCATTCCCTGAACTATATGCACACAAAGACACACCAACCATGGCCAAACAAAAGCGAATATGTGAGAAATCCGAGTAGGGTCACTTGTCAAACAAAATGAGAGTATTTTGTCATAATTTCATAGAGCAATCATGAAATTCAGAAAAATTATCGGTACAGACTCGTATTAGTTGTTCAAAAAACATTTAAAAATATTTGTATTCCCACACCATTTCTGGAGGACGACAACCAATTGGGACATGGATCCCCCTCCGCACCCTCTCCTACCCCGTTGTTATTTTACTTTTTAGAAAGAGCTAGCTAATTTGATGTTTGTTGCGTCCCCCTGACATAGTTATACAATGGGACTCTTCTATGAATGTATGGCAAGTCAGTCAAACAGACTGGTGAGTGGCGTAATCTGCAAAATACCATCACCGATTATTATTTGCCTCTTTGGCGTGGCGCCACGCCAAAGAGGCAAATATTCATCGGTGATACTTGGCGTAAAATGTGTCACTGACCTCATTACTATAATAAGCGAAGAGTTCCCACGGTCAACTCATTACCATATTGCCCGCGAAAGACGAGACATGTTTACATCACACCACCACCACGGACGCTCAGTGAGCATGATATGATAGGGTCCAAAGGTTGTGATAAGAGAATTGCGTGATTGGACGCCAAAATGAATAATTCATTTACTTCACATCCTGTGTTGTCTGATGTCTGACGAAAGATATACATATTCATGAGCTGCATACTAGCATATCAAAGAGCCCACCCCTTAATTTCCTCATGTGAAAAGGCCTAAAGATACCCTAACCCACACCCTCTTCTACCGATTTGTTATTATTATTTTTTTTAGAAAGAGCTAATTAATTTGATGTTTGTTGCGTTCCCCCTTACATACATGTAGTTATAAAATGGTACTCTTCTAAAAATGTTTGGCAAGTCAGTCAACCCGCTGGTGAGTGTAATATTCCTCCATGGTGGTGTGAACTAGAAAATAACAACAATTAATATCCACAATCTACACAATCATAGGTTTTGAAGTAGGCCTGCACCGACCGGACGCAAAATTTGGATATCCCAAAATTCCACCACCGATTGCAAAAGTTGACCGATTGCAAAAAGCCAGCACCGATCCCTAAAGTTGACCGATTGCAAAAAGCCATCACCGATCACTAAAGTTGTCCGATTGCAAAAAGCCATCACCGATCACTAAAGTTGACCGTTTGCAAAAAGCCATCACCGATCCCTAAAGTTGACCGATTGCAAAAAGCCATCACCGATCACTTAAGTTGACCGATCGCAAAAAGCCATCACCGATCACTAAAGTTGACCGATTGCAAAAAGCCATCACCGATCCCTTAAGTTGACCGATTGCAAAAAGCCATCACCGATCACTAAAGTTGACCACCGATTGCAAAAAGCCATCACCGGTCGTGAATATGCATGACCGATCGCTAATAAGAATAGACCTTATGCACATGACGTCATTTCAGTACGGCGCCCCCGCATTGAGGTCAAAAGGAGGTTGTTCATTGGCCAATCTATGTGCGTTTCAATTGTTTCGTCACCGTTTGACCTCAAAGATGGCGGCTGGATGACGTCAATGCATAAGGTCTATACCATCACCGATCATGAATATGCATGACCGATCGCTAAAATGGGCCACCGAACGTGTTTTATCACCGATTGCCACCACCGATGACAAATTTGATCACCGGTTGCAAACGACCATCACCGATGATTAAATGCCTCTTTAGATTCCATACTTTTTAACCACACAGTTTGTCATGCATGCTCGTGCAGGCTACCTAGATTTTGAAATGGGATTTTGCCTATGTCGGCCGCTAAATAAAAAGTAAAAATTAATTTAATAATATTTATTGTGATAACCCTTTTCAATTCAATTCAAGTCAACCATTTTCCTTCTACTAGTTTTCAACTAGTATTTTCTAATATAATTATACTAAAAATAATAATATTTATAATTTATTATTTTTATTAATATATTAATTAGATTAGGCCTAACAATTTATGGTTTTTTTTTATATAGTAACAATTATACAAACAAGAAAAAGAAAACCAAATTTATAATATACCGAAAATCACCATGAACTGCGGATTGCTGCCGGCCTGAAACCGCTGACCTTGTTTAGGCTTTTGTTGCTGGAATTTGCACAGAAAACTTACATTCAGGTTCTTGTACAGGAGAAACCTGCGCACATTCAGTATGCACCAGGCTGAAGTGAGCACCGTGTTTGGGCCCAACACTAAATCGGGCCCAGCACCGAAATTATCCTCAGCACCGAATTAAAAAAAAAACGCAAACGACCGTCAATACACGTCGACACCACCAGGGATGCTTTATCAGCATGCCTAACTTTAACGAAATTTGTGTCACCTTTAAATTATGAAATTTCAAGATTTTCTTTCAGGGATATGTTTGTTACATCCCTGATCATATCTCCTGGGCGGAAAAATAATCTCAGATTACTAATTAGCTCAGCCCAACTAATTAAAGATTGTCTCAAATTAGCATGTGTATAAATAATGTACTATGTGCGGCAGACATACCTAACTTGGACGAAATTTGTGTCACTTTTAATTTATGAAATTTTAATTTTTTCTTTCATAGATATGTTTGTTACATCCCTGACCACATCTCCCAGGCGGAAAAATAATCTCAGATCACTAATTAGCTCAGCCCAACTAATTAAAGATTGTCTCAATTTGGCGCGTGTATAGCCTAATAAGGTACAAAGTGCGGGTAATCAAACTAACTTTTACGAAATTTGTGTCACCTTTAATTTATGAAATTTTAATATTTTCTTTCATAGATATGTTTGTTACATCCCTGACCACATCTCCTAGGCGGAAAAATAATCTCATATTACTAATTAGCTCAGCCCAAGTAACTAAACTTTGTCTCAAATTAGCGTGTGTATGGCCCATTAATGTACAAAGTGCGGGTAACATACCTAACTTTGACGAAATTTGTGTCACTTTTTATTTATGAAATTTTAAAATTTTCTTTCATAAATATGTTTGTTACATCCCTGACCACATCTCCTAGGCGGAAAAATAATCTCATATTAGTAATTAGCTCAGCCCAACTAACTAAACATTGTCTCAAATTAGCGTGTGTATGGCCCAATAATGTACAAAGTGCGGGTAACATACCTAACTTTAACGGAAATTGTGTCACCTTTAATTTATGAAATTTTGATTTTTTCTTTTGTAGATTTGTTGGTTACATCCCTTACATGATCTCCTAGGCGGAAAAATAATCTCAGATTACTATTTAGCTCAGCCCAACTAATTAAACATTGTCTCAAATTAGCGCGTGTATAGCCTATAATGTACAAAGTGCGTGTATAAACATACCTAACTTTAACGAAATTTGTGTCACCTTTAATTTATGAAATTTTGATATTTTCTTTTATAGATATGTTGGTTACATCCCTGACAATATCTCCTAGGCGGAAAAATAATCTCAGATCACTAATTAGCTCAGCCCAACTAATTAAACATTGTCTCAAATTAGCGCGTGTATAAAGCCTATAATGTACAAAGTGCGGCAACATACCTAACTTTGACGAAATTTGTGTCACCTTTAATTTATGAAATTTTAATATTTTCTTTCATAGATATGTTTGTTACATTCCTAAACACATCTCCTAGGCGGAAAAATAATCTCAGATCACTAATTAACTCAGCCCAACTAATTAAAGATTGTCTCAAATTAGCGCTTGTATATAGCCACATGGTGTATACAGAGTGCGTGTATATAGATATACCTAACTTTAACGAAATTTGTGTCACCTTTAATTTATGAAATTTTAATATTTTCTTTCATAGATATGTTTGGTACATCCCTGACCATATCTCCTAGGCGGAAAAATAATCTCAGATTACTAATAAGCTCAGCCCAACTAATTAAACATTGTCTCAAATTAGCGTGTGTATAATAGCCACATAGTGTATACAAAGTGCGTGTATAGACATACCTAACTTTAACGAAATTTGTGTCACCTTTAATTTATGAAATTTTAATATTTTCTTTCATAGATATGTTTGTTACATTCCTGACCACATCTCCTAGGCGGAAAAATAATCTCAGATCACTAATTAGCTCAGCCCAACTAATTAAACATTGTCTCAAATTAGCGTGTGTATAATAGCCACATAGTGTATACAAAGTGCGTGTATAGACATACCTAACTTTAACGAAATTTGTGTCACCTTTAATTTATGAAATTTTGATATTTTCTTTCATAGATATGTTTGTTACATTCCTGACCACATCTCCTAGGCGGAAAAATAATCTCAGATCACTAATTAGCTCAGCCCAACTAATTAAACATTGTCTCAAATTAGCGCGTGTATAAGCCTAATAGTGTACAAAGTGCGGTATAACATACCTAACTTTGACGAAATTTGTGTCACCTTTAATTTATGAAATTTTAATATTTTCTTTCATAGATATGTTTGTTACATCCTGACCACATCTCCTAGGCGGAAAAATAATCTCAGATCACTAATTAGCTCAGCCCAACTAATTAAAGATTGTCTCAAATTAGCGCTTGTATATAGCCACATAGTGTATACAGAGTGCGTGTATAGACATACCTAACTTTAACGAAATTTGTGTCACCTTTAATTTATGAAATTTTAATATTTTCTTTCATAGATATGTTTGGTACATCCCTGACCATATCTCCTAGGCGGAAAAATAATCTCAGATTACTAATTAGCTCAGCCCAACTAATTAAACATTGTCTCAAATTAGCGCTGTGTATACTAGCCACATAGTGTATACAAGTGCGTGTATAGACATACCTAACTTTAACGAAATTTGTGTCACCTTTAATTATGAAATTTTGATATTTTCTTTCATAGATATGTTTGTTACATTCCCTGACCATATCTCCTAGGCGGACAAATAATCTCAGATTACTAATTAGCTCAGCCCAACTAATTAAACATTGTCTCAAATTAGCTGTGTGTATAGCCTAGTAATGTACAAAGTGCGGTATACATACCTAACTTTGACGAAATTTGTGTCACCTTTAATTTATGAAATTTTATATTTTCTTTCATAACTATGTTTGATACATCCCTGACCACATCTCCTAGGCGGACAAATAATCTCAGATCACTAATTAGCTCAGCCCAACTAATTAAAGATTGTCTCAATTAGCGCTCGTATATAGCCCATGGTGTATACAGAGTGCGTGTATATAGACATACCTAACTTTAACGAAATTTGTGTCACCTTTAATTTATGAAATTTTAATATTTTCTTTCATAGATATGTTTGTTACATCCCTGACCACATCTCCTAGGCGGAAAAATAATCTCAGATCACTAATTAGCTCAGCCCAACTAATTAAACATTGTCTCAAATTAGCGCTGTGTATAATAGCCACATAGTGTATACAAAGTGCGTGTATAGACATACCTAACTTTAACGAAATTTGTGTCACCTTTAATTTATGAAATTTTAATATTTTCTTTCATAGATATGTTTGTTACATCCCTGACCATATCTCCTAGGCGGAAAAATAATCTCAGATCACTAATTAGCTCAGCCCAACTAATTAAACATTGTCTCAAATTAGCGTGTGTATATAGCCACATAGTGTATACAAAGTGCGTGTATAGACATACCTAACTTAACGAAATTTGTGTCACCTTTAATTTATGAAATTTTAATATTTTCTTTCATAGATATGTTTGTTACATCCCTGACCATATCTCCTAGGCGGAAAAATAATCTCAGATCACTAATTAGCTCAGCCCAACTAATTAAAGATTGTCTCTAATTAGCGCTTGTATACAGCTACATAGTGTATTACAAAGCGCGTGTATAGACATACCTAACTTTGACGAAATTTGTGTCACCTTTAATTTATGAAATTTTAATTTGTTCTTTCATAGATATGTTTGTTACATCCCTGACCATATCTCCTGGGCGGAAAAATATTCTTAGACCACTAATTAGCTCAGCCCAACTAATTAAAGATTGTCTCAAATTAGCGTTTGTATAGCCCAATAATGTACAAAGTGTGGGTAAACATACCTAACTTTGACGAAATTTGTGTCACCTTTAATTTATGAAATTTTAATTTTTTCTTTTAAAGATATGTTTGTTACATCCCTGACCACATCTCCTAGGCGGAAAAAATAATGTCAGATCACTAATTAGCTCAGCCCAACTAACTAAAATTTGTCTCAAATTAGCGTGTGTATAGACTAAATATGTAAAAGGTGCGGTTAACATAACTAACTTTGACGAAATTTGTGTCACCTTTGATTTATGAAATTTTGATATTTTCTTTCATAGATATGTTTGTTACATCCCTGACCATATCGCCTAGGCGGACAAATAATATCAGATTACTAATTAGCTCAGCCCAACTAATTAAAGATTGTCTCAAATTAGCGCTTGTAAAGCCGCATAGTGTATACAAAGTGCGTGTATAGACATACCTAACTTTAACGAATTTGTGTCACCTTTAATTTATGAAATTTTGATATTTTCTTTCATAGATATGTTTGTTACATCCCTGACCACATCTCCTAGGCGGAAAAAATAATGTCAGATCACTAATTAGCTCAGCCCAACTAACTAAAATTTGTCTCAAATTAGCGTGTGTATAGACTAAATATGTAAAAGGTGCGGTTAACATAACTAACTTTGACGAAATTTGTGTCACCTTTGATTTATGAAATTTTGATATTTTCTTTCATAGATATGTTTGTTACATCCCTGACCATATCGCCTAGGCGGACAAATAATATCAGATTACTAATTAGCTCAGCCCAACTAATTAAAGATTGTCTCAAATTAGCGCTTGTAAAGCCGCATAGTGTATACAAAGTGCGTGTATAGACATACCTAACTTTAACGAATTTGTGTCACCTTTAATTTATGAAATTTTGATATTTTCTTTCATAGATATGTTTGTTACATCCCTGACCATATCTCCTGGGCGGAAAAATATTCTTAGACCACTAATTAGCTCAGCCCAACTAATTAAAGATTGTCTCAAATTAGCGTTTGTATAGCCCAATAATGTACAAAGTGTGGGTAAACATACCTAACTTTGACGAAATTTGTGTCACCTTTAATTTATGAAATTTTAATTTTTTCTTTTAAAGATATGTTTGTTACATCCCTGACCACATCTCCTAGGCGGAAAAAATAATGTCAGATCACTAATTAGCTCAGCCCAACTAACTAAAATTTGTCTCAAATTAGCGTGTGTATAGACTAAATATGTAAAAGGTGCGGTTAACATAACTAACTTTGACGAAATTTGTGTCACCTTTGATTTATGAAATTTTGATATTTTCTTTCATAGATATGTTTGTTACATCCCTGACCATATCGCCTAGGCGGACAAATAATATCAGATTACTAATTAGCTCAGCCCAACTAATTAAAGATTGTCTCAAATTAGCGCTTGTAAAGCCGCATAGTGTATACAAAGTGCGTGTATAGACATACCTAACTTTAACGAATTTGTGTCACCTTTAATTTATGAAATTTTGATATTTTCTTTCATAGATATGTTTGTTACATCCCTGACCACATCTCCTAGGCGGAAAAATAATCTCAGATCACTAATTAGCTCAGCCCAACTAATTAAACATTGTCTAAAATTAGCGCTTGATATAGCCACATGGTGTATACAGAGTGTGTGTATATAGACATACCTAACTTTAACGAAGTTTGTGTCACCTTTAATTTATGAAATTTTAAGATTTTCTTTCATAGATATGTTTGTTACATTCCTGACCACATCTCCTAGGCGGAAAAATAATCTCAGATTACTAATAAGCTCAGCCCAACTAATTAAAGATTTCCCAAATTAGCGCTTGTATATAGCCACATAGTGTATACAAAGTACGTGTATAGACATACCTAACTTTAACGAAATTTGTGTCACCTTTAATCTATGAAATTTTGATATTTTCTTTCATAGATATGTTTGTTACATCCCTGACCATATCTCCTGGGCGGACAAATAATCTCAAATTACTAATTAGCTCAGCCCAACTAATTAAAGATTGTCTCAAATTAGTGTGTGTATAGCCTAGTAATGTACAAAGTGCGGATACATTTCAACTTTGGCGAAATTTGTGTCACCTTTAATTTATGAAATTTTAATATTTTCTTTCATAACTATGTTTGATACATCCCTGATCACATCTCCTAGGCGGACAAATAATCTCAGATCACTAATTAGCTCAGCCCAACTAATTAAAGATTGTCTCAAATTAGCGCTTGTATATAGCCACATGGTGTATACAGAGTGCGTGTATATAGACATACCTAACCTTAACGAAATTTGTGTCACCTTTAATTTATGAAATTTTAATATTTTCTTTCATAACTATGTTTGATACATCCCTGATCACATCTCCTAGGCGGACAAATAATCTCAGATCACTAATTAGCTCAGCCCAACTAATTAAAGATTGTCTCAAATTAGCACTTGTATATAGCCACATGGTGTATACAGAGTGCGTGTATATAGACATACCTAACTTTAACGAAATTTGTGTCATCTTTAATTTATGAAATTTTGATATTTTCTTTCATAAATGTGTTTGGTATATCCCTGACAACATCTCCTAGGCGGAAAAATAATCTTAAAACTCTAATTAGCTCAGCCCAACTAATTAAAGATTTCCCAAATTAGCGCTTGTATATAGCCACATAGTGTATACAAAGTGCGTGTATAGACATACCTAACTTTAACGAAATTTGTGTCACCTTTAATCTATGAAATTTTAATATTTTCTTTCATATATATGTTTGTTACATCCCTGACCACATCTCCTAGGCGGAAAAATAATCTCAGATTACTAATTAGCTCAGCCCAACTAATTAAACATTGTCTCAAATTAGCTTGTGTATATAGCCTATAATGTACAAAGTGCGGGTACATACCTAACTTTGACGAAATTTGTGTCACCTTTAATTTATGAAATTTTGATATTTTCTTTCATAGATATGTTTGTTACTTCCCTGACCATATCTCCTGGGCGGAAAAATAATCTCAGATCACTAATTAGCTCAGCCCAACTAATTAAAGATTGTCTCAAATTAGTGTGTGTATAGCCTATTAATGTAAAAGTGCGGATACATACCTAACTTTGACGAAATTTGTGTCACCTTTAATTTAAGAAATTGTAATATTTTCTTTCATAGATATGTTTGTTATATCCCTGACCATATCTCCTGGGCGGAAAAATAATCTCAGATAACTAACTAGCTCAGTACTTATTAAAGATTGTCTCTAATAAGCGCGTGGTTCTTGATAAATTTACCGAGACGAAGTAGAGGCAAATTATCAAGAACCAGGCCTCGGCGGGTTTAAACCACTAGTTGAAAACCGATTCAACACACTTTGGTTTCCATGGTTAAAAGGCGTAATAAAGTAAGAAACTCTGTCAAACTTATCGTTTCCGAGTGCTTGAGCTATGTATGTTTCCACCTCCATGGTGTACCGTTCAGTAGTACATTTTACATGCACATGTACGATGTCCGTACGCGTGTGTTTTCCGGTTCCGTTCGTGCGCATGCGCGTATAGTCTTGTTGCATGTTCGCTGGTTTTCCTTTCACACGCAGCGCGGCCAACTCATCGACAGCGCCTGCATCGCCCGTAACCAGAAACGTCTTGCAACAAGACTAGCGCGGAGTCTCCGGTTGTAAACACTGGTCATTATCAACTGGTCATTATCAACGGTTTAAACACCCCCACGTGACGCGCTCTCCACCAATACGAATAGCGAAACTGTCTGAGGTATTTATGAATTAAAGTATAACCTCCGGTTTGAACAAGAAACTAAGTTTAAACGTAAGACTCAACTATTGCGATTTTCTGTTATTCCCAGCAGCGCCCTCTTTCGTTGGACCAAAGAGAGCGCTGTTTGGATTTCCCCCAAAAGTTCGCGCCACATCCCTTTTACAAATTAAGTTAATTTGATTCCCGATGACGTTATTATGACGAAATGAGGTCTGTGGTGTAGTGATACTAAGGTTCAACTACCTGTTGAGTTTCGTTGTTAAAATCAATCTCAATCTTGAGTTATTCTGAAGATAAGCTTGAAAGTTTTGTTTGTGTTTTTGAAAAAAGCAAAAAAAAAAACGAAGGCAAACTTTTTATCAAAATCTATCTATACTGGGTGCGTTCGTTAAGCTTCCCTGTGCCGACCCAGTCTGCACCGATACGTTCGAAAAGCTTTGACGGGGCTCTCCCGGGTCAGCCCCAGTGCCCTGCTTGTGGAGTGGGTCACTTGGGGGTGACCTGAGGTGCATGCCGTCACCACGAGAGGGCGAGTGTGATCGTCGTTCGGTTAGGTCTTATCATCCCAAGGGTCCCACCCGAGTGAGCACTGCGGGGTCGACCCATGGAAGCTTATCGAACGCACCCACTATTATAGCTTTGACGTCATTCCAGGGGCTCAGGTGGTCAGCCCCCAGTGCCCTGCTTGTTGAGTGGGTCACTTGGGGGCTGGCCTCAAGTGCATGACGTCACTACGAGAGCGGTGAGTGATCGTAGAGTGAGTGAGCACCGCGGGGTAGACCCAGGGAAGCTATTAAATCGAACGCACCCATTAATTCCCTAACCTGCGCCATCTTGGCTTAATAATACAACCGTATTTATAGAGCGCTTTTTCCAAAGGATACAAAGCGCTAGGGATAATGCAACCAAAAACCCACAAGAGAAAAAAGAATAGCAAGCAAAAATACAAAAAGTGACAGAATCAAAAACACATTAGATGGAACGATTAAACAAAATGTGTTTTTTAAAAGTCGTTTAAACTGTTATACAGAAGAAGCTTTCCGGATATTTGTTGGGAGTGATTTCCAGATGCGGGGACCAGCGATGGAGAATGCACGGTCTCCAAACTTCTTTGAGGATCGAGGTACCACCAGATTGGATTGAGATCGAAGACCTTCACGCTTTGGTTTGCTGAGGAGATCTAATGTGTCTGAAATGTAAAATGGGAACGTATTGGATACAGTTTTGAACATGTTCAGTGCCGTCTTAAAATTGATCCGCTGGTCGACTGGAAGCCGATGTAGATCCGTCAGCAGAGGTCTGGCATGGGAATATTTTGGCTTCTTATGGATCAGTCGAGCGGCCTTGTTTTGGAGTCTTTGTAAGCGGTTGAGATCATGTTGCTTCAGTCCAGTGAGAAGGGAGTTGCAGTAGTCGAGGCGTGAGAGTACCAGTGCACAACCAACAGAATGACAGGTGTGTCGTAGTCCAGTATTTGCGGATCATTAGTGATGTTGCGTATGTGACGGACCTGCACACACCAGTGACATGTTCACTCATTGACATGGAGTTGTCAAAAGTTACTCCCAGGTTCCGAACGGATGAGACAGGATTGATGGTTGTGTTACCTATGGTGAGGGTTTAGTAGCTCAAGACGTTTGTATTGATATGGTGATGATGCTATGAAAAACTCTGTTTTGTTTTCATGCAGCATGAGTTTGTTTGCAAGCATCCAGGTTTGGACATCCTGGATACAGTTAGATAGCCTAAACAAGCAGCACTCAGCATCACACGGGATGGCATGATCAAGATCTAGGTAGCTTTGAATGTAATCAGTGACATGTGGTAGTTGACTCCATGCCGATGAACGATGTCCCCTATAGGAGAAACGTACATGGTGAATTTACGAAGGCCGAAAATAGATCCTTGAGGGACACTGAACTCAAGGTGATGGACATCAGAGTTGGCACTTGCAGCATGGACCCAATGTGTTCTTCTTGTAAAGTAGGACGAGAACCACTAAAGAGGAGTTCCAGCGATCCCGATTGATCACGAGAGCGTTGCAGTAGGATATCATGGTCAAGGGTGTCGAAAGCAGCAGAGAGGTCGATCATTACTAAGAAAACGGCTCTGCTGCTGACTATTATGCGAAGGATGTCGTTGTGTACCCTGAACAGAGCTGTCTCGGTGCTGTGACCAACTCTGTATGCTGACTGCAATGGGTCGAGTAGCTTGTGGTCGTCCAGGTATTGGGTGATTCGGGAGCAGACTACCGTTTCAATGACTTTGGACAGGTAGCGGATGTTAGAAACTGGGCCAAAGTTCTTGAGATCTTCTTTGTCCAATGAAGGCTTTTTCAAGATTGGTGTTACTATTGCACCCCCAGACTCTCTGGAAAGACACCTGACTGTAAGGATGCATAAACAATTTCAGTCAGCTTGAGGAGGAGTGTCACGATGTGACGCTTGAGTATTGAAGTGGGAATTGGATCCAGCTGGCATGATCTGTTGGTAGATCGCTGAACAATCTTCAAAAATTGTTCAGAAGTGACATAATAAAAATCCGACAACTGGCAATCTGTAGACGGCAAGGTAACCGACAACTGCTGATCGACATGTTGATCAGCAATAAACAAACGAATGTTCTTTACCTTCTCCGTAAAGTGTTGACTAAACTGGTTGGCCAGCGCAGTTGGTGATATTGAAACGGTAGGTTGTTGTGGGATGCTGCCAATATATTCATTGAGGGTACGGGAAATACTCAATGCAGTCATCATCATCAACATCATCATCATCATCATCATCATCATCATCATCATCATCATCATCATCATCATCATCATCATCATCATCATCATCATCATCATCATCATCATCATCATCATCATCATCATCATCATCATCATCATCATCATCATCATCATCATCATCATCATCATCATCATCATCATCATCATCATCATCATCCTCTTGATCCATCAGGGGGTCACGTAGAGCCGCCCAACCACTGCGCTCTGCTGCTGATTGCCACAGCTGCCCGGCCCGGAACTCAAAGTCTGCTTCCAGTTGGCCAACCCAGGTGCTGTGAGGTCGGCCTTTTGGCCTCTTCCAGGCTGGGCAGGGGCGGTATCCTCCCGGTGCTTCGACGCCCAGCTTGAGGGCCGCATGGACAGGTGTATCCTCTAGTAGCCGTCTGACATGGCCAAAGAGGGAATGACGTCTCCGGGAGATAGTCACAAGGAGGTGCTCGATGCCGGTGGTCTACGAGATTGTTGCGTTAAAGTGAAATCAGACCACCGGACACCGAGAATGCGTCGTTGATACCTGAGGCTAAAGCCTTCTTGTGATCAGCTCGGAGTGTCCATGTTCCGGAGCCATAGAGCAGGACGGGGAGGACACAGGTCGTAAATATCCTCAGCTTGGTTGTGAGCTTGAGGCGTCTGTTCCTCCAAACACGGTCTAATTGGCCAAAGGTGGATGAGGCAAGCCCCAGGCGTCAGAGAATGTCGGGGGAGGAGTAGCCTGAAGATTAGATGTCACAGCCGAGATACTTGAACTTCTGTGTGACTTTGACAGAGCACCGAGGACACCCGAGGTGATAGAGAAGGGGTTGGAAACGTCACTTCCAATACGTGCAGTGGATGCACAGCCCATGTGCAGGTCCTGAATCAACGAAAGCAGTATTGGTGGGACATAGGTCGCTTTCAGGGCCTTCCAAAGAGCATCGCGATCCAGGGAGTCGAAAGCTGCCTTGATGTCAACGTAGGCAACGTGGAGAGGCCCCTCAAATTCACGGTGGAGTTCTGGAAGAAGTCGGAGAGCAAGCACGGCATTCAGAGTAGGCAGACCTCTTGTAAAACCAGACTGGTTGGGTCGTCGGTGACGGGCGAGTATGGGTTCTAAGCAGGAGAGCAGAACATGGCTGAACACCTTTCCAGGGACAGACAGTAGAGTCATAAGTCTGTAGCTGCTGCACTGGTTTCGATGCCCCTTTCCTTTGTACAGGGAGATGATAATGCCACCCCTCCATTCAGTAGGAACCCTACCAGAAGACCATATGTTTTGAAAGAGCTTGTGGAGGGCAGCACTGATTGGGGTTTCTGCACAATTTTGAGCAGCTCAGGAAAAATGCCGTCAGGTCCTACAGCACGCCCATTATTTAACCTCCTGATAGCAAAACGTACTTCAGCCACTGTGGGAGAGTCGGATGAGACGTCTGTGGCAGGGGATGTGCCTGAAGCCTGTGCAGTATGGTATGGGCAGGGCGTAGCTGGGGGTGGTTAAGCATGGAGTTGTAGTGCTCCCGTCAGCGGGCATGAGTCTCCTCGATCGACTTGAAGGGAGTGCCTTCAGTTTTGGTAATTGGGGAGGTGCTCTGTCCCTGTTGTGGGGGGACGCGCATGCACTTGATGGTCTGGAAGGTAGGACGGGGTTTGTTTTTGCAGTCCTTCTTCGGCATTGTCGGCGAGGTCGTTGTAAAATTCCTCGAGGTCGCTCTTGGCTGTCCGGAACCGAAGTTTCCCACAACACGCTAGTAACCTGCACGGACTTTTCCGCTTACAGCATTTAGATCTCCAATGACAAGTTGTTGGTCATGGGGTGGAGTACATTGAATGGCCGGGTGGTCCAGTTGGTTGAAGGAGCCGGGCATGAAGGATCCGGTTTGAGACTGGTGTCCATTGCGTTAGGGATTGATTGACATTGTTATTAAGGAGCAAGGCAACTCCCTCCGTGCGGCCTGAACTGCCCGAGTGGTACATTGTATACTGATCGAAACGGCGTTCTCCAGTTCCTGGGATACTAGCTTCGGTAAGACCAGCAATGCTTATTCGGTAGCGTGTCAGTTAATAAGACATGGCTTCCAGGTATACGGCGTTGGAGAGTGTCAGTATACGTTCCATGTAGCGACACGGAGACACGATCTTAGATCGAGATTTGGTCCCAGTTTGGAGCCCACTATCAGTCTGGCACCGTCCCCTGTGGAACTTGAGGTGTCAGACGCCATTGAATCACGATATTAAAATTTCATAAATTATAGGTGACACAAACTTCGTCAAAGTTAGGTATATTACCCGCACTATGTACCGTAGCTGTATACAAGCGCTAATTACAGACAATCTTTTATTAGTTGGGGTGAGCTAATTAGTGATCTGAGATTATTTTTCCGCTTAGGAGATATGGTCAAGGATGTAATAAACATGTCTTCGAAAGAAAATATTAAAATTTCATAAATTAAAAGTGACACAAATTTCGTTAAAATTAGGTATGTATCCGCACTTTGTACATTATTAGGCTATACACACACTAATTTCAGACAATCTTTAATTAGTTGGGCTGAGCTAATTAGTGATTTGATATTATTTTTCCGCCTAGGAGATATGGTCAGACATGTAACAAACACATCTATGAAAAAAAATATTAAAATTTCATAAATTAAAGATGACACAAATTTCGTTAAAGTTAGGTATGTCTATTCACGCACTTTGTATACACTAATGTGGCTATATACAAGCGCTAATTTGAGACCACCTTTAATTAGTTGGGCTGAGCTAGTTAGTGATCTGAGATTATTTTTCCGCCCAGGAGATGTGGTCAGGAATGTAAAAACCATTTGTATGAAAGAAAATATTAAAATTTCATAAATTAAAGGTGACACAAATTTCGTCAAAGTTAGGTATGTTACCCGCCGCACATTGTACGTACATTATTGGGCTATACACACGCTAATTTGAGACAATCTTTAATTAGTTGGGCTGAGCTAGTTAGCGATCTGAGATTATTTTTCCGCCTAGGAGATGTGGTCAAGGATGTAACAAACATATCTATGAAAAAAAATATTAAAATTTCATAAATTAAAAGTGACACAAATTTCGTCAAAGTTTAGGTATGTTACCCGCTATTTGTACATTATTGGGCTATATACACGCGCTAATTTGAGACAATCTTCAATTAGTTGGGCTGAGCTAATTAGTAATCTGAGATTATTTTTCCGCCTAGGAGATGTGGTCAGGGATGTAACAAACATATCTATGGAAGAAAATATCAAAATTTCATAAATTAAAGGTGACAAAAATTTCGTTAAAGTTAGGTATGTCTATACACGCACTTTGTATACACTATGTGGCTATTATACACACGCTAATTTGAGACAGTGTTTAATTAGTTGGGCTGGGCTAATTAGTAATCTGAGATTATTTTTCCGCCTAGGAGATGTGGTCAGGGATGTAACAAACATATCTATGAAAGAAAATATCAAAATTTCATAAATTAAAGGTGACACAAATTTCGTCAAAGTTAGGTATGTCTATACACGGACTTTGTATACACTATGTGGCTATACACAAGCGCTAATTTGTGACAATCTTTAATTAGTTGGGCTGAGCTAATTAGTAATCTGAGATTATTTTTCCGCCTAGGAGATATGGTCAGGGATGTAACAAACATATCTATGAAAAAAAATATTAAAATTTCATAAATTAAAGGTGACACAAATTTCGTTAAAGTTAGGTATGTCTATATACACGCACTCTGTATACACCATGTGGCTATATACAAGCGCTAATTTGAGACAATCTTTAATTAGTTGGGCTGAGCTAATTAGTAATCTGAGATTATTTTTCCGCCTAGTAGGTATGGTCAGGGATGTAACAATCATATCTATGAAAGAAAATATCAAAATTTCATAAATTAAAGGTGACACAAACTTTGTTAAAGTTAGGTATGTATCCGCACTTTGTACATTAATAGGCAATACACGCGCTAATTTGAGACAGTGTTTAATTAGTTGGGCTGGGCTAATTAGTAATCTGAGATTATTTTTCCGCCTAGGAGATGTGGTCAGGGATGTAACAAACATATCTATGAAAGAAAATATCAAAATTTCATAAATTAAAGGTGACACAAATTTCGTCAAAGTTAGGTATGTCTATACACGGACTTTGTATACACTATGTGGCTATACACAAGCGCTAATTTGTGACAATCTTTAATTAGTTGGGCTGAGCTAATTAGTAATATGAGATTATTTTTCCGCCTAGGAGATATGGTCAGGGATGTAACAAACATATCTATGAAAAAAAATATTAAAATTTCATAAATTAAAGGTGACACAAATTTCGTTAAAGTTAGGTATGTCTATATACACGCACTCTGTATACACCATGTGGCTATATACAAGCGCTAATTTGAGACAATCTTTAATTAGTTGGGCTGAGCTAATTAGTAATCTGAGATTATTTTTCCGCCTAGGAGATATGGTCAGGGATGTAACAAACATATCTATGAAAGAAAATATCAAAATTTCATAAATTAAAGGTGACACAAACTTCGTTAAAGTTAGGTATGTATCCACACTTTGTACATTAATAGGCTATACACGCGCTAATTTGAGACAATCTTCAATTAGTTGGGCTGAGCTAATTAGTAATCTGAGATTATTTTTCCGCCTAGGAGATATGGTCAGGGATGTAACAAACATATCTATGAAAAAAAATATTAAAATTTCATAAATTAAAGGTGACACAAATTTCGTTAAAGTTAGGTATGTCTATATACACGCACTCTGTATACACCATGTGGCTATATACAAGCGGTAATTTGAGACAATCTTTAATTAGTTGGGCTGAGCTAATTAGTAATCTGAGATTTTTTTTCCGCCTAGGAGATATGGTCAGGGATGTAACAAACATATCTATGAAAGAAAATATCAAAATTTCATAAATTAAAGGTGACACAAACTTCGTTAAAGTTAGGTATGTATCCGCACTTTGTACATTAATAGGCTATACACGCGCTAATTTGAGACAATCTTCAATTAGTTGGGCTGAGCTAATTAGTAATCTGAGATTATTTTTTCCGCCTAGGAGATATGGTCAGGGATGTAACAAACATATCTATGAAAGAAAATATCAAAATTTCATAAATTAAAGGTGACACAAATTTCGTTAAAGTTAGGTATGTCTATACACGCACTTTGTATACACTATATGTGGCTATTATACACACGCTAATTTGAGACAATGTTTAATTAGTTGGGCTGGGCTAATTAGTAATCTGAGATTATTTTTCCGCCTAGGAGATGTGGTCAGGGATGTACCAAACATATCCATGAAAGAAAATATCAAAATTTCATAGATTAAAGGTGACACAAATTTCGTTAAAGTTAGGGATGTATATACACGCACTTTGTATACACTATGTGGCTATTATACACACGCTAATTTGAGACAATGTTTAATTAGTTGGGCTGAGCTAATTAGTGATCTGAGATTATTTTTCCGCCTAGGAAATGTTGTCAGGGATGTAACAAACATATCTATGAAAGAAAATATCAAAATTTCATAAATTAAAGGTGACACAAATTTCGTTAAAGTTAGATATGTCTATACACGCACTTTGTATACACTATGTGGCTTTATACAAGTGCTAATTTGAGACAATCTTTAGATAGTTGGGCTGAGCGAATTAGTAATCTGAGATTATTTTTCCGCCTAGGAGATGTGGTCAGGGATGTATTAAAGATATGTATAAAAGAAAATATTAAAATTTCATAAATTAAAGGTGACACAAATTTCGTCAAAGTTAGGTATGTCTATACACGCACTTTGTATACACTATGTGGCTTTATACTAGCGCTAATTTGAGACAATGTTTAATTAGTTGGGCTGAGCTAATTAGTGATCTGAGATTATTTTTCCGCCTAGGAGAAGTGGTCAGGGATGTGACAAACATATCTATGAAAGAAAATATCAAAATTTCATAAATTAAAGGTGACACAAATTTCGTTAAAGTTAGGTATGTCTATATACACGCACCCTGTATAAACCATGTGGCTATATACACACGCTAATTTGAGACAATGTTTAATTAGTTGGGCTGAGATAATTAGTAATCTGAGATTATTTTTCCGCCTAGGAAATGTTGTCAGGGATGTAACAAACATATCTATGAAAGAAAATATCAAAATTTCATAAATTAAAGGTGACACAAATTTCGTTAAAGTTAGATATGTCTATACACGCACTTTGTATACACTATGTCGCTTTACAAGCGCTAATTTGAGACAATCTTTAATTAGTTGGGCTGAGCTAATTAGTAATCTGAGATTATTTTTCCCCCTCGGAGATGTGGTCAGGATTGTACCAAACATATCTATGAAAAAAAATATTAAAATTTCATAAATTAAAGGTGACACAAATTTCGTTAAAGTTAGGTATGTCTATATACACGCACCCTGTATAAACCATGTGGCTATATACACACGCTAATTTGAGACAATGTTTAATTAGTTGGGCTGAGATCATTAGTAATCTGAGATTATTTTTCCGCCTAGGAAATGTTGTCAGGGATGTAACAAACATATATATGAAAGAAAATATCAAAATTTCATAAATTAAAGGTGACACAAATTTCGTTAAAGTTAGGTATGTCTATATACACGCACTCTGTATACACCATGTGGCTATTATACACACGCTAATTTGAGACAATGTTTAATTAGTTGGGCTGAGCTAATAAGTAATCTGAGATTATTTTTCCGCCTAGGAGATATGGTCAGGGATGTAACAAACACATCTATGAAAAAAAATATTAAAATTTCATAAATTAAAGGTGACACAAATTTCGTCAAAGTTAGGTATGTCTATACAGGCACTTTGTATACACTATGTGGCTTTATACAAGCGCTAATTTAAGACAATCTTTAATTAGTTGGGCTGAGCTAATTAGTGATCTGAGATTATTTTTCCGCCTAGGAGATGTGGTCAGGGATGTATTAAAGATATGTATAAAAGAAAATATTAAAATTTCATAAATTAAAGGTGACACAAATTTCGTCAAAGTTAGGTATGTACCCGAACTTTGTACATTATAGGCTATATACACGCGCTAATTTGAGACAATGTTTAATTAGTTGGGCTGAGCTAATTAGTGATCTGAGATTATTTTTCCGCCTAGGAGATGTGGTCAGGGATGTATTAAAGATATCTATGAAAGAAAATAATAAAATTTCATAAATTAAAGGTGACACAAACTTTCGTCAAAGTTAGGTATGTTACCCGCACGTTGTACGTACATTAGTGGCTATACACAATGCTAATTTGAGACAATCTTTAATTAGTTGGGCTGAGCTAATTAGTGATCTGAGATTATTTTTCCGACTAAGAGATATGGTCAGGGATGTAGACAAACATATCTATGAAAGAAAAATACTTAAAATATCATAAATTAAAGGTGACACACATTTCGTCAAAGTTAGGTATGTATCCCGCACTTTGTACCTTATATGGCTATACACACGCTAATTTGAGACAATCTTTAATTAGTTGGGCTGAGCTAATTAGTAATCTGAGATTATTTTTCCGCCTAGGAGATATGGTCAGGGATGTAACAAACATATCTATGAAAGAAAATATTAAAATTTCATAAATTAAAAGTGACACAAATTTCGTCAAAGTTAGGTATGTTTGCCGCAGTTAGTACATTATTTATACACAAGCTAATTTGAGACAATCTTTAATTAGTTGGGCTGAGCTAATTAGTAATCTGAGATTATTTTTCCGCCCAGGAGATGTGGTCAGGGATGTAATCAACATATCCATGAAAGAAAATCTTGAAATTTTATAATTTAAAGGTGACACAAATTCCGTTAAAGGTAGGTATGCTGCTAAAGCATCCCTGGTGGTGTCGACGTGTATTGACGGTCGTTTGCGGATTTTTTTTAATTCGGTGCTGAGGATAATTTCGGTGCTGGGCCCGATTTAGTGTTGGGCCCAAACACGGTGCTCACTTCAGCCTGGTCAGCCTGGTCAGTATGCAGCATGTGCACTTTCATGAAAAAGTCAAAGTTTGAGTCTGGTTTCAGACTAACTGTAAACACATTGTTTTAGAACAGTAACCAGGGGGCCAGACGAAAAGGGAGAGAAAAAAATCCCAGAATTTTTTACGTCACTTGGTGGCGCTGTCCATATTTGCTGCCGGTGAAAAATTCTGCACTTGCGCGCACACTGCACTGCTGCCAGACTGCAGAAAAGAATGCATGACAAAAGGCATGCCTAGTAGCTAGTAGTACACGTTAAATTGAAGGTAAGAACGAAACAATGAGTTATTTATGGTTTACTTTACCATTTGAAGATCTCATATGATATAATATTAAAGTAGATTTGTTCAGGATGAGCATAGAACGTGATTATTGGTTGTTAATGTAAATTCTAAAGAGATGTTATTGTTTTTATCCGATTTGCAACCCCCAAAGCAAAGCAAAAGTCCAACCAAATCTTCGAAAAACAAATCCACAACCGGGCCCAATTTCATAGCTTTGCTTAACGGTAAGCATTTTTTTGTTGCTTACTATTATAGCAGAAAAATTTGGTTAGCATAAACGTATTTCACCAGCGGTTACTAACTTCTTAAGCACGTAAACAAACTGCGCGCGCAACATTTTAGATAGTCTGCTTTAGCGAAAATTTGACAGAACAATGGCGGGCGAAATAAATCAGAAAGTGGCGCAGGCCGGGGCAAAACCTAAATCGCCCCCTGCTCTGCTGAAATGGACCTTCCGTTGTCGACATCTTATTTATACTGAGGAGAAAGCGGTCATATGGCGCCACCACTTTTTCATTCGATATGAAAATACATAGGCCCTGGAAGGATCCAACTTGACGTCTCGACACAAACAATCAAACTAGGAAGGAGCGAGGGGGTGTGTGAATGCGGTAGTATTGCATTAAAAGATTCAACGCTACGGTCGCATGTCGTAAAAATATGGTTTTTGTTCAAGTTCTAGGCCAACATACATGTACGATGTTTTAACAGTGTGAATTGGGTTGGTAGTTTGTTTGTTCGTTGACGTTGGTAGTGATTTCTGGCGGCATACATGTAAGCTATAACATAATGCCGACAATCACGACCATCATAGTCACCACGAACGTATAAGACTTAGTTGTTTTGCTCGCCCATCCAATGCCGTCAACATTTTCTGCGTCAAATGTAGCCCCCAGCCCCCCACTTGTGTGGCCAAGGCTAGCTGAATCCTTATCTGATTCAGCTAGCCTTGGCCACACAAGTAAGGCAGTAAGGTAGCCATTTCGACTGAAATTTTTGCTTAGCAAAAAATGCGGTAGTTAAGGCTCCTTTTTCCTTGCTTATCCCGTTAAGCAAAAAGTTTGCTTAGGCAAGGCTATGAAATGAAAATTTGCTTAAGCGCGCCCGTTAAGCAAACAATTTGCCGTTAAGCAGAACCATGAAATTGAGCCTCGGTCATGACCACCAGCATGGTGGCAGAACCATGAAATTGAGCCTCGGTCATGACCACCAGCATGGTGACAGAACCATGAAATTGAGCCTCAGTCATGACCACCAGCATGGTGACAGAACCATGAAATTGAGCTTCGGTCATGACCACCAGCATGGTGACAGAACCATGAAATTGAGCCTCAGTCATGACCACCAGCATGGTGGCAGAACCATGAAATTGAGCCTCGGTCATGACCACCAGCATGGTGACAGAACCATGAAATTGAGCTTCGGTCATGACCACCAGCATGGTGACAGAACCATGAAATTGAGCCTCAGTCATGACCACCAGCATGGTGACAGAACCATGAAATTGAGCCTCAGTCATGACCACCAGCATGGTGACAGAACCATGAAATTGAGCCTCAGTCATGACCACCAGCATGGTGACAGAACCATGAAATTGAGCCTCAGTCATGACCACCAGCATGGTGACAGAACCATGAAATTGAGCCTCAGTCATGACCACCAGCATGGTGACAGAATTATGAAATTGAGCCTGGAAAGTTTCCATAATATGGCGCCACCACTTTTTCATTCGATATGAAAAAACATGGGCCTAGTATATAATTTACCGCATTCAATTTTTCAATGAGATTGAGATATCTTTTTTGTAAAAATGAGTGAAAAAGTGGTGGCGCCATGAAGGCCCATACACAGCATGTGTACTGAAAGTTATCCTTTTGACATGTTTGAGCCTTAGCCTAGCCCCACTTGTTGTGTGGCCAAGGCTAGCTGAATCCTCAGCTACATGTAGCCCACTTGGCCACTGGCCACACAAGTGGGGCTACTGCCCAGCAATTGAAGCTTCTTGCATCAATTGATTGATGTTGCAAATGATATATTTCGTTTCATTTTCATATTTCGTTTCATTTTCACTTTCAGGTTAAAACGTTGAAAGGACCCTATAAATAAAATCCACCAACCCACTATGGCCAACTGTAAGACAGCAGTCAGCATTCTGCAGGAGCATTGTGCCCAATTAGGAATGACGCCCATTTACAACACCATCAGCCAAGAGGGTCTCTCCCACCAACCTAAATTCACCATAAGCTGCACTGCTGGGCCTACTGTTGGAACAGGTAGGTTGCCTTTTGTGTGTACATTCACTCATCATGCGTGTCTCATGAGCTTAGCACTCTTCTTCTTCCTTTCTAATTCTAGTGCAGCCTTTATGATTGAATATAGTCGCACTGCCAGGCATAGCTTGAGTTTAGTGCTCTTAACCGCTCGCTCGGACACGACACTTCGACATTCTATCGTGTGCAACAACGAACCAAATGTCGAGGTCCATGTCCAACAGCCATGGTGTCACAATTGGGTCACAGCTGGCCAGACCAACGATGCATTAAGCTTAACGGTTCTTGTATTAAGCTCAACAGTTGATTTTGAAAATGTTACACTACATACTGGTTTACTGTTTGTAGTCTTTTTGAAAGCAATTGTTCAAATCAAGAATTTGCTTATTCTTAACAGGTGATGGTGTGAGTAAGAAGTGCGCAAAACAAGCTGCAGCAGAAGCAGTTCTTCAACAATGGGAAGTAGAGATTCCAAAGATTGATAGCGCTAAAGCAGAATCGTAAGTACTTCATGCATCCTTCATGCAGTCCGTTTCTCAGACTTTGGGAGTGGAGTAGAAGGTCACATAATTCAAAAGCAATATGACATTCATGTGATGTAACTCCTAGAGTCATTCAAGATAATATGCGAAGTACAATGCACAATGCATGCGCACACCACCAGAAAAAAAACAATATATTATGATGTAACACTCTGTATCACTCAACAGAGAACAACAAAGCCTGGACTTTCTACTCTATTCCAAGGGCACCAAGGCAATGACCAGGGGGCATGGAGGCAATCACCTTTGTTGCCTTTGTGAAGTGTCAGGGGGCGATTTCACAAAGAGTTAGGACTACTAGCTAAAGCCCTACGATATATTTAAAAAAAGTATGGCTAGTCCCTAAGTTAGGACGAGTAACTCATCCTAACTCAAGATAAAAATAGTCTTAATTCTTTGTTAAATCCACCCCAGGGTTGTATTTGACCTACTGACCAGGAACTACTGTAATCAACAGAACTGGAGATATTAATAGCTCCATGTTTCATGACTATTTTCCCTCCCAGTGTTGACAACCACAATCCTGTAGGAGAGCTGCAGGAGTTGGTGACCTTCCTAGGCTTAGGAACTAATCAACAGAACTGAAGATATTAATAGCTCCATGTTTCATGATTGTTTTCCCTCCCAGTGTAGACAACCACAATCCTGTAGGAGAGCTGCAGGAGTTAGTGACCTTCCTAGGCTTAGGAACTAATCAACAGAACTGAAGATATTAATAGCTCCATGTTTCATGATTATTTTCCCTCCCAGTGTTGACAACCACAATCCTGTAGGAGAGCTGCAGGAGTTGGTGACCTTCCTAGGCTTAGGAACTAATCAACAGAACTGAAGATATTAAATATCTCCATGTTTCATGATTATTTTCCCTCCCAGTGTAGACAACCACAATCCTGTAGGAGAGCTGCAGGAGTTGGTGACCTTCCTAGGCTGGAGGAAACCCGAGTACAATGAGATTGAGGAGACTGGCCCGCCCCATGACAGAAGCTTTGTAGTATCTGTCACTGTAGGAAAGTTTGAGGAGAAAGGTACGTAAGACAGTGGAAGTTGAATCAAAGATGTTCCCCTCTGAGAGCGGTTGTAGCTAGACCAATGTTAGTGTTTTGCTGTATAGTCCACAAAGGGCGAGCAGATCAACCAAATGATTCATGTTTGATTAATGGGTTATCATTGCTGCAGTGCAAACTCCGGACATAATGCCAGGTTTCCCGTTCATGTTATGGGGGCCCATGCAATAAGTTGAATGGCCTTTTGACTGTTTTTTCTCTGTGACATTTGATACTTCTTATCATTACTGCATCTCAGATCAATGTACAGTGGATAATATTTCAACGATATTTGCTCTCGGGGAAATCTCTATGCTGGGATGCACATTGTATTTTGCTCAGAGTGCTGGGCAAACAATTCATATCCTGGCAATATTTTTAGCTGTAAATTACTGTGTTTCTACAAACCGTATAGCAACTTCAAATAAAGATTCTAGAAACAATGACTGCTGTCAATCATAGCTCATTTCTTAAAAGTTATTTTGGTCATAGCTTGCACTTTCACCTAGGACATTTCAAGTTCATGGTGTCTAGTAACAATACAAAAAAAACAAGAGAATATGGCCTAGCCAACACCCAGTTTAAAAATAGGGTTGATTTAAAAGGCAGATCATTCTACATGTAAACATGTACATGTTAGCAACACCTCATGTTTTTAAATCATGCTCTGTTTAACAGGGACGGATAAAAGCAAGCGTCTTGCTAAACGTTCAGCAGCGAGGGCCATGCTGGAAACGATCAAAGCACTTCCGCCTGATACAGACCCAGGAATCGAACCAGGAACCACAAAACCAAAGGTAAGGTTGTGCTTACGTTGTACACTCTGCATTGTCTAGATTTTTTAGATATTAGGTGGTGGCAGCAAAAACCATTCCTATTTTGAGAAGAGACAGCAACAAGATCAACAAGCCCTTACAATACAAAAGAGGGTGCCATTTACTGGAGATTTTCTTTGGGACACAGTGATTTCGTATTGTTTTAAATACTTTTGTGAATGCACGACTGCTTTCGTCACTGTCTGTAGCTTGTAATACTGGTTCCTATTTGAGGTTTCAATTTTGGCAGGTTTGATTTTGGTATGTACCCACTTCAACAATGCAATTCCTCAATGTTCATATTACTATCAATCTTTGTTGAAACCCTGCAATGCAAAACTAAAGACGTTGTTTCTTATTTCTTGTAGAAGAAGGCAGCACCAGCATCTTCCAAGACTTCAGCTTGTACCCTGCAGAATGCCACTGGAGATAACATCACTAGACTCTGCTCTCATCCACTGGACTTCCAAGGTGGGTAAAACGTCTTCTTTGTTCAGTCTTCAAACTTTGCCTTTTTTATTTGTAATTTATTGCCTTCATAAAACAATTTTGCTGCAAAGCTGCAAAGCCTGGTGCTGCGAAGCTCATCTTTTTCTTTGGTGACGGTTTGGGAGGTCATGTTATCATCAGTTAATACTTCTTTCATGGTTGCAGTAAATAACTGCTACAAATGTAGCTTTAATTATTGGAGAAATAGTTTACAGTGTGTGTTTTTTTTTTTGGGGGGGGGGCAACATTGTCTTTAATCTGAGTTGTACATCAAGTGAAACACTTTCAACCAATAACAAGACAGATTCTATGGAAGAGGTGTTCTGAAGCTACATGTTATGTTTTGAGGTATATTAAATCTGTTTAAATTGAGATAGATCGAAACCATTTAGAGATTATAAATGGAAACCATCGATGGTTTTGTGTTTTAGGCTTATCTGGGTTATATATTTGTTACAAGTCTGTGCCACCACAGTACCTGCAGATGGTGAAAGCCGATTACCGAAAGCAATAAAATTCAGACATTTTGGAAGAGTTCTTTGTTCTACTAGAGCAAGACTGTGGGTACAATACATGTACCTTGAGACTGTGGGTACAATACTGTACTACCTTGCACTTTAATACAGTATGTAGATGTACATGTGCGCATGTACCCCTAGAAGCTGCAGGTTCGTATACAGTGCTTTATCGCACCTAATGGGCGTCTCAAAATGAGTAATTTTGTCCTGCACGGTATGTGGAACTACTTTTTTGAAGAGTGGTCGGCCTTGGCACAGTGGAATCTCTAGGTCCTTAGTTTGGTGGCACATGTAATACCTTAAAAGTACTACATGTATCTTTTAGTATCAATGTCTTCTCTAAGTTGGGTTCTTGGGTTCTTAGAGTCCATGGCTTCACAGCCAGAATAAATAAAATGAAAGACGTGTTCCGTACTCTTGTCCATACTACATTGTAGTAGCATCATGTAACTGCTTACAAGGAGCTGTGGCACATTATGATTTAAATCATCAAGTATTTTCTGCAATAATTTCCGTGCTCGTCAAATATTTCATTACTTTTCCATGCGCTTTTGGTGGCAGGAGGAATTGACATTGCAGCAAATGCTAACTCCCTAACATGCTCTAAAATCATTGATACTCAAACTTCCTTCAACTAAACCATTCCAAGATCTTTTCATCAGCAGGAAATGGCCTTTATTTAATTGGCTAAAAAGACATTAAAGTTGGTTTCCTTTCTCCTTCTTCTTCTTTCTTTGTATTCATTGTTCAATGTTCCCTGTTTTTATGCTGTTAATCATCCAAGCATGCTAATCATGTTTTTTCACTGTCTCAATTTTAAAGCAACACAACTAGATTTAAAGGTGCTTTAATGTAAACCCTGCCCCAGCCGTATATATTATTTCCTGCGTGCTTTATAGAGGCTATGCTTAATTATAGTGCATGTGTCTAAATTAAATGGTGTGTATGATATCAAAGTAAAAACTATGTTCACAGATTTGTACAAAAATGCACCTGTTGGGTCATATTAAGGCATAAAAAAAAATGTTATGATGGCGTAACCGGCCCCCAAAAATAGGGTAGGTAGGTAGGGATTTTTTTTTCACAGCAACGAAAATGACATGTTTTGTAATTGTTTCTAAAAGCCGGTAGTAGACCGGGTAGCAAAAGAAGACTAGGCTACTCACAACAAATAGTATATTTTAAAACTCTTTATGACATTTATTTTATTTTTATATCTTTAATAGATTTTTAATCATTCAATTTCTTCCCTTGAAAAAAATAAAAATATCCAGGGTCGGCATATTTTTAGGGTAGGTCGGGTTACGCCAACATAACATTTTTAATTTTTTTTATTTATGCCTGTGCATGCCTACCGGTCTTTGACAATGGGAAACTTTCAGGACGCTTGGTGGCAGCAGACTTACCAGGTAAAATCTGTTGTTCTCGGTAATGTGCGCATGCTCAGAACTACGTAAACAATGGAAATTTACCTGGTAAGTCTGCTGCCACCTAGCGTTTCAAAGTCTCCCATTACCAAGGTTGTTACACATGTGCTTTTTAAATGCATCAAAGTATCATTTAATTTTGCAACCAACATGTTTATGTAGCTAATGTTTTTTCCCCTGTCATTGTTGTGATTGGTTGAGAAACTCACATGATGTGCACTTTTTTTCCATTGTTGCAATTACCCAAACAGAATTTGAAAAAGTCTGTAGCACGTTTGCCTTACAGACCATATAAATTATATTCAGTATGTTTGAACAAGTACACGCAAGCTCAGTATTTGATTGGCGACTGTACTCTACCAAAACCAAGTGTAACAAGCAGTGGCAGTCAATTATTTGTCTTATATGCAATAGTCACAAACTGCATGGTTAGGCCTACTGATTAAACCATACTCAAACGGACCAATCCTTTGTTTTCTATTCTAAGAGAAGTTGTTGACATATGGATGAGAGCTTGCTATGCTTTGCTTTGCTTTGTTTTGCTTCAATGCTTTGTTTTTGTTGCTTATTTTTTCTCGACACCATCTGTCATGCTGCTGTTTTATTTGCTACGTACATTGTACTTTGTAGTATACAACAATTTACTGATTCGGGTGCTACACGTACATGCATGGTTTAAAACTATGATGCGTGAGGTAATCCTCTCCCTCTGCTTTCAATTTTCCTGAGGCAAAATAATGAAAGCAAAAATACCCTTGTCACACGAAGTTGTGTGCTTTAAGATGCTTGATTTCGATACCTCAAATTCTAAATCTGAGGTCTCAAAATCAAATTTGTGGAAAATTACTTCTTTCTCGAAAACTACATTACATGTACTTCAGAGGGAGCCGTTTCTCACAATGTTTTGTACTATCAACCTCTCCCCATTACTCGTTACCAAGTGAGGTTTTATGATAATAATTATTTTGAGTAATTACCAATAGTGTCAACTGCGTTTAAAGCAGTCAATATTTATTTTATTATACCCCTAACATTACTTGCCTAGGTTGCTGTACGCTTTAGACTAAAATAGACATCTTGGTAAAACGCGCAGCTGGGTAAAGTACCCTGTTTGCTAATGGGATAGTACGTTGCCACTGGTGCGCCTTTCTATTAAAACTAAGACATATCATGTGAAGCGCTCTGAACTAATCACATCGCAGAATATTTATATGGGGTGTTTATATCACACTCATTGTTGCTATGGATCCACCAATCAGAATTGAATGTTCAATCCTGCTTAAAGATAAAGTTGAAAATGTGAATCTTGTGAGCATTCTTGTATTGTCAGATTGTGTTCATTTCCACACCTTTATGTTTTTCTATCAAGAAAAAGAAGTGAGGAACCAACTTTAAGATATTTGGTTACTTGAATTCCTTTTTATCCAACATTCCCTCCAGACTCCCAAAGCTGCCATATTCTGCAACTAGTAGCAGAGGAGCAACAGTTTCAGCTCAGATACATTGAGCTGAAGGAGCGAAGTCTCAAGAACCTTCTTCAATGTCTAGTGGAATTGAAAACGTCCCCCATCGCTGTGTGTCAGGGTACTGGTCAAACTGAGGACGAGGCTCGTTCCAATGCCGCCCGTAATGCTTTGTATTACATAAAGACAATGGCGTGCAAGCAAAATAATCATGGTACTACTCAATCTTAATTGTTTTTACAATAATTTATTTTTTAGTCCTAATTGCTACAACCACTTTACTAATTTTTTTATGATATAGATTTGTCTTTGTTCGTCTAGTAAGTCACAAAAGTTAATTCAAATTGATGATGTAACTTTGTGGGGTGTCGTGGCAGAGCAGTTTAGGGCGGTGGACCTAAGTTTTGTACAGAATGTGAGTTTGAATCCTGGCCTGGTCAATTTCGACACTTGTGTCCTTGATTGAGTAAGGCACTTTTAATTGCTTCGCTCCACCCAGGAGTACAAATGGGTACCGGTGAGACCTGGGGAGTAACATGCAATGGACTGGCACAGAAATATCTTGTTTATTGTCACAGGGGAAAGTGGACAGGGGAATGTTTATTGTAATATGCGAATGAGTGGCCCAAGCAATTTGACCCGGATGGTATAAAGCAAATACCAAGAAAATTTCAATAATTTAAACAGAAGGTTTTACAAACGTCAGATTCTTTCTTCAGCGATTTGTTTTCAATTTTCCTCAAACCTGAAAAAAAAGTGTATTTGCTATTTCATGTGCATTTAGATGTTTTTATTCAGGGTGTGTTATACATGTGCAAGTAATAATTATTGGTAGGGCTTTTTAAAGGCATATATACCTTTGATTTTTGGAACAATTTGATTCTTTAATCCTTTAGATTGAAAAGCATACAATAAAACCAATTTGTGAAAATTCCATTTTTGGTGGCGTGTTAAAGGTTATAAATTAACAAAAATGCAGGAAGAATAAATTTTTTGCAGAAAAACTGCAAAATATAGTTTACATAAACCACATTACTTCAAAGTCATATTGGAAGCTGCTGTAGGCTCTAACCAATAGTTTTTTGTGCATAATTAGGAATACATGATCCGAGAATCGTTACTGACAGTAACGCTTCTCAGATTCAAATTGTTTGGCATAAAAACTTCTACCTTTTTACAAAACCACATTACATCGAAGTGAAATGTTTCTCAAAATGCTTTATACTATTGGAAGCTGCTGTAGGCCTCTAACCTAAAGTTGTTATTGCCATTAATTTTAAGAGTGATTGCTACGTATACCTTCCCTTTTAAACCAGATATGACAGATGTCACACCGGAATCTTTGGGGTTTTTAAGGGTGTTTTGGAAGGATTTTTTTTTTATGTGAAGTTCTAGTGTAATTTTTACCAGAGACAAAACAAAATTGTTCCTTGTGGACTTCAAGACATGTGTTATGAATGCTGGCATTGAACATGGAAATGAATGACAAGTATAATTTTTTAATGTGACAGCTGATTAGATCAAGTTAATGGTTTTATTTGTACAAGTTATTCTGAAAAATAAACACAACTCAAAGTGACATAATATGTTTGACAATTTTTCACATATTTTTTTCAATACAGACAGTGAAATAAGCTTTCTTGTGTAGAACCCACAAGTGTACGTGTATGCACACCCTCTGTTAGCGCCCTAACATGAGTCAAAAACACAATGCTGTTATGTCTGTTGTATCATGAACAAAATGTAAATGTTATGAAATAGTTCACATGTAGGCCTTAATGACATGTACTTTCTACATGTGTCTTAGATTCATTAATCTTATTCTAAGGCTTGTTTGGATACAAAGTCAACTGATAATTTATTCGACCTCAACCTTTATATTAAATCATGTTTAGGAATTTGTTTAAATAACTGTTAGTTTATCGCAATAGCTATAAAAGAATCAAATTCACAAAACAGAGTCTTTCCAATGTTTTTGTTTCGTTTCTGGAGTGTGAGCCTATTGTTTTATTTTACTGGAACAGGTATGCCATAAAATCTGAGAGCCATTCGGTATTTTAGCTGGGGAAAGAAAATAATTATTGATTTTAATCTGAAAACATAATGATTCTAAGTTCATTTCATTACGGTCCTCAAACATCAGAGACTTGGGAAAGGATGGATTGTTTGTTTTCAATTTGTAAGCAAAGTGATTCTAAAGTTCATTCAGTATCAATCGTCAAACACCAATATAAATTATTTCCACCTTGACGGTAATAATTTCGAAAAATAGTGCAAAGGATTCGGGTTGAAGTTCGAGTCCTTGCAACCATCCGCAATACGCAACTGCAAAACCTGGCATAGTCACATCTTCACTGTATACACAAAGGCGTCCATGTTGTCAGCTTGGTTTACCATACCAAAAAAGAGGCCTGTAAAAAAACATCATTTTCCTTTGGCAACTCACTCCTGTTGTCTCCATGTAATTATTTTTCCAAACTGGGCTTTTATTGGATCATTTACAAACCTGTAGGGCTGCTGACTGTCCTAGGCAGATTAACTGCTCACCCATTAAGTTCAATGACCCAAGTAATTCAATTTAAACACACTCACTCACTGAAAAGGATGTATACTTTCCAAGTTTTTGTACTTTCTTCGCAGGTAAAACATTAATTTGTCATCAAAATCATAGTCAACGCTAAAAGATTATCCCTCACAAACTAGACAAGTAAAGTGTGAACATAACTGTAGGAAGAAATGCTTAAAAGGTTATGAAATTCTCTCCTGATACAAGCTCTTATACTCTCACAACTTGTATATGCAGTTCCTTATAATTGTTCAATTATGTTTAGATCCTACAGAAGTTAAAGATGATTTCGAACCGCCTTCTCACAAGAACCCAGTCCAGATGCTAAACGAAATGAACATTGCTCCTTTGGCATTCGTTGTCGACAGTCGAGATGGACCTCCACATGATCCAGTCTACCAGCTAAGTGTGATCGTTGAAGGAAAGAGTTTCTCAACACGAAGCAGGAAGAAACAAACTGCAAAGGAAGAGCTGGCCAGAAAGGCTCTCCTAGATGTGTTTGGCATCGTGTCGACCAGTAATGGTCGTCCATCAATTGCTCTGAAGCCAACACCAAGTGACTGTTATTCAATCTGGCCAGGGAAAGAGTACTCTTGGGCAGACCATATCCAGAACATAATCGAACAAAAGCTTCGAGAAGTCACCTTCCATGCTGGCCAGATGAGATATGTGAAATACAAGGTCCTATCGGGTATTGTGCAGACCTCAGGAACCATTGAAAGTTCAAAGGTCATTTGTATAGCAACAGGTTCAAAGTGTCCCTTGGCTAATGATCCTGACACAAAGGGCAAGGTTTTATATGATTGTCACGCAGAAGTTATAGCGCACCGTTGTCTGAAGAGGTACCTTTTAGACCAGCTGAAGAAGCATCAGAATGATCCCACATCCTCTGTTTTTGTTGGTGGCAGCAGTGGGATGCTACAACTTAAGGAAGGTGTTCAGTTTCATCTGTATATTAGTTGCCCACCCTGTGGAGATGCTGCAAGCTTTATAAAAGACGCGAGCAAGAAGAAAACCGGCGACACCCATCCACACCGGGGAGCAAGAGGCATTCTCCGTGCAAAAATCAAACAGGGTGAAAGTACAATTCCGTTAACAGGGAAAGCTTTGACAGCCCCAGAGCGCCTCTTTGCAATGACCTGCAGCGACAAGGTTGCAAGTTGGAATGTCCTAGGTGTACAAGGTGCACTGTTGAGCAAGATCATTGCCCCAGTGTACTTGTCCAGTGTTGTTCTTGGCATGCAGTGCCACTACGACCACCTCCCGAGAGCTCTCTACGGACGCCTCACAGACCTCCCAACCTTGCCAAGAGGCTTCATACTAAACAAGCCTCTCATGGTTGGTACCACTAAACCAAGTCTGTACCTCTTCGGCATTTCTCCATCCTCCAAATCGCCTAGCTTTGGAATCAACTGGATAGAGGGTAATAAAGACATTGAAGTAATCACAACGGAGACGGGGTTGACTAAGGATGGCGTTGCATCCTGTGTATCTAAGAAGGAAATCTTCAACACCTACTTGAGCATTATGGAGAATTCTCACTCAAGGCAGCGCGCCACAGATTCACCTCAGAAGGACCAGAAGAGGGGGAGTGGATCCCGAAAAAGTAAACAGGGTAAAAAGAATGTAGTTCCTCAACCTGAACCCAAGGGACCGAGAACGTACAAGGAAGAGAAGAAAACAGCTGATGCTTACCAACAGTGTAAGGTTATCATGAAGGCTACATTTCTATCTGAAGGGTTGGGTCGGTGGCTCGTCAAACCAACAACTTGTGATGAGTTCTTCAGTGACTCTTAATAGCAGTGTGTTATTACTTTCAGGCACCCAAGTATCAATTACTCCTGAGTACTATGTACTAGTTTTAGGGTGAAAATGTGTGCTTATTTGACCTTCAAAAATGGACTCGTCAATATTGTCGTAGTTAACGTATAAACGAGTATGATAAACCTTGATCGGGCGAGTTTGTCTATTTAAAACGTTTGGAACCGTTTGTTACTAAATGCATGTTTAGAAAGATGTTTGAAAAGTAGAATATAACGATCCACACAAATGCAATGTGCATGTATGCCTCGCATTTTTTTGCGTGGTTTTCCTTTAACTTTGCGAACACACGGTCGGCCATTTTGTGGAGTCAACGTACCTGTGTGACCAATGACATTGCGGTAAAAGTCTATGAACAGTCTTCTTGTACATGTTAATGCATTTTATGTGTGCTGTTGTTGTAGAGCAATCCAGGCCAAACTAATATAATAAGTGTATTATTTACAATGTCACCAGTGAGCAATGACAACCTGTTTTTCTGTTTTAGTATTCTGGTTTTAGATAATGTATTGTAAAACATTGTTCATTATAGTGATCTGCCTTTGCACGATATTAGATTTAAGTTTTTAGATGGTGTGGCTGATAGCCAATGAAGTATTCCACCCCACCCTGCGCCGACTGTACCCCATATACTTTAAATTGTCTATAATTATTTTAAACTTAAATGCTGTACTGATTATTTGCAGTTATAAATTAATTGAAAGCCTACGTCACTTTGCAATGTGGAGGAAATGTCGTTTATCAACTTTAGTCTATGTACAACTCTCACGTTCATCTATGTTATTGGGGCATTCACGTCCTCGGGGGGGGGGGGGGGACTTTAGATGCAAAATTTATTGAAAGTGGTATTTATGGCTATACTTGCCGTGAAACACTTGCCGTGAAAGTCTTCCCTTGAAGGCAAATAAACCTTTGATTTCTGCACCATTTGATTGCAATAATGATGACTCAGAACAAACTTGCCGGATATAATGTATAGGTTGTTAAATTTTTTATTAATTTATAAATGATTTGATAAAAACGTTAAGATCGGAAATAATTTCATTTGTAAGATTAAATCATGTATATGCAATATTATATAAACAGTGTAATTCAAACTGAACTATAAATTATTAACATTTTAATTTCTTGGAATCCTTGATTAACAGCACATTTTTTTATTATCAATCTGGTAAGTTCAATATTTAGCTTTTTTAACGTGATATAATTTGTCAAAGGACTATCGGTTAAATACACCTTGCATAAACATTTGTAATTATCTTAAGCATACAAAAGTAAATTTGAAAGTTCGTTGGTTATAAAGTATAACCCAGCAGAGGCCCATATCCATCCAATCACAAATACTGTTAAAGTCACCTGGAAGTGGTATTTTTTCAAAATAAAGCTTTTGTTACTAATATATGTGTTTTGATGAGTGGAATGTGAATAAACAGTTAACTAAGGTTTAAAAAAAACAGTTCTTATGTTAATTACAAATTTAAGAGTAGACCCCGACCCGAGAGGGCGCTGTTCGTGACGTCAATCGAGGCAGACTTTGCCTGTAATGCGTAGAGTAAACACAATTGCAAAGTACATGTACGGACCAAGTCGTGAGTTTGTACGTTTCAAAACATTTTTTTTTCTTTTTTTTTCCGGCAATGCCGACCAGGTGTATTGCTGCTGAATGCAGAAGAACACTTTTTGAAATGTACTAACTCACGACTTGGACGTACATGTACTTTGCACGTGTGTTTACTATACGCATTGCAGGCAAAGTCTGCCTCGATTGACGTCACAAAAGGGGTAGGCGGAGTCAGCCCCCAAACAACTTTATATATTTTTTAAACATATAAATCGTGACAAACAATTACTAAAACATTGTTTTATTGTTCGTAAGCATATACTCTTATGTGTGAAAGAAAAAAAATTATATTTCCAGGTGACTTTAACTGTTTCGGCAATGGCATTTGATGAAGTATTAAACTCTGCAAATTATCATTATTTCAAATCCGACGTTCTCCTATTTGTAATAATGCTTGATGTATACAGACCATGCCATCCTGATAATTCGTAGTCCTTGCAATGTTAGTTGTTCTTTTTAAATGAAGAAATGACGTTTTTGTAAGTGTTGCATGCACATTTTGATGACATTTCCCACGTAAATTGTTGAGTCTTTTATCAGGGGACATGAATGTTGTACATTCCCTTAATAGTTTGCCATTGTAGACGAAACTGTATTTATATTTCGTGCAGTTTGTACTGACGAAGTGCATGCTGTTGAGCTTTTCACGGGCGAGTTCAAATTGTTTTAAAATTGTTTACAATCATTGACTCTAAATTCATAACTATCAAAATTAATACCTTTGATATCAATTGTTCTATCTCCATGATAACCCCACCTCTATGGTTATCATTTGACCAAAACGTCATGATGACATCACTTGATGACTATGTACTACTAGTAAGAATAGTGTCAATTCAGTTTTAGGTTTCGTCCAAATGTGTCAAAATAATGTGATATTAATTAATTTATGTAATGACATGTATGGTACCACATGATATTAAGTAATTGGTATTAAAAACATTGTTATAGTATAAATGTTCGGTTGATTAATTAATTATAATAAATACATCAACACATAATCATCATAAGGTAATTTTGCTTATTATTGTTAATTTTTGGGCAGACAAGAGCAATTCCAGCAGGATATTGTGGGTGAACTGTCAAACTTAATATCAGGCCCATACCACCTCGACCCACGCTGGTCTAGGCTATTCATTAATACTCTTACTTCCGAACATGACATGTTAGAAAGGTTTGTGTATCAGCTGAGCTACAAAACAGCAATATTATAATGATAAGTTTGTCAATGGGATTGGAGGCAATGCATGGTGAGGTATCAATGTATTTACGGTAACACCATGTGTATAATTATTATCTACTTTCTGGGTAGAGTATATTCTTTGTCTTGCTAAACTCTATTACCGCAGAGTAGATAAGTTTGTCATCAGAATATAAATCACAAGTTTGAAAATCTGTGTTGATTTTTTATTCACTACCGGCTGCTTCAACATTCGGCTTCATCACAATTCTGATTCTCATTGGCTGATGTTATAACTACGTCATCGACTGGAATGATGGGTAGTGATGTGTTAATCGCCATTGTGTCGTCTGGTTCGTGGACGTCTTCTGTGTGTTTGTCTGCGCGGTAGCGGAAAAGAGCAGGGGAACCAGGCCTTTCTAGTTCAGCTGCTTGAATTTGCTGAATTGGACTTGTCGGTAGGGGATCTGAAAAATCAAAATCTTCTTGGATTTGTTTCTTAACTCCTACTGATGGTGCTCTCTGTCTATGGTCGTCCTGATCTTCTTGGTTGTTGACAACACTGATGTGAGATTCGTCGAGAGAGACCGGCTCTGAGTTTACAGCAGAGTGTTTTTCTGTAGGTGTATCTTGACCAGCATTTTCCTCATCGGATATTTCGCCCTCGCTTTGCTCGGGTGATATGTCATCAATGACACCATTAAGTCGTGTCTCCTGCTCAATGGTTATGACTTCAACACTGCTTTCCGCCACGGAAAAGTCACCACCCTCGTTTGAACCGCTTTCAACATTTTGCAACTCGGACATTTCGATTTCTTCCGGTTCGTAAACTTCAACTTCTTCAATTTCGTCTTCCACCGGCTCGCCTATGACTCCCTCCGGGGATTCGACCACGATTACCGGGGGTCCTGATGCGCCTTTCCCTAGCACTGTCACCTCCTCTTCGGTCAGTTCAGCATCGAAAGATTTGTATCCTCTGCAAGTTGCCTCGATCAGTTCTTGGTCCTCTGGAAGTAAGCCGGGCAGTTTGGCAATGGCTTTCTCTGAGCTGTAGAAGTCTGGGTCGTTCATGCTATCTTCTCGGCGTAGGGTTGGCAGACCGTGCTCGGTCAGTAAGGGGGACTGGGGCACGTCATCCTCGGGGGACGTCGAGTACGAAGAGGTCGGATCTTCAGCTTCATCGATTCCTCCTGATGCTATGGGGCTAGAGAAGGATGATGTACGAAACGAATATGAGAATGAGGATGAGCGAATCGAGTTTCCTCCTGGATCAGAGAAGGATGATGTACGATTCGAGTTAGAGAAAGATGCTGAACGAAATGAGTTTCCTCCTTGTGATGGATTAGAGAAGGGGTGTGTACGAATCGAGTTTTCGTTGGTGTCGAGGTCGGCCACTGGAATAAATCAGATAAACAATTAAACAGATGAGTGGAAAGTTGCATTGACGGGAGGCAATTATTTTCGCTAGTATAAAATTGCTGTCCTTGAAAATTCCTGATTTTTTTTTAAGGATTCCCTTTTAAGAATTGATTAAAAAAGAACAACAAAATCCCCATTGAAAAGACGACTGTAGCATTTTTGGTGTACATGTACAGAAAACACTTGCTGGTGGGAGAGCACTCTTTAAAACGACTACAGCAGAACGTGCTAGTCAGCTGTTGTTGTTTTTTTTTTTTCAGAACCGCAAGTTAAAGATAAAGTTATCGCAAATTTGAGAACACATTTCCCATTGAGGACCATTTGATTTTTCTCCCATGTTTGGTTATTAATTCATTTCGATGCTGTTTAGGCACCGAACCAACAAACATTGTGTTTGATATTCATGCCGAGTTGTGCAACACCAAGATAAGTCAACAACTATTTTGAGTATTAGTAATAGTGTCCGGTGCCTTTAAATTGTCCCTCTCCCACACGCTCAAAGCTTTACCTTTTTCCAAGTTCCCCTCTTCTTCTTCGTCCTGATCGCTCCCTCTTTTGGGTCCGATCTGATCACTTTCAGCCCCAACCCCTGAACTTCTCTCCTGTAGGGTTGGAGCAGCATCCGACTGTTGCCGTCTGCTGTGGTGAATGTCTTCCGAGATCATCTCGAGGTTCCGTAGTGCCTCCCGGTACCGCTTCTTGCTCTTGGCTAGCATCTTCTGAAGTTTATCCACCGAGTCTTTTAGGTTTTCTAGGCGGGAGTAGAAAGCGTCTCTCAGATCGTAGTATGCTCTGGAAAAGGAATATATTATTTAAGAGGCCGCCATTTTGTTTCCCTTCTCTTTCCCTTCTCTTTTCCAAAAAAAAATTAAGATACATTTTAACGATCTCAGACGAAATCAAATAAATTTTGGAAAATAGCCGAGCCGGTCAGGCGGCCAGTAAAAAAAAACCGGGGGGTTCTTCCTTCCTTTTTCCAAAAAGGCAGGACGCTAAGTATGTTTTTTAAATATTTTATTTGGCCTAAAGGCAGGTTCGTAGATTGGGTTTTGTAAAAGTAATTCTGATTTGAGGCAAAATTATGCAGAAAGATATAGTAAAGGAACTTGTGGAAGTTTCAGATGACTGCAGATACAGTGTCAACCTGCTGAGAAATCATATTTATAATCACGGTATTTTCACAAGAACATGGAACCTATCCACATTTAGCGAGGTTGCGGGGGGGAGGGGGCGGTACCGACTGTATCTCTGGCTGCAGTTTTACCGAAACTACTTGTAAGCTGTACATGACCATGAACCTTGTATGTCCTCTAATCATCAAGCCATACCCTAATTGGTTTTAAGGCCATGCCTTGATACTGATGGAGACCTTTTCCATTATACTTGCTTTGCCCTAGCGGATTTGGTTCATAACTTCAGATATATTTTCCAGATGCACATATACTTACGCCGACTTTCCGATGCTCTTGCGAAGTTTCTTCCCCAGCTGCTCAACTTTGACCTGTGACCGTTCGTATGCCTGCGACAACTGCGCATGCTCCTTCTGTCCTCGAAGCTTCTCATGCTCGGCTGAGTTGAGCTGGTACACAAAAACAAACACCAAGAAACTTTTTGGGTGCAGTGCGTAAAGTGCATTTTTGAACCGACCAATTCCAGCTATTAAAAAACTAGTTCATATCAATGTGGCTTTAGTGCATTGGACTCTGTCTGGTGACTCCTCGGGGTGTGGGTTCGAATCCCGGTCATGACACTTGTATCATTGGGCACAACACTCAGCTACAACTGCTTCTCTTCACACAGGGGAATATGTGAGGGTATATATAATTTGTTTGTTTTATTTAATAAATAAAACAAACAAATATGGCCTATTTGTTTTTACGCCAGATTATCTTTATAAATAATTGCATAAAAAGGCGCCGGAAATAGGCTTTAAAAAGGGCGCCGAAATGGGGCTTCAAAAGGGGCAAACGGAAACTTGGCTAGAAGTACTCCTAGTAAAAATGGTGCACCCAGTTGTTCCCCTCAAACTGAACCAAATATGGTTATCGGCGCCGTTACAGTGTGCCGTAAAGCCAGCAATTTGTTTGAGATATAGATGTCGTGAAACTCGCTGTCCCTCTCCTTACTGAATGGCTGACTGAGCTATCGCTTCGACAAGAAAACAAAAGTGAATCCTTAATTTTGAAAAAGGGCCTTTCTTGTTTTCGTAAGTTGCTACACTTAGACCACAACCCACCTTGAGTGTGGCATGGTTCAGCATCTCCTGCAGGGCCGAGTCGAAATCTCGTTTCTTCCTTCCCTGCATTGATGTCTCCTCAGCGATCGTGATCGTCTCTTTGGCTGCTTGGAACATCCCGACGGCTCTTTGGTACGTGTGTGCTGCCTCTTGCACCTTCTCTTGTGCCTTCATCATTACAATATCAAACAAATAGTTTCTCCATAAAATAGTATAAAGCTGCTCTTCAAGCAAGGGTTGTTTTGACACCCCTATACCTTACAACCTACCAAAGGTGTTACCGGAAGGTTGTGGCGCCCGACTCGCAAATAGAGAGGATGGTCCCTCTTTTTTTATTTGCATTTTTTACTTTTAAAAGCTTTGAAATATTTTGAGTTTGGGCCTAATGTAGGCCTATTTGTAATTGCCCAAACTGTTCATGTAAGGCTTATTTTGAATATAGCAATCGAAATAAGCAAAACATTACGTGGTGGGTGTCCAAATGGTTTCTCGGCTTCGTTTCAGACTGAAAAATATTTCACTGGAGGATTTTTAATCATTAAGTAAGTTTTCAGATTGGAATATTTTTTGGAAGATAGAAAACAAATATTGTGCTTAATTGACAATGAAATAAAATAGTGGACCATAGTGTGAATCTTTCTTATGTTACAGCCTGCCGAAATGTAGGCCCTATCACCGGAAATCATACAGTAGTACCGATTGACATGTTCACTATAACCCTCCTACCTTATGTGCCTTTATTCGAGCTTCATGATACGACTTGGCTTTTTTTACGGCCTTGCCACATCGCTTGGCGGCTTCGTTCAACTTGTAAGACGACTCCGTCAAAGTTACCCGAAACTGTTGTCTGGCATCCTGTAATTTTCAGATAGTTATGGTCAAACAAAAGTGAAGACAATGTTGTAGAAAGAAAAAAAATTAAAAAAATTAGGCATTTTTTTTTTAAATAACACTTTGCAGTATAGTTCATTAGGCAGGTATTCTTTTTGGGGGGAAACGAATGTAAATTTTGTTAATTTCATAAAGTTCTCCCGTCTTTTCAGCACATGGAAGTAAAATGATCATCGGGGTATAATTTCGCGCACAATGAAAGATCATCAAGCAAAGCATTCCGTGTCATAATCTGTATGTAGTTCTTCTTTCTTTAAAACACTCACATCCAGTTCCTTCTCCAGACTGTTAATCTCTTCCGAGGTGCTGTTCAATTTATCTAGCTCACCCTAAACACAGAAATAAAACCATAAGTAATTTTATTGCCACGGTGGTAGCTCCCTCATCGAATAATCGAAATTATGGAGATTAGGCCTAATGGGTAACTAACAAATTGCAGATGGGTTGCGTGGGACGTCAGTGGAAGGGGTCTGAGTCTTATTTTATCAAGATCATTTTTGTTCTTCTTTTTTTTCTTTTTTGTGGCAACCATTATCTGCTGGCCCGGACCGGGTACCCAAACATTCTGCACCTAATCAAGATGGCGGATTTGATCAAGCCCGGAGTTTTGTTGTCAATGCCCTGTGCATGCCCATCTACCGAATCTAGTGGAGTTTGGCCTCGGTCTGCTGACAGTCAAAGTCGGAAATTCCTGTCTGGATAATTAATGCTATCAATTCTAAAACAATGGTTTTTATTACAGAGAGGTCATTTACTCAAACCACAAGTTTCGATTGTCAAAAATTTACATTACGTTGTGACATTGACAATGGGGGAGCAACCCTTATAATCAACGATTTGTTTGTTCGTCATCCCTGACCTATAGTTAGATGCACGTTGGGCGGGGGTTTGAAAGTTTAAAAAAATCGGTGCTTTTTGTTAAGCTCAGCTTGGACTAAACCAGTTGGAACAATGCTGCATTGTTCTAGGTGCAACTTTACTTAACACAATCTGCATCTTGTCAATATTCTCACACATCAAAACCACTTTAATTTCTACAAAACTAAGTTTAGCATGGTACCAGCATGGAAGAAGGGTTACAGCTATCGGTGTGAATTTGACTGATTAAGATCATGAACCTTTTGTTAATTCTTGGGGGAAGTTAAAATTCAGCAATTCCTTGCAATCGAAACAGTAAAAACTGTTCATAGAATAAGCACAGTGTGACTAGGTTTTGTAATAATTAGGGAAGTCTTTAGAGGTTGGTCTACTTTGGTAATTATTGTCAAAGACCGGCATCCTCACTTGGTGTATCCATGGAGGTAGAATTAGATCCCAACATAAACATAAAATAACAAACCTGTGAAAAGTTGGGCTCATTGTTGTCATCGAATATGCAAGAAAATAATTAAAGAACGAAAAACCATCCTAAATGTTTTGCATAATACAACTGAGTGCTTTCAGATGCCTATAATAATGTGGATATTCTTTAGACTTCCGCAGTGTGTGAACCATTTCCCCAATAATAGATACTGTGAGTAAAACAATCAGCTTGATCAAGTAGGATATGACGACAACTAAATAGTCATCATTCACTGTTACCATGTCAACATGATTTGGAACTATATTAATTTTCTAAGAATTTAACTGATGTTTGAAACAAAAAATACAACGCGCCTGAAAAGACGGGCCTACGACTTGTAATAATTAATTTAATTGAAATAAAAACTTATACAAAGCGTTTTTTATAACCCATTATTCCTTTCCCCGACAAAAATACTTATTCACAAACCCAAATAATACTGGTGTTCTACCATTCATGTCTAGTAAATCAAGTGAATTATTAAAAGTTGGCAAACAAATGGAAAACAAGAAACTTTAAAACACACGTACAGTAGGGTTACCGTTTCGTTTTGATTCCAGCAAAATAATAGACACCTACCTGTACAGTATGTTATAAACTTATTAGTAAACCAATTACCTTTATTCTTGGATCTAACCGGGCACCTTGTTGCTCTGTCTCAGCCATGTTCCTCCCATTAGTCCCAGGCTCAGAGAGCTCCTCGTATCACAGGGTTAGAGTTCACTCTCTTGTGGCTTTATTGCAGTCATTGATTGGGAGTAATAATCAGTGTACAGTGAAACATTAATATCTCGACACTCGACCTTCGAGTGGGCAGATTATAATCGGTGTATTGTACTTGTGGTTGATACAACCATGGAGGTAAAAGAGCAGTACAACAACCAGGCCAACAACTTCGATCGTTGTGTAAACTTTTCCCAACTGCTGAGTGTACAACCAAAACTGGTGGTTCAAGTTTAGCAGGCCTACTGGAATCCCTGAACCATGCCTAGACCAGTTCTTCAGCTGAGCACTGTTGATAAGCATAAGACGTTTGTGTACGTTTACTTGCAGAACATTATTTCCGGGTGTGCAAACTCTGATAAAACAAACATCATGCTGAACTTGCTCTGTATACTGTACAACAGTACTGCGTAAGGGTACAGGAAATCAACAGGTTCGGTAATAATGTAAACAACGGACACAGTTGGCTGGGTTAAGTGGCAGCAGGTGGCACAAAGGTCAACCACGATTTAGGGGGCGTGTGTGTTGTTGCACATGGTCGGTGCAATCGTTTAGGGAGACAGGTCTTCTCACAGCTGTATCAATGGAGGCCACAATCGAGTGGCGGGCGCTAAATTGAAGTTGGGATGATTTTTTTAGCTAGCATTATTCAGTTTAAAATAATAACACGAATGAAGAATATTTATAGGGCGCCAAAATCCACCAAAATGAGGTGCTTAAAGTCACAACCTACTTTGTGTAAGTTCTAAAGTTTTAATAAAATAAATTAATTATGACTTTTTGTTTCTCGGGTGCGAATCCCACCTGTGAGTAATCTACCAGTGATTTTTTTTCGCAGAGCTCATGAAACTACTGAGTTTACAGTTCTAACAATCGGTGTATGGGTAAAATAAAGTTGTGATTATTCCTTAACCATAGTATAGAGCAAGGACCAACCCAATGCAAAGCTTGCACAATTTGTTTTTCAAAACACATACACAGTGCAAAGCTAAAGCCTTAAGCCGAACCCACAGTCGAAGCCGTAATTTCGAAAAGGGCCGACGTTTGAAGCACGCCCTCTTTTTGTCGAAGTCGTCCATGTCAAATCATTTCCTCCTTCCGGTAGTCTCGGGGAGTGGTGCAAACAGGTCCCGGGAAGTTTTCCTCAAAAGACGAGAAAATTGTCACATCTAATTGTTCTACTTTGACAGGGAAACCTCACCACATAACCAAAGATGATTCTACTGGAAATAAAGAACAGAATATTAGAGGAAACATTGCTAACCAAATTTGAGAATGCTAAGGCCGGGTAAGTTTTTTGGTTTGTGACTGTTGCACTAAATACGTGATAAAAACTGAATTGACAAGGTGATTATTTTCAATAAGTTTTATCGTTTCATTAATGGCAGCATTCAAATTATGGAGACTCAAATTATGGACCCAAATTGTTTCTACAGCCTATATTAGGAAAAGTTTCCGTATGGCGCCACCACTTTTTCATTCGAAATAAAATAATATAGTATCTAATTTACCTGATTGATATAACCCTTTTTGTAAAAATGAGTGAAAAAGTGGTGGCGCCATACGGAAAGTTATCCCTATATATTATTATATGGAAGATGTAACATTGGCTAATTACAACTTTAGAATGACAGTACGGTCATGACTAGCCCACCTTCCTTGTTGAGCTGTTAATTTTAATGGCTCCACTTTTAACATCGGTCTCATCACTGTCACCATTACAGCCCACCTTCGATACATGTCTTAAACGATAAGTCTTCAAAGGTCGCAAAATGCGTGGTAGTTTGATGCAAAATTCTCCCATTTAAAAAAGTCCTATACTACTCTAACATACCTCATTTTATTCCTTATATTTGTGGAATTACTATGACACATAACAGGGCTTACTTAATGATGACTTTTTCCAGATGTGATGATTTGAAAATTGGTCCAAAAAATCGTGTACAAAAATTACATTTATCGTGACATGTTCTTGGGCGCCGCCATGTTTTAATGATTCTCCTCCCTGTTGATCTTGGGCGCCCGGCGAATCTTGCAAGTCATGAATATCCATAAGGTGACGTCATGATCGCTAGGCTTATAGAATGTGCATGTATAGTAAAAACTGAATATGTATAAGGTGACGTAGCGACGCGCTGTATCTGGAAACTACCACCGCGCAACGTCACCTCATACATATTCATATTTATTTTTTACACCACACAAATTGATAAATCAGTGTAGCCATACCGCGTCACGTGACAATACCTCTTGGATATTCATGACTTGCAAGATTTGCCTGGTGCCCTGACTTCTCACGTCCAACAAGAGGAGAATCATTAAAACATGGCGGCGCCCAAGAACATGTCACGTTAAATGTAATTTTTGTACACGATTTTTTGGACCAATTTTCAAATCATCACATCTGGACGAAGTCATCATTTAAGCCCTGTTATGTGTCATAGTAATTCCACAAATGTAAGGAATAAAATGAGGTATGTTGGAGTAGTATAGGACTTTTTTAAATGGAAGAAATTTGCAATCAAACTACCACGCATTTTGCGACCTTTGAAAACTTAGCGTTTAAGACATGTATCAAAGGTGGGCTGTAATGGTGACAGTGATGAGACCGTATTAAAAGCGGAGCCATTAACAGCTCAACAAGGTGGGCTAGGTCATGACAGTCTACACAATCATCAATGGCGTTGCTGTATTGATAATTGATTGTAATGTAAAAACACTGTTTGTTTTTTTAAGAATTTAAACTTGTTAATTAATAACAATGTTATATTCAAAATCGAATTGTTTGTGATTCACATTCATAGACATAGAAAGAAGTTAAGGCATAGAAAGTAAAATAATGAAATTAGTTATTAATCTAATTGGCAAAACCTTGGACTTGGTATTTGAATTTGAGTTGAGTGTTGGAGTAACAATGACAATGTAAGACCTCTTCAAAAATAGGTCAAATCAACATGCCTTTTAAAAAAATTATTTAATAATAACATTATTTATAATTAAATCATTATTGTTACTGATAATAATATTAGCACATTGTCATTGCAAATAATTTTTATGCAAAAAAATAACACCTAACTTATTATTTTTTTTCAATGATTAAACAAATCGCAGTGGACCTTAAACCAAAGTAATATTTGATTCAGATATTCTAACTGTTACAAGCGCTATATAGGCCTACATTACAACAAGTTGTTATTAACTTGTATTTTAGTAATACAAAGATAATTGTTAAACAAAATTTTGTTGTCGTTAATCTTACAGGGGTAAGGCAGACAGCACTGACATCATCATGGCAGGTGAGTGTGAAACAGCGTTGCAGCCACGGTGGGTGCGCTGACCAGGCCCGCCCACAACTAAGAATTGTTGCAAAGCACTCTGAGCAAAATACACATTGTGCTTCATGTTTGTTATTTAAAACAAATTGGCAAAGTCAGGTTGGCATAGTGGTGTCTTGCCTCGCCTTCCACCTCTGGGGACCCAGGTTCGAATCCTATGGATTATGTAGGCACTATGTGGATTGGGTTTTTCAGTCCCTACTTGACTTTGTTGGTTTTCCCTGGAACAATTCTCTGGGGTTTTCCTCCCACTTCCAAAAATGAAATGTCTTCAAGTTCATTGTCTTCTCACCTTGTATAGATGTTGAAAAGGCTTTGACAAGTATTATTATTGGTGTAGATGTACATGTATACACAGACTTATATTCAAACTATACTTACCAACAAATGTACATGTACATGAATGTAATTATGCAATGTTTTTTTATGCATCAGATTATGATGGAGTCACATACCACATATCAAATTTTGAAGGGCAGAAAACTAAGTTGAGGATCAGCATTTCTCTCAAGTTCTACCAGGACCTTCAAAAACATGGAGCAGATGAGGTAAGCAGATTTATTATCCACATGAGGTCTCCTAAAGCATTGATACCAAGGGCAGAGCGCAGAGCCTGGTACTATTGATTGGTTAGTCAAGTCTTGACTACTGCTTTTCAACTCAGTTAATCATGCTGTAAAGTCTACTTCAAAAATAGTTACAACTTCCTGCTTGGTGAACCATTTGAGTTGCTCACGACTTTTCACGACAACATTATTTACTTACGGAACACAAACAAACATCAGTGACACAATCCTTCAATCGTTTCAGCGTGAATTTTACTCTTTTGCGCCTGCGGAAGCAATATGCTGCAATGCGTCTTGGGAATTAGAAATTAGTCACGACTGGTGTTGTAGTCGCCACTATTTGAGAGGCAACTAGTCGAGTAGGAAATTTCATTAGTCGCCCAGGCTTACAGTGCACTGTATCAATACCTCTTGTCACTAACCCCTTGGAGGGATGTACTGAGAAAAAACGCTGCTAATGTTGACTACTCAACGTGCACTTTTGCTACAACATTTTCACGTGCAAAGGTCGTTGACAATTGTGGACACCTTCCACACGAATCAATATTTCTTTTTTCCTTCAAACAGTTGCTTCAGAGAGAATACGAAGGTCTGATCATTGACACAGAGGATGGCTACAATGTCTCCCTTCTTTATGACCTGGACAACCTGCCTGAAGATGTTGCTGCTTTCGCAGCAAAGGGGGCGCTGTTGAAGCGCAATTGCTTCGCTTCGGTCTTCGAGAAATACTTTGACTTCCAGGAGAAGGAAATCTCTGGCCAAGAGAGGGCAGTAATCAAGTATCGAGATGACGAGACCATGTAAGTTTATTCGTATTGATCTCTTTTTCTTTTTTCAATTTCAGTTGAATTTTCTCCCTCAGGTACTAAGTGTCCTTGAGAAAGACACTTAAAACTACAAGTGATTTGTGCCTTGGATAGGACATAAAGTCATGGGACCTTACTTTTAAAGTGTCATGCTGGTAAAAGAACCCAGTACACATGTCAGTAATAAAGAGGTTTACAGTTGTGTTTCTGGCCTGGTTGGCTGCAGATTGGGCCACATCAACCTGTTAAGTGCCTTGTTCAAGGACACTAGTATTATGACCAGGACTGAAACCTACACTCTTCTGATCAGAACATTAGACGTTAAACCCAATGCACTATATCGCTCGGCCACGCCACCATACATTCAAAACATACATGGGCAAATTTATTATTTATTTTTTTAAATTTCTTTTTAGGTATGTTTCTGCTGAGATGGATCGTGTAACTGTCGTGTTCAGCACAGTCTTTAAGGACGATGATGATGTCGTTTTTGGCAAAGTCTTTATGCAGGTAAAGTGACTTCAAACTGCATTTTATCCTCTAGCAGTTCAAATACTGCTTTCAGCAGCTATCAGGCCCAACCAACTTGTCAAAATTTCAAAAAGTTTCATTATGTAAAATATAGAATTAGCTGATGCAAACTGCTTACCATCTACAAGGACATGTTGTATAAGTGCAAAAAATGGTTAAGTGTCTTTTGTTTAGTGGCCATACGTTTCTACCCAAGCAGATTATTTCTCAAAAGCCAAATGTCAAACAACACACACAAACTGGTATACATGTACTAGTGTATTACAGAAGCGGTCAAATTGAAAGGATTGAAAACAGAGAGGCAGATAGCCAAACATTACAACCGTAAAACATAAACTCTCTCTACCTGTGATTACATGTATATCTTGTGAAAGAGACAATTTAAATTCGGCAACAATTAGGTGCTTTGATTCTAGTACAAGAAATGCTTGACCAGGCATGGATCTTCCAACAGTAATGTCAAAGAAAGGCATATACAATCACCTATAGATGCAAACCCCTTGCAGCACTGTACATTACATGAACCACAATATTTACAAGAAAATGTGACAAATGTAACAACAAAACCCTCCAAAGTTTCCTTATATTTATCTCAGTAGCTATAAACTACAATAACCCCAAATTGAAATGTACGCACACTTTATACTCACCTACTCTTTTTGAATGAACCTTTGGTAGGAGTTCAAGGAGGGTCGACGAGGTAGCCAGAATGCCCCCCAGGTTCTCTTCAGCCACAAGGAACCTCCTCAGGAACTTGCAGGTACAGATGCAGCAATCGGAGATAACATCGGATACATCACATTTGGTAAGTTGTGCTGTACTCTCCTTGCTTTATAGTCTCACCACACTCTGGCGTCTGCCTTTTGGCCCACGTCCATAATCCCCTTTGACCCCACATACATTTCACATGGCCTTCATGTTCCTTGATATTTGCAGTTAAATCCGATGGTCATGTGTATACATATAAAGCCAATACCTGTCCTTGCAGATAAAGACAGGGGACCAGTCTACACTCCCTCTGCTTGATAGCTTATAGTGGCGCAACGTAGTGTGCCGTCTGTGGTGGAGTGGATAAGAACATCTGACCCAAGCTCTGGTGTTCTGATCAGCAGAGTGTGGGTTTCATTTCCGGTTGCGTCAAATGACATTTTAAAATCTGGCTTTTCCATTTAGCTTGGTTTCGCCCCTTTGAAATGGATTACTCCAGATTTCATTATATTCTGCGACAATCAATCACTATTTGTTTGATATTAATCTTACCCCATGTCTGTTTTATTTGTAGTTTTGGAGCCACGTCACACCAATCGTAATAACCGTGATAACACTATTAACTTGATCCATCTCTTCCGAGACTACCTTCACTACCACATCAAGTGTTCCAAGGTAAGTTACACTCACAAAATGTACCTCTCTGTTTGTTGAAGGAAGACAACATGTCTGAAAGGCAAAGATTACCTTTGGTTTTAAGAACAGTTTGGCCCTTTTTGAAACCACGGCTTTGGCTTTGGCTTTGGCTCAGGCTAGCTTGGCCCTGCGGTTGTTTTGACAATTTTGCGCGTGCTTTGCGTACGCGCCCAGGACTTCAGACGAGAGGACGGAGCCTGAAGCCGAATCCAAAGCCAAAACTGTGGTTTTGAAAAGGGCCTTGAATGTTTTAATCCCATAGAAACAGATTTATACATAAGAACCATCCATTAGAAATGTTTGTCTTGTTTCAGAGAGATATTACTGAGAGTACTCAGGCTCAAGTTTTGGGGGATAAAAACTGATTTGTTTGTTCATAACCAATAACCACATTACTTGCAAGTGAAATGATTCTCAAACTGCCTTATAGACCTGTATCATACTGCCACCATCTTGGTCATGCTCCTTGTATCCAACTACAGTAACACATGCTAATATTTATTGTACAAAAAGGAACCAGACTATTTTTCCTTCTATTAAGTTGAATGAGGTCAAATTAAGATGGTCACCCCATTATAATGGTCTATACTATCGAAACCTAACTGTACGTCTACCAACTTTACTTCATGTTATGATGGTCTTACTGAAAAGAATATTTGTTTTTCCTGTGCCAGGCCTACATCCACACTCGTATGCGAGCACGCACCTCAGATTTCCTGAAAGTCCTCAACAGGGCACGACCAGAGCACTCATCAAAAGAAAAGAAAACAATGAGGTATGTTTTGTGTTTCTTTAACAATGCCTTTAGTAACAACACTAGAAAAACTAAGAATCAGTAAGAAAGTTTGTAAGATATTATACACCTATTGGATGAGATTGCCTAACTATTAACATCATTTAAATCATATATTGTCTTTTCTACTTCCCATTAATTTGTCAATGAACGGAAATTCAAAATTCTTATTTTCTATTCGCTCAATACATTGAAGTGGCTCAATCGAGTAATACTTGTTTGCACAGCCACCGATACACATTTTGTTCATCACTTTTATGAACAACGATTTGAAAACAACAGAAAACAATACATTAGCTGTGTCAATGATGAATTAAAAGTCTTTGAGTTTGTCGAATACAAGATCTGCAAAAACTTACTCAATATTTATCTGTTGTTCATTTGGTGTCTTGTAACAAAACGTGTACGCATGAGTGTGGCTGTGAGCTTGTACACAATTAAGCTAGGAAAAAAAATCACCTCTACCCAAGTATTCTATAAATTTGACGATAAATAATTATTCTAATTTGTTCGCTTTTATTTTTTATTTTTTATCCAGCGGGAAGACGTTTGTCCGAAACTAGAAACCTGCGCAAGAATAAGCAAGAAATGCAGAACTATTTGCTCTCTGGGAGTAGGAAGGACTTTTTTTTATTATTATCACATTAAAACAAGAAGGTATAGCATTGGACCAGTGTGGTCATTCCTTGTTATGGTCATTATACCTTGTTTCCTGTTAAATTATACTTTTACAAAAGAACACCCAAACTTTTACTAGCATGCAGGTTCAATTTGCACACAGCTCAAGTAGTACATTTAATGGAAATTGCCTAATATTTATCAACCTCTGCATGAAGAGTATTTTGATTCTGATCAGTTTGGCCAAACAAACTCATGCAAAAGAATTCTAATGAAAAATATTTGTTCTAAGAAGAGTTGTTTCTTCCAGGCATTTACATTTTGGAAGTAGAAATTGAAGTGTGTCACAGTTTGATCCAAAACACTCTCGAGATTCCATTTTTTCACTCTCGCAATGTACAGTTTAATTCATTAGTGTTTGATATTTTGTGGTTCAGTTTTCATTATGTGTACTCCAAGTGTATATTGAAGTGGTTTTTGTTAACATGAACGACACCAGGGTCCAATGCTGTACCTTCTCAATAAATATAAAAATTAAAGTCACTTTTGTAAATCGTAAGCGTAACCTAGATGCATCATCCGGCCTTAATCTAGCAGGAACCGATTATGAAGCTGCCACATTTTTTTGTCTGAAATGAAGCCTTAGACCTTTAATTGTAGCCTCTTTGAAAACTTTCATTAAGTTTTAATTGAAGCTTTGCATGGTGTGGAAAATAAGAAGTAACTATTACTAGTAAACTTCCAGATACTAGGTGTAAATATTTTTGGGGAGGAATATTGGCTCTGTAAAGAGTGTGCTCTTCTCAGATCCAACACTCCTACCAAAAGACATTTGTATAAGGTTGTACCAGCAAGTTTACTCTAGCTATAGTCACTTCTTGAAGTTGACTTTATCCACAAAGAACTTTGGGGTCAAAACCAATGAATGTACTGTTTTACCAGAGAGACAGGCAAAATAAGTAGCTGTTTTTAATAATTGAAATTGGTAAGCTTAATAATTTTTGCTAAATAAATTTATCATGACAAACTACTGTTATTGAAATATACTTCAAACATTTTGGCTTATTATTATTATTGTTTTTAACCCAAACTTCTCTAAGGTGAATCATAGATGTTCTTCTGTAAAATCCATTAATATATTAAGATATTAGTTGGTTCATTTAGGATGTGGACATTATGAAGATTGACGATACATCATGTTGCTATTGGAGACCTCTTCAGTCACTAGGTGGCAGCAGGCTTGTACTTAGAAATGTCGTTTCTTAAAAAAATTCTTTCACTTAGCCTTAATGATGTAATTTCATTTGGAAAAAATGAATAATTATTATTATTTTTTTTTCTTTTAAAGGTCAGTCCCGTTATGTCCAAACTGGGGTTAATTTATTGTATTAGCCTGGCAGCAATAAATGATATACATGTAAACATAATTAATTGGCATTCTGTGTGAAATTTATTCCTGAGGACATTGTACGTGTTTGTCCATGAAAAATCCAGTGGGTTGGATTGGAACTCTTGCAGTGATTAATCAAAGATGATAAGTGATGCTTGTTGGTTATAGACCTTTATCATGGTGTAGCCATCTTGAATTTCCCAATTGTTATCATTGTCACCAAACCGAGGCTGGAACAACAAAATAGTCTGGTTCCTATGCAAAATGATTATTATTAAAATACATTGTTGTTACATGAAGAGCATGACCAAGATGGAGGCACCATGACAAAGATCTATAGCAGCACACTGTCGTCATGATACATATTATGTTTGGTAGTGGTAACTTGAAGTGGTAGTTTGTTTTTAGACCAATTCAGCTAGATGGTTTGATGAAGACAAAACAAACATTTTTACCCTCCCCGGCGGGGAATCGAACCCCGGTCTCCTGAGTGACAGTCATATATACTTACCACTATACTACCGAGGAGGACTGACGTTTAAAGTCATAGTTTATTCTAAGAACAGTTTGCTGGAAGGTTTGTTGAATAAACTAGGCAAAAATACACTCCCCGGCAGGGAATCGAACCCCGGTCTACTTACCACTATACTACCGAGGATGACTGACATTTAAAGTCATAGTTTATTCTAAGAACACTTCAGCTAGAAGGTTTGTTGAATGAACTAGGAAAAAAATACACTCCCCGGCGGGGAATCGAACCCCGGTCTCCTGAGTGACAGTCAGAGATACTTACCACTATACTACCGAGGATGACTGACATTTAAAGTCATAGTTTATTCTAAGCATACTTCAGCTAGAAGGTTTGTTGAATAAACTAGACAAAAATACACTCCCCGGCGGGGAATCGAACCCCGGTCTCCTGAGTGACAGTCAGAGATACTTACCACTATACTACCGAGGATGACTGGCGTTTGAAGTGATAGTTTGTTTTATGACCTTTCAGCTTGACGGTTAGTTGAATAAACTAGTTAAAAATGTACTCCCCAGCGGGGAATCAAACCCCAGTGTTATGAGTGACAGATGCGACTATAACACCGAGGATGCCTGACGCTTGAAGTGTTAGTTTATTTTTCGACCCTTCAGCTAGACGGTTAGTTGAATGAACTAGTAAAAAATACACGCCCGAACCCCCACCAGAATATCACCCAAAGTTGGTTCTTTGCCCCGACTACCCCCCTCCCCCTTGCTTACGTCACTTTCGTTACGTGCACCCTCCCCGCCCTAAAACTAAATGCTTCTTACGCTCAAAGTTTCACGGACAACATTTCCGCGACCGTAAAACACTAAAATCCTTCCGCGCACCGGAGAAAATAATGCGCCTTTGCTGAGTAAACATTGGAAAACGATGGGCAAACAAAGTGAAGTTTTCCCAAATCATTTTATTCTGGATACTTTTGAAGAAAACAATCTTCTTTTTTGGTAAAAATGTAATTTTGTTCAAATTTTCTCAACAATTAAACGCCTCGCGTAGAAATATAATAATGAGTAAACGGTCCACAAGGCAAATTGTGTTAATTTCTCTAGAACGGACATAACAATCTTGAGACTCCTTCATATTTCGCTGTCCAATTTACGGAAATTTTTCACAATTTTGCCAAATTTTGTCAAGCCATGGACTAAAGTGGACGCCTTAAATGATATAGACCAACTGTAAACTGTCTGAAGCTGGAACTGGACGAGTAAAAAGGATGAATTTCGGAAGTGAAAATGCTACGCCATCTCACCCTTTCGCCCAATCATGCCAAAGGTGCCTTCGCCAATTGTGCCGTCCGCCAACCGCTTGTAAGTGACGACGTCGCTGTTGTTCGATATGGTGAGACCGTCTGCCAGCAAAGACTTTGATTGTTGGAGTGTTGCTTGACGTGAAAGTTGTACTGAAACTTTAAATTTGTGCAACAAGAGAGACAGTTTTACTTCTCCCAGAATGTGGAATATATTGTTGTCCAGGATGAATTCTTGTGTCGTGTTCAAGGCAAGATCAAGCCTGACCAGGAGGGGGTGAGTCAATGAGTCGACACAAAAAACGGTTCTTTTTAGAACCACCAATACTCAGTAGGGCAAACAACTCTCATGAATACAGAGATATCTTGTTTCTATTTTTTTTACTGCAGTTCTTCGAGGACAAACAAACATATTTATGTTTAGCTTTGTTGAAAACCCTTATTATTTCGTAAAAACTCTTTAAAAATGTTGTATGTGTGTAGTGTACACAGATTCACTGGCAAATTCATCTCAAACTGTACTTTCATTCATTCCCAAGGTTCGTAGGGTAAAGGGGAACGAATGCTCTTGAAAACAATACTTGTTTAGCAGATAGCTGTTTTCTCGAAAATAAAAGCACCAAACGAAAATTCTTTGTGCCGAAGAAAATAATTGGTGCTCATTTTGCAAGGTTTCTAAGTAAAGTTAATGTATGAACTGCCAATTAAAACTTATCTTTGGGTCAAATAGGAATGCAATACATTATGTATTGAGACAGGTTTCGAAAGATGATGTCTAACTAAACAGATATGTCAAAGGATGACAAATTTTAAAAAGGGTATATTATTTTAAACCTCACCTAGAACGTGTTTTGAAAACTGTGTTGGTATTTTAATACCATCAGACCATTATTACAGTAATATAATGTACATTTTTAACAAGTGTGTGTATCCATGTTCTTAAAAATACTTTTGGTCATGTTAGAATTAAAAACAAAAAACATAATCTTTGTTCAAAAACAAACAACATTTGTAGCCATAAATAGCCTAAATTGGAATGTGGTATCCCTACTCCGCTATTGCTGAACTCCCAGTGCACACACCTGTTGAACCACGAACTGGACAATGCCAGCATCCAGCAAAGCAACACTTCTCTCGGAACTGATGTCATTCATTGCATCAACAAAAGAACAAGTAATACAATTTTCAATGGAGACGAGAAAAAGAGGAAAACTGCATTGATCGTCAACGCACATAACAGGATTCTTTTGAATTGCCCAACTTTAATTGACTATAAAGAAAGCTGACTTTGGAACATTTCGGTTTGTTTATACGCAATGCGATGCAAAGGCAAAACTCAACACCAACATTACTGACCCAAATAATCATTCAAACATTGAATTATACACACAGACTTTAAATATAAATAAATGCCCCTATTATGGGAGCTTTAGCAACTGCAAAGTTTAGGGTTTTTTGAAAATTAGAGAATAGTAAAAGGGAGGAATTAAACAACTTTAATGGGTGCTTAGCCAAATAGTAACTCAAGTTCCAAGTAGTATAGAGTGAATAATGGATGAGATAACAATGGATGAACGTATATCCTCCTGGAGAGAAATGAATGTTTGCCTTTAAAAGGAAAATATTAGTAAATTAAAGCATTCTTAGGCTTACAGAGTATAGTGAATGATTGAAATAACAAGCGGATGATTGTGTAGCCTCCCTGGAGAGGGATGAATGTTTGCAAAAGAACACACCAAAATTCAGAGTTAAAAAGTAGGCTTACAGTTTTTAGTTTATTCTTTGTTTCTCTTCTCACACTACTTCTTTCAAAGTCTTGCTTTGAAGTAATTTCCCCCTCGTTTTCCTCTTCTGATGTCGTTACACTCAAGCTCGTGCTGCCTCATCGTGGATTCATAAAAACCACATCATCTTTCTTGTGTTGGTTCTTACTTTGAAATTTCTTCGCGTATGTATTTGCCACCATCTAGTCTTTGTGAACCCAGTATCCCATTGATGGAATCAGTGACGAGACAGTTTCTATGGGCTGTCATTTCATCTTGGAAAGTCTTTCCTTTGTCTTAAAATGTCTCTTCTCAATCTATGGACTCTGGATCTCTTTGTCTAAGATGCACTCCCGCATGACAGTTTGCTTTTGTCATGGATATATAACTCCAGGTAAGTTTGTGTACATGTATGGGTATGTTTACATGTGTCATAAGATTTACAACTTGTTATGTCTTATATTGTGGTAAGATCATAGGAGTGCTCTGAGTATATAAACGTTTAAATTTGTGTAGCTATGTTTTTGTAAGTAGTTAAGAAGGTAAAGCATATCAATATGCATGGTAACTAAGTAAACTATGGTGCAAATTATCGAGCCGTTTATATTTCCCCCAAATTTGGACACTTTTACCTTCATCCCATATGTCTCTTGTCCTAATATATTGATGTGAGATACGAGACAGTTTCTTTGGGCTGTCATCTCATCTAGAAAATACTTTCTTCCGTCTCGCTAAGAGACACTTTCATGGCAACCTGTTTTGTCAGGGTCAACGAGGTAAGTTTCTGTACATGGTGTTAGTGTCAGAGATGTTTACAACTTGTTATGTCTTACACTCTGGTAATATCTTAAATGAGCTCTTGGTATAAAACGGTATAATTAATTTAAAATATAGTTTGTGTAAATAGTTAATAAGGTACAAGTATATCAGTATTAGCATGATATGGGTAGGGCTTAAGTGTAGTCTAGGGTGCAAATTATTGGGCCTTTTATATTTTCCCCGATTTGTACACTTCTCCCTTCATCTCATAATGTCTCTACGTGCCCTTAACCTTTTGATGTGAGATACCAGACATTTTCTTTTGGCTGTCATCTCATCTTGGAAATAATTTCCCAAGAGACACTTTCATGACAACCTGTTTTGTCAGGGTCAACGAGGTAAGTGTCTGTACATGTATGGGTGTTTACAGTGTCGGATATGTTTATAACTTGTTGTCTTACATTCTGGTAAGCTCTTAGGTGAGCTCTTGGTATAAAACAGTATAAGTTAACGGTTAGTTTGTGTAAGTGTAGTTAATAAGGTATAAGTATATCAGTATAAGCATGATATGGGTAGGGCCTAAGTGTAGTCTAGGGTGCTTGTTGTTATGCCTTTTAATTGTTTCCCCAATTTGGACACTTTTCCTTTCATCCCATTGTCTCTTGTCCTAACCTATTGATGTGGGATACCAAACAGTTTCTTTTTGGCTGTCATCTCATCATCTTGGAAATCCTTTCTTTTGTCTGTCTAAGATGCCATTTCATGACAACCTGTTTTGTCGGGGTCAATCAACTTAAGGTAAGTTGTTGTACATTTACATACATGTATGGGTATGTTTACAGTGCCATGACAACCAGTTTTGTCATGGGTATGTTTACCAGTGTCACAGGGCATACTTGTTATGTCTTTATATAGCATTATATTAGGTGTACTCTGAGTACAAACAGTATTATTTAATGGTTAATTTGCGTGTGTAAGTATATTTAATAAGGTACAAGTATATCAGTATGTAATGAGTAAGTGAAGTCTAGGGTGCAAATTATTGTATATATATTTTAATTCTTTTCTCCACCCTCCCCCTTGGAGGGATTTTCCTTTCTCTTCCAATATGTCTCTCTTATTTTTCTTATCTTACAATCGTTTCTTCACTACTCTATCTATAGATATAGAGAAGAGAAGAGACGTTTATAAAAATAAGAAAAATATAGATTTTGCTGTCATGGATAACCAATTCATGGTAAGTGTCTGGATATTATTTTGTATGGGTACACATAGTTGTCTCCCATTCTGGTGATGTTTTATGTGTATTGTATATTTTGCAGTGTGAGTACAATTATTGTTATTTTTTTGTAAGTAACATATCAACATCAAGTTTATCAAGCGTGTAATTGAATAGGTGTGGTATATGGTGCAAATTATTTGTCTGTTTACTTATTAATTTTGTCTTTTATGCATGAGACACTTCCCTTTTTTAATCCATGTCTCTTGTCCTCATCGGTCGGTGTAAGACCCTCAGTTTCCTAGGGCTGCCATTTCACTACATCCCCAGCTAATAACCCACCATCTAGTTTCATAATTTCTTTATCGGTGAAGAAATAAATACCTGTCTCACAAAGGTAAGTGTGTGCACCTGTCAGTTGCCACATCCATTTAGTAACAGTGGAAATAGTTGTTCGCCCCAAGAATACCATACACTGTGTGGGTACTTTTAGTAAAGATCATAAAATGTAGTAAATTTGTATGTAGATGTTAATACAATCATTCGTTTTCTACTTCTTACAGTAATGTTCTCTTGTCAACTTTTTAACCCATGGTATCAGTGTCCTCCCTTTTTATTCAAGAGGTATCTATTGGGTTGCCCTAAAAGCACAGATCCTCTTCTGTGCCTGTAAAACCCATCTTGATGGATTTGAATCACGACAGAAAATAGATGGTGCACAATCTATTTTCTTCTTCAATTCAGGTTCTCTTTCTCTGCTACCCTATTTCTTCCATTCATTTCCGAATCCGTAGCATTATCGAATCATGTATTTAAGTGTGTGCGCCAACGGAATAAAGGATACTATACACATTGGATGGTACGCTTTAGAAATGCCCGTGTCAAACAAGAGACACATAGGTTAAAATAATACTTGTGGGCCAGGGATCGAGACACATGGAAATGGCAACGATGAAGGAGAGTGATAAACTCTGTCAGGACCACTACTTTGGAAGGGCCCATCATTGAACTTTGTTCTTTCAAAAGCAAAATGTAGTAATTTAATTAACTGTATGCAGGTATTTAGTTGATTAATAGTTAATTAATTTAATAAATGAGGAGTGATGATTTAAACAGCATGTGATGTGAATTAATGGATGGGCGATGGATGCATGTATAGGATGCTAAAAAGTTATACAATGGAACTTGAGTTAACTAATTAAATTAAATAATGCTTAGATAAAATTTAGGTAAATAAAAAAAATGTCCACCAAAAATAAAACTCAAAAACAAACATTCACGCAAGTTACAACAGCAAACGCATCGCATTGCAAACGCTTAAGCGCAGCTTTGGACTAATTGAGCCCTCGCATACTTTTAGAGACTGAACATGAGACGAGATTATCATTAGTTGCTTAATGGTACACCATCAACATTAATTGACCCAGAAAACTGATCAAAATGTCAAAAATCTTCAGGCTGTGACACCACGCCCAATAAAGATATCTCCAACATCTTCGTCGAAGTGTTTTTCGTCACACCGTGGAGAGGCATCAATGAGTACGCGATGTTTAATCACGCCACCAAAACACATTTATGAACATCAATGTGAACGCGGATGCCACTCAAATACAGCCAAGAAATCATCAATGAGACTATGTATTTTGCCACGCCCAGAAGTGATCTTGTAAATGCAACCACACCCTGAAGAGAAAGGATTACTAACAAACATTTATGTGACTTTATCGATTGCTTATCCAACTGTTGAGTGGAGTTAAACATGCTAGACAAAAGAAATGTTGCTCGTGTGTAAAAAACTATAAGAGCAGACACATTATTATGTACACGTTTTGAAACTAGTATTTGAATCTAGTATTGGTGCTAAGTTGGTGCTAAGTTGGTGTTACATAAATTGGTTTGCAATGTTGAAATACTGATAGCTTCAACTTCATTGTCACAACTTTAATGAAGTGAGCAGTTAATTATTCTTGTGGTAATGTTGGCTAAGGCATAGAGGACATGACGTGTATGGTGTAGAACTCTTCATAGCCATTGAGTCATCGCAACCGCAATGTTTTGTTACCGACACGGAACGTCACGTCGAGGGCGCACTTGTCACATGGAAACAGCTCAGGATACTATTCCAAAGGAGAACACACTGTATGTATACAAACAGTGAACATCTAAGGACGTGAAAGGAACGTTTTGAACAATAGGGGCAACATGACTACCGTATCGCTATGACAATCATTAATTACAGCACATCGTACAACACCCAAAACCATTTACACGGATAAAACACTAGGTTTACAAAATAATGTTATTTATTTTTTATTTAAACAAACTTATAAAATAAAACTTGTATGAAGGGAAGGATGACAATGTGAATGTATTGTGGCAGTGAAAACAGATACGCTAATAATTAAATAAAACAGAAAATAATATTCATTATTTCGTAAACGAATAAATAAATAAGTTTATACATAGCTCCTGGAAAGTACTTTATTACCAAAAATGGTAATTCGAATTGTGCAAGAATCTGGACTGGTCTCTGTTGTGCCGAAACATGGGGCTAGTAAGAGGTCTTTAAAAGCTTCTATGCCCTTTAATTTACCAACCCGATGAGAAGATGAGAAGGGCAGTCAGGTTGGCGTAGTGGTATCTTTGCTCGCCTTCCATCTCTAGGACCTTGGATCGAATCACGCCAGGGGCACTACGTGGATAGGCTTTCAGTCTGGCTGCTTGGGTTTGCCATGGATTCATTTTCTGGGATTTTCCTCACACTTCTACAACGAAAACTTCTTTTCTTGTCTTCTTTCCATTTGGTGCTTGAAGAGTACAGTGTTCGAGTTCACATTCTTTTCTTAGAGTTCTTAGCGTCAAAATCTGATTTGTTTTCAAATAATAACTAATATTTCAAAAAGTAGGCCTATGTATCAACGTAGAATAAAAATACAAGGATGCATATATGCAGTGTGAACGTATGCTGTGTGAACGTTTGGGAGGTTCGATTGATGTGTAACATTGCTTTAACGAATTAATTTGTAATAAACTGTTTGTTAATAGTTTGTTTTTTAAACCAATACTTAATGACCATTCAGTCAAACATAACTGCATAAAAAACATAATTCATCGTCAACACGCGTGCCAAAGCGAGTGGTTACAAAGTAAATGAACAAATGAAGATCATTAACTTAAAGTCTTATGGAACAATCGATGGGGAATTATTCGATGGATTTTAACAGCGCAAATGGATATAGCTTGCACTGTTGTGCTATAGATTCAACATAGTGACGCATTTTAATTACACTGGATATTTCTGTGGATAAAACTCACTGGATATACCTCACTGGATATACCATAATGGATATAACTCACTGGATATAACTGACTCACTGGATACAATCTTACTGGATATACATCACTGGATATACCCCAATGGATATAACTCACTGGATACAACTCACTGAATATAACTCACAGGACATACCTCAATGGATATAACTCACTGGATATAACTCAGTACTCACTGGATATGACTCACTGGACATACTTCAATGGATATAACTCACTGGATATACCTCACAGGATGTGTCTCACTGGATATAACTCACTGGAATGTTCCTCAATGGATAGACCTCATCACACTGCCTCAATGGATATACCTCACTGGATATACCTCACTGGATATACCTCACTAGATGTACCTCACTAGATGTACCTCACCTTAAGAAGCAAGTCTTGAACAAGTGTTTAGTAAAACAATACCATTTAAAAGTGTATACAAAATCTTTATGTGATGTTGTAGCTTTTATAGTTTAATATTCGTAACTACGTTAAAGGAACAGTGTTATTTCCTATTAAACAGGAAACAGGTTTTCAACTAATCGGGACATTTGGAAGTGAGCAGTGCATTCCTTACACCAATATTGTGCCTTCTACAATGAAGTAACACAGCAAACAAATCTTCAAGCGAGAAGCTGGAAGTGACAGCACACGATCGAAGACACCATTGAAAGTGGTTCTGAACATTTTGACTTTATAGAAAGCAGCAGATATGCCAGTCGATAAGGACAGTAACAAGGACAATACTTTTAAAATTGTAACCCGCCCTGAACAATAGACGATCAAGCGCATAACAAAAACATATACAAATTCAACACTTTTAAATTTGAAACAGTCATGAAAACGCTAAGAAAAACAAAAACAACATCTAAATTACCATCTATATCGCTTAAATTTAATAAAAGTGTGATAAAAAAGTAAGCGAGACATCAGATGAGTGGAAAGAGATGGGTTTCGTGTGTAAGATGGTGGGTAAACAAATCATTTAAATTAAAAAACTTAGGTAAAAATAGTGTAGAAAGTAATGTAAACTTAGGTAGGAATTCGGTCATTTTAAACCAGGTTGTTATTGGTGGGACTCGCTCAAGGAAGGACGCATGTCTTCATAATGTCAAGTTGTACTCCACATCATCTCCTCTGGAACAGGATTATATACATCATCCTCAACAATGGGTATAGTCTCTGACTACTTTTCATGAAGAAACAGTTCTCAAACTCTTTTCTAGTGTCTTATTCCTTTGCCATGTATTTTTAAATAAAAATAAAAGTGTGGAATACATTGGATGTATTGTTTTAAAATCACATTCAACCTTTCACGCACGTGGATGCATGCAACAGGTAAGCACAATTCTCTTCCTCCTGTCATTTTCTTCCTTTCGTCATTATCTTGAAAGAGAAGATAACCTCGACAACTGTCGGTTTGTTGAACCTTAAAGGGACAGCTTCATAATAATTTCGGGAAAGGTAAGTGTGTATACGTAAACTGCGGGACTACATTCGGCACGACTTTCTTCTTTGCGAAGAACTAGATCTGATGTTATAACTTCCTTAGTTCCTGGCTGTGAATTCAGACTTTTGTTCATCTTTGAAAATGGCTCAATATTATACTTCCGCCTGTTCTTAAGGCCAAAACTTGGACCATCACTCGAAGGCTGCTACACCAGAAGGTTTGACGTCAAGGGGGAGGGTGCATCATCTGTCCAGCGAAATCAATGTCCAGCGAAAACATGTTCGCAAGTAGGCTCAAGACTGCCAGTAACTTTCATCGTTGAGAAAGAAGGTAGAGGACATCTTCATGGTGAACAGGGATGCGAGCTTAACCAATGTAGGATACTTTTACTTGCATACCACTTGGAAACTCATCTCTACATCATTGTCCAGCTTTGAACATCAACGTAAACAAGGCTGACGATGCATGCCTCTGCAACAAAACAGAACCAATTTGAAAAGGGAAAGCGTCATCTTTTTTTGTTGCACAGAGTCACCTGGATTTTTTAGGTTTGTTTTATAAATACAATTTTACTAGGTCTAGTTTAAACAAAAAAAATCTGGGAGTGAGAACTTGATATGACATGAGTGAGTGAGTGATAAAGTATGATTGGCTGAATTAGTTGAATTAATTATGATTGGTTGAAGGCGACAGTGCGTTTAACATAGTCAACGAACACTTTCGGGAGGGGAGGGGATGGGTATAATTAGGTTAAACAAACAATTAAATTTACACCAACTTTACAAACGTCAAACATTACTCATTCAGTCAAACAGACAACAACGTCTTGCGTTAACACGTGACACCACTAAGAGTTTGCGCACTGCGATCGGGAATCAAAAACATTACGTCATTACGTGTGCCTCATGGATGCACCAATCAGGATCGCGATTGAGAGGACTCAGCGTCAACTCATGAATAACCATCACCCGCTCTGGAAGTTAACGAAACTTTGCTCTGATGACTGTGGAGTATGTGATTGGAAGTAGTTAACTCTGTAGGCCATGGAGGTTTGTTTACACATTATTGCCCCATAATGTAATAACTGTTAATTTATTAATTAGACAGTTATTGATGCAAGGATAATGATCATCAAGAAGCGAGAAGCTACTGACACCATGAAGTACATCAACGAGTGATGGAAGCTTCAGTGAGAACTGTTTTGTTGACAATGGAAAATGTTAGCTTGTTATGGGGGCTTTGTGCAGCCAAATTTTACTATTTATGTTTGTTTACAACAGTGTGTAAAAGAAATTATCATAGAGTAGTTTACACTTGAGTGTCATAAGTGGGAAAGTCCAATAGCTTGGCATCGAAGGCTCTGTGCAGCCAAAATATTGTGCTTTTTAATGTGTTTTGTTAGAATGTTGTACAAAAAGGTACCACACAAAGGTTCAAAATGTTTTGTGAGTGTCATAAATAGAGTAAGTTATATTTCGGGAAGTTGTTGTCTTTGTTTACGGCCGGAATGCAAGAGGTCGATGCGTCTACTGAAAATTGCGGTTTTCGAGCAAATAAAATGAAATCGTTGTCTTTAATTTACGGAAGTATAAAGAGGACGAAACGTCTACTGAAAATTGCGGTATTACGAGCAAATAAAATGAAATCGTTGTCTTTAAGTATAAAGAGGACGAAACGTCCACTGAAAATTGCGGTATTACGAGCAAAGTTACCTCTGGAGAATGGGACAATTTGAACAGTGGAAACTCTACCGGAAATCCAGCTTTGAACTTGGTCAGTAAAACAGCAGGATCATTGGTCAAGAAACGGTGTACTTCATCGAATTTAAGGTACTAAATGTTTGAGTTATCCTTGACTTAGTTTAGTCTAGATAATTTCCAGGAGGCCTAAAGTATGTTATCTCACAGTTTAACATGCTTAGTGGATAACATACGCAGACTGAATTGTATTTATGATTATTATAAAAGAGAACTATTAGTCATCAGGACACATGAATTAATTGTTAGAAGAGGATGGACGGCTGTGTGGGGAAATGGAGGAGGCCGTTTAAAAAAAAAAAATTTTTTAATTAATTATAAAGAAATTATTTGATCAAAAAAAGTTATTTGTTTACTTTTAAAGTTTGCCAACAGCCCTGTGTTGTATTATGCATTAATTGAAGAGTATGCCTATTTTACAAAATCAATCGAACACAAATTGTTTGCAACTTTGTAAAGTGCCGATTAGAAGTGATTATAGTATTAATTTGTTGTTGTTATTTGTCTTGATGTAGGACACTATAAAATGAGCCGTCATCGGGATGCTATACAAAGGAATCTATACAGAGAAAATAGGGAGACTGCAGTTGACCCTACAATTCTTGGAAAGGTATACCAACTTTTGTGAACGAAGTTTGGGTCTCATGGCGTGAACTCTCTCCGTTGCCTCTTTCTCTTTTAATGCCATTTTTCGTCGTCCGTCACCAGTCTCTCGTCGTCCCTCGCCCGCGTGTGTCGTGCGACGTCCGTCGCCCGGTCTTGCGTCGCCCGTCGTCCGTCACCCCTTTGTGCGTCGTGCCTCCCCCATATTTTTTTTTACACGGACTCGTAAAATTTGTTTTTCAGTGTGTGGAAAATTGTATCATAGAGTTGTTTATAACGTACTTTGAGTGTCTTTTTAAAGTGGGAAAGTCCAACAATAGCTTGGCATCAAAGGCTCTATGCAGCCAAAATAATATTATTGTGATTTTTAATGTGTTTTGTTAGAAAAGTGTTGTACAAAAATATGGTGCCACACAGAGGTTCAAAATGTTTTGTGAGTGTCATAAGATAGTCATAAATAAAGTATTAGTTACATTATTTCGGGAAGTTGTTGTCTTTAATTTACGGCCGGAATGCACGGGTCGAAGCGTCCACTCATAAAATTGCGGTACTCGAGCAAATAAAATGAAATCGTTGTCTTTAATCTACTGAAAATTGCGGTATTACGAGCAATACCTCTGGAGAATGTGGGACAATTGCATAGCGGAAACTCTACCGGAATTCCAGCTTTGAACTTGGTCTGAAAAACAGCAGGATCAATGGTCAAGAAACGGTGTACTTCATCAAATTTAAGGTACAAAATGTTTGAGTTATCCTTGATCTAATTAATTTTTAGTCTAGATCATTTCCAGGAGGCCTAATGTATTGTATATCACAGTTTAACAGGCTTAGTTTATAGTGGATAACATAGGCATTATAATTTAGACACAGTTAAAATTAATTATTTATATTTATGGTTATTATATTTGTTTAAGAACTATCAGTCATCAGGACACATGCATTAAAATTGCTATAGGTGAGGATGGACGGCTGTGTGGGGAAATGGAGGAGGCCGTTTAAACAAAAATATTAACAATGATAATAATGATTTGATAAGAAACAATTGTTTGTTTACTTTTGAATTTGCCAACAACTGAATAGTGTTGTATTATACATTAATTGAAGAGTAGGCATATCTAAGAAAATTGATCGAACACAAATTTAGTGCAAATTTGAAAAGTGCCGATTAGAAGTGATTATAGTATTAATTGGGGTGTTGTTTTGGTTGTCTTGATGTAGGTCACTAAAATGAGCCGTCGTCGGGATGCTACAAAAGAACCTAGAGGGAGACTGCAATATTGACCCTACAATTTGGAAAGGTACCAACTTTTGTGAACGAGGTTTGGGTCTATGGATTGAACTCTCTCCATCGCCTCTTACTCTTTATTGCATCCCATTTCTTCTTAAAAATACAATTTTTCGTCGTCCGCCACATGCCTCCCGTCGTCCGCGTGTGGGGCTCCCGTTGTGCGATGTCCGGCGCCCGTCGCCCGGTCTTGCGTCGCCCGTCTTCCGTCATCCGATGTGCGTCGTGCCTCCCCCAATTTTTTAGCACGGACTCGTAAAAAATGGGTGCTCTCACGATAACAAAATTTCCGTGACGATCAGGACGATGTTTAGAACACTGACCTAAACGGAAATGTAACCCCTTTTAATTTCACAAGGATTCTTTTCGAGAAAGTATGGAGTGGAATAAAGTTGAAGAAATTACTTTTGATTCGTGACTGGCGCGCAAAAAAAAACCCGGTAAAATAAAATGTTTTTGACAGCATCAAATTAATTTTGCGCATGGCCTTATGCTGCGTGGAATAGTGGTGGGCAGAGTAGTTGAGGACTGGTGCCTCACACACAGTTAGACCCATGACTTCAACTTCAAACAACAGGTGGCGCACTCACTCTCAGAACACACTGCCGGCCGCGGCCATCATCGTCGCACACACGAAAAGGTACACACAGTATAAGATAAACAGCCAGAAAACTCATCTGCAGTGCACTGCTAGATGGAGATACATGTGACTGTTGTGGAGGTGAGTTAGGTAATCTGTATTATTCTGTTCTGTTATTATTAATCTTGTATGAATCATGAATGTAGTTATGCCAGCCATGGAGGTACTATGTAGATATGCCAACCATAGTGCACATCATGATGATGCAGTGGAGAATAGACACGCTATACTATAATAACCCCACTTGTGTGGGTCAACTAGCCTTGGCCACACAAGTGGGCTAACACAGCTAGGGTAGTCCAACAAAGCTTGTCTACAATAATGCCCCAATGCAATGGGAATAGGGAAACATTTTACGACCTTCATCCTGCCACTTGTCATAGTGGTTGTATTTGTACACACCTGTATCTTGACCCCCGGTACTCAGAACATGCCTAAACATGCTAAAAATGTAAATCCGTGGTCATTATGCGCAAGCTGGCTGTCTAATTTGCCTTGCTTACCTGAATAGTTTGCCTTTCTGCTAAAAAATAAAACATTTAATTTATTGTAGCACAATGAGGGATGCAACTTTTTAGACTTAGCTTATAGGCCTATAGAGGACTCATCTTTTTAGTTGCATTTGAAGTTCAAATTAATTATGTTGCTAGTGTTGTGTCTACCTTTGTGCGGTGTAATAAATTATTTTATATTTTCTTATCTTGTTTTAATGCCAAATCAGATTATAATAATTTACCGAAAGTGATTTGTTGCATAATAATACAGTTGATATGGTAAGATTCACAATCCTTTTTTCCAGTCAGGGACAGAGGAATAAGGATCATCGCATTTTATGATTTATGATGTCACCTTTAATAAGTCACATTAATCCTTCTTTACAGCTAACTAAAACCAGGGCCATATTCCCTTCCATCAGAGAAAGACTTGAATTTGAAACGAGCTGAAAATGGAATCTGAGGAAGAGGAGGGCCAGGAAGCATCAGTAGTTTCCATGGCAACATATGATGATGCAAATAGCAGCAGTGAATATGAAAATGATGTACAGGAGGTTCAACAACCTGAACAAGGTAAAATAACAGGCTGAAAGCTGTCACTGATTTTACAGACATTACATTGTGCTTTGTAAAGGAAAAAGGTTTCATCATTAGTCTAGTATTTAAAAGCGTAGCTCCACATGCCTCACAGAAAGAAAAAAAACTGAAGGTTGGAGCGCCATGAGCGTCTTTTGGCGAAATATTTAACAACAAGTAGCCACTATTACCATTGTTTGTTTAAGATTGTATAACTTTTGTATGGTAAGATGACAGTTTACCCCCCCCCCCCCCCTTAAACAAAACTCTTACATGTAAAAGAGTGGATGAAATCAAATCTCCCATTTGTTTGTGTTTGAATAGGATGCTGTTCATCATTTGGAGTTTGGTTGAAGTCGAATGCCTTCCTAATCTACTGTAGTCAGTTCTTGTCTGCATGGGTGAGTACAAACGTGAAAATAAACTCAAAGGGAAGATATGTTTGGTAATCGCTCTTAACATTAATGCCAATATTAACAACTATTGGTTAGAAGAAGCCTACCCAAGCTTTTGATAGTATAAAGGCCAAGTCACATTGCAGCGATAACGAAAACATAACGATCACAACGCAGAGAGAACGCATTCGGAATTCTCCACACAGAATACGCCCCACGCTGATTCATCAGATCGAGGGCGTGCATTGTTAACATTCTCATCGTTCTCGTTTACGAGGCCTGTGTGACCGGGCCTTTAAGAACATAAAGCATTTTTAGAAACATTTCACTTCGAAGTATGGTGGTTAAATGTAAAAAGATATCAGTTTTATGCCCGACATTTTGAATCTAAGAATTGAATTGTTAGGGCCTCCTGCAGTTACTTTTATCTACTTGGATTGTTGTGAGGAAACTGTTCCAAAAATATTGAAACTACAGGGGTTAGCACCAAAAGGTGGACATGCCATCATTTCAACAAACCAAAAAAGTAGAGCATGGTTTTACTCATTAAAGTCAGTAACTGAGTGTCACCCCTGTGAATAGACTTCAGTTCGAGCAGTCTCGCACTGACATAAAATTACATTCTCTGTTATTATCTAAACTGTTTGATAGGGAGATCGAATGTGGACATTTGCTGTTGCCTTATTCCTGGTTGAAATTGAGGATCTTTCACTACGTCTGACTGCTGTGTTTGGTTTTGCTTTGACGGTATCAGTTCTACTGTTTGGTACTCTGGTTGGTCAATGGGTGGACAGAACCCCAAGACTAAAAGGTAATACATGAGAGCAATTTAGCAAGGGTCCCTTGTAGCATGGTTGTAACATTTTACATTATGCACCTTGTGTGAAAGGACAACCATTTTTTCCACTCTCCGAGTTCTCTTGCAAAATCTTGTCACACATTGCTACATTGTACAAACTTGCTGAAAGCTGTCGTGTGAATAGCACTTTAGCCTGTATTTTGTTGTGCCTCTCATCTCCAACCCACCCCAATTACAATGCCCAACCAGAAACCAGTGTCCAGACTGGCCACCTGGGACTTGACAAATTGATTTGTTTTTATTTATTGACCTCATCTTCTTGTGGCATTCTTTGGTAATATGTCCAGTTTGTTATTGTTCACTACATTTTAATTAAATACATCAATTTTCCACTTTTTCATCTGCGTCACTGTAACTACGAGGTAGAATGCTTGTAATGTGCAGTGTACATCTTAAACACAGATTTTGGTATAAAGGTGCTCATTTGTTTTTCCAGCTGGTTGATAAGTTTCTTGTTTCCTCTAGCTGCCAGGATAAGTCTGGTCATCCAAAACCTCTGCGTCATTGCCTGTGCGGTCTGCCTCCTCCTCCTCCTTCACTATTTGGCAGCCATTAGGCAGATAGGAGACGGGGTACTCTTCCTGTTCTGTGAGATTGCCATCATCTTTCTGGGCGTGATCGCTAACTTGGCCAGTGTTGCTGAGAAGATCTGCATCCAGAAGGACTGGGTGGTCATTCTTGCCGATGGAAACAAAGAACAACTTGCAGGTAGTTATAATGAAACAGATTTAATCCTCGGTCCCAATGGTGACTTTAGTCGTCTGTGCACTATACTAAGCTTGGGCGGTTCCAGAAATTTGGGGCTCGGTTCCGGTTCCGAAAAAAAGCTCGGTTCTGAGACATACCCGGTTCCAATTCAATATAAAACATAAGCCGCCCGTCCCGAGCTCACACACACACAATTGAGCCGATCTATTTTAACTGAAAATAACCAAGTTAATCAGACATCGGTCCCGAGCTCACACACACACAATTGGAGCCGATCTATTTTTAACGAAAATACCAGAATACCCACCCCAAGTCAATCAGACATCGTGCCACCGAGCACCTATTCTCCCTGCATTTAACCAAGTCTTTGATTTAGCCGGCAGTACGTCCGTTGTGTAGCAGTACGTCTGTAGTGCAGTACATCCGTAGTGCAGTACATCCGTAGTGCAGTACATCCGTAGTGCAGTACATCCGTAGTGCAGTATGTCCGTAGTGCATGCAGTGTGTCGTCTCTGTACATACAAGTGTACATGCCTGTACATGCCTGTACATGCATACAGTACTGTGTGTTTTGTGCATGGATGGGGCAAGCTTTTATGAATATGGATATATCGGCAGCCAATCACAACGTGCTGTCTATTTGGACTTTGGACTCTGTACATGTACATGTACATGTATATGCATGAGATATACATGTATAGATGCCTATGCATTGGAGGGGGCTGTGCACTGTGTATGCAGCCACACGTGATAGTTGATACTCATGTCGGCTTGAAGCCTTTGCACACTGTATCTGCGGTCACCTCTTTCAACATCAAGCCTAAATTTCTAGAGCCGGTTTGTCGCAGGATCGGCTCCACAGAGCCTTTTATAGTTGGGACTCGGTCTTTTAAAATCTGAACCGACAAAAGCGGGTACCCGGTTCCACAGAAGAGTGGAACCGCTGGTCCGGTTTTCAATTTGGAACCGGGTAGAACCGGGTAACCGAAGGAACCGCCCAAGCTTACACTATACCCTGCTTGAGCCCCGATGGTGACTTTAGTTGACTGTGCACTACACCCTGCTTGAGCCCCAATGGTGACTTTGGTCAACTGTGCACTATACCCTGCTTGAGCCCCAATGTTGACTTTAGTCCACTGTGCACTATACCCTGAGCCCCAATGGTGACTTTAGTCGTCTGTGCACTATTCCCTGCTTGAGCCCCAATGGTGACTTCAGTCAACTGTGCTCTATACCCTGCTTGAGCCCCAATGGTGACTTTAGTCAACTGTGCACTATATCCTGCTTGAGCCCCAATGGTGACTTTAGTCAACTGTGCACTATACCCTGCTTGAGCCCCAATGGTGACTTAAGTTGATTGTGCACTATACCCTGCTTGAGCCCCAATGGTGACTTCAGTCAACTGTGCACTATTCCCTGCTTGAGCCCCAATGGTGACTTTAGTCAACTGTGCACTATACCCTGCTTGAGCCCCAATGGTGACTTTAGTCAACTGTGCACTACACCCTGCTTGAGCCCCAATGATGACTTTAGTCAACTGTGCACTATTTTCTGCTTGAGCCCCAATGGTGACTTTAGTCAACTGTGCACTATACCCTGCTTGAGCCCCAATGGTGACTTTAGTCAACTGTGCACTATTCCCTGCTTGAGCCCCAATGGTGACTTCAGTCAACTGTGCACTATATCCTGCTTGAGCCCCAATGGTGACTTTAGTCAACTGTGCACTATACCCTGCTTGAGCCCCAATGGTGACTTTAGTCAACTGTGCACTATACCCTGCTTGAGCCCCAATGGTGACTTTTGTCAACTGTGCACTATACCCTGCTTGAGCCCCAATGTTGACTTTAGTCCACTGTGCACTATACCCTGAGCCCCAATGGTGACTTTAGTCGTCTGTGCACTATTCCCTGCTTGAGCCCCAATGGTGACTTAAGTTGATTGTGCACTATACCCTGCTTGAGCCCCAATGGTGACTTTAGTCAACTGTGCACTATACCCTGCTTGAGCCCCAATGGTGACTTAAGTTGATTGTGCACTATACCCTGCTTGAGCCCCAATGGTGACTTCAGTCAACTGTGCACTATTCCCTGCTTGAGCCCCAATGGTGACTTTAGTCAACTGTGCACTATACCCTGCTTGAGCCCCAATGGTGACTTAAGTTGATTGTGCACTATACCCTGCTTGGGCCCCAATGGTGACTTTAGTCAACTGTGCACTATTCCCTGCTTGAGCCCCAATGGTGACTTTAGTCAACTGTGCACTATTCCCTGCTTGAGCCCCAATGGTGACTTCAGTCAACTGTGCACTATATCCTGCTTGAGCCCCAATGGTGACTTTAGTCAACTGTGCACTATACCCTGCTTGAGCCCCAATGGTGACTTTAGTCAACTGTGCTCTATACCCTGCTTGAGCCCCAATGGTGACTTTAGTCAACTGTGCACTATACCCTGCTTGAGCCCCAATGGTGACTTTAATCAACTGTGCACTATACCCTGCTTGAGCCTCAATGGTGACTTAAGTCAACTGTGCACTATACCCTGCTTGAGCCCCAATGGTGACTTTAGTCAACTGTGCACTATACCCTGCTTGAGCCCCAATGGTGACTTTAGTTGGCTGTGCTCTATACCCTGCTTGAGCCCCTATGGTGACTTTAGTCAACTGTGCACTATACCCTGCTTGAGCCCCAATGGTGACTTTAGTTGGCTGTGCTCTATACCCTGCTTGAGCCCCAATGGTGACTTTAGTCAACTGTGCACTATACCCTGCTTGAGCCCCAATGGTGACTTAAGTTGATTGTGCACTATACCCTGCTTGAGCCCCAATGGTGACTTCAGTCAACTGTGCACTATTCCCTGCTTGAGCCCCAATGGTGACTTTAGTCAACTGTGCACTATACCCTGCTTGAGCCCCAATGGTGACTTAAGTTGATTGTGCACTATACCCTGCTTGAGCCCCAATGGTGACTTTAATCAACTGTGCACTATACCCTGCTTGAGCCCCAATGGTGACTTTAGTCAACTGTGCACTATTCCCTGCTTGAGCCCCAATGGTGACTTCAGTCAACTGTGCACTATATCCTGCTTGAGCCCCAATGGTGACTTTAGTCAACTGTGCACTATACCCTGCTTGAGCCCCAATGGTGACTTTAGTCAACTGTGCACTATACCCTGCTTGAGCCCCAATGGTGACTTTAGTCAACTGTGCACTATACCCTGCTTGAGCCCCAATGGTGACTTTAATCAACTGTGCACTATACCCTGCTTGAGCCCCAATGGTGACTTTAGTCAACTGTGCACTATACCCTGCTTGAGCCCCAATGGTGACTTTAGTCAACTGTGCACTATATCCTGCTTGAGCCCCAATGGTGACTTCAGTCAACTGTGCACTATACCCTGCTTGAGCCTCAATGGTGACTTTAGTTGGCTGTGCTCTATACCCTGCTTGAGCCCCTATGACTTTAGTCAACTGTGTTAGCCCAGGTAGTTCATGTAGTTATAAGCAGGATAGTTCTTTTCAGAATATAAGTAGTCTCCTGAATTCCAAAATCTACTCCGCGGTAGTAGAATAAAAAGCAAGACTTAGTTCCCAAAGAGCAAACATCTACACAGCATACACATGGTGTTACAACCCCAAACTGAATATTCATTGATACCTCAACCATACCTCAAAACATTTTAAATAAAACAAGGTTGCTATTATGCAATCCCTTCAAATTGTAAACAAATGTAACCCCAGGCAAGTGTAAACTTCTCCCATGTTTTCTCTGACGCCCAACGTCAAAAAAGATGTGTTAATGACGGTCTGATCATCTGGTCTTCCCGCACTAGTTTTGACAAGGTCCCTAAAAGCTATTTTGTTTCTTTTTTATGTTACAGTAATGAACGCTAATGTTCGCCGGATTGACCTGACTGTCAATATCTTAGCCCCAATCCTAGTGGGACAAATCATGACCTTTGCCTCTATGACTGTAGCAGGTATTTTCATAGCTGCCTGGAACCTCGCCTCTCTCATCTTAGAGTATGCCTTACTTTTGCGTGTCTACAAGAAAGTTCCAAGGTTGGCTGTCAAGTTTGCTTCATCTGAAAATGGTAAGTATCCTCTTTAAACACACCATGTGCAGGGTACTAATTTTTAGTTAAAAAAAACATATATATATTGAACTGACGAATCAGATAATTTTATATGTGAACATAATAGTTAAAGGCCTGCATTTCCACAAACATGAACAGGTACAGTGAACATGTTACTAAAGGTGTAACATAAGCAGTTAAGTGGAAATACATGAATAGAGAGGGTCAAAAAGAGCATCGAAAAAGCAAGGGGTAAACAATGAATAGGGAGACAAAGTAGGGGGTGGAGGGAAGGGGCGGGTTTGACCTCAAGAAGATGAAACCACAAAAGATAATATCAAGGGTGGTAAGAGGGAGAAAAAGTAGTTACTTTGTGAATGAGCGCTGGCGGTCTACAGTACAAAGGTTGATATCTGTGGGGAAAAAGAGAGGGCAAAGACAGTTTGAGTAATTACCAATAGTGTCCATGCCTTTAAAAACTGACAATTTAAAAACACTTTTTTGTATGGTCATATTTTATAGAGGTTGACACTGAGACAGCAGAAACATTAGCGGCACAAGGAGATGATGAAGGTGCTTCCCAAGAAGAATCCTCAACCATGAAAGAGACCACCAGGCTGGATCAGCCAGAGGGGGATAGGCATCGTGCTGTCATTGAAGAGAGCACTGATGCAAGCTGTCAACCCCAAACAGAAGACTCTGCTGAAGCTAATGGTATGTGTGTCTTCTGCATCCAACGCAAACAGATGGTTATTGTATCTGTATGCGTACCCATACGCCAGAGTTATAGTGTCGAGTTTGAGTCTTGAGTCACTTTGGCCGAGTCCTAGTCACAAGTCAGTTGTTTAAATCACTTAGTAGTTAGAATACTTTTTAAAAACCAATTCACTAAGATGACTGCCTCACGAATCATTGCAAACCAAATGTTGTAATATAAATATTGCAAATAACAAAATAAAATGCATATAAGTTCTGTACATGCAGTTAAAATTTTATTTCAGGATTTAGTTCTGGGCCCAATTTCATAGCACTGCTTGACCGTAAGCAAATTTTTGTGCTTATGTAGCAGAAAAATTTGCTAAGGTGCAAACGTATTCCACAGGTTTGCAGAAAAATTATTTAGGCGGGCCATATTGCGCGCTCACCATTTTCAACTAATAGATTGGTGTGAAGTTTTCAGTACTTCTCTCAGAGTTTTGATATCCAGCCATTTTTCTTTTTCACATGTTTAAGGTGAAACAGCTGCGTTCCTGAGTAAGATAAACCAAGATGAACACTGTGTAAGTGAAAGTACTAAAGAACAAGATTTTCCAAACGATCAGCAATCTACAACTGACGCAGTCCAACAACAGTCATCAACAAAAGTCGGACCGTGTCAGCGCTTCGCGGCTATATTCCTGTCGACTTACCGAGGGTGGCAAGTCTACAGGTCTTACCCAGTGCACCTGGCGGGTCTAGGGATGGCCTTTCTGTACATGACAGTGATGGGGTTTGACTCTATTACTAATGGTTACGGATATGCCATGGGGCTGACTGAATCCACTCTGGGGATCATCAGAGGGCTTGGATCCATCGCGGGCATCGTTGGAACTTTCACTTTCGCGCAGATGAGACGCAGAATTGGTACCACTCGCACTGGCCTGTATGCTTTATCACAGGAAATCATTTGTTTATGTTTATGCGTTCTTTCTATTTGGGTGCCTGGTAGTCCGTTCAATCCACACTTTTATGAAGAAAATTCAACATCTCCTTCAAGTAGTACATCTACAAGCTTGTACTCGACTGCACCTCCAGACATTTCAAACTTGACCGCAAAACTTTCTGTTCCAAACAAAACATTGTTTGAGAATACTGTTGAGGATGTAGAGACATACACAGAGCAGAGTACGACGAACTCCTCGCAAGGTGGAGATGTTTCTCGACCTGCTTTTTACTTCACTTCTTCAATTCTTTTCTTTGGTGGAATGGTACTGTCAAGAGTGGGTAAGTTACACGTACATTGTATAAGTCAAGAAACATGGAATTTATGTTAATGTTTGGTCATGACTTTTGACTATGGAAATTTTACCCATCGATGGAAATTACACTGTGTAGGAACTGTGTATTAATAAGGGGAGAAAAGATTTGACACAAGGTCTTAAACGGCCGTTTAAAACTGGCATGGTCGTGGCCGTGCAAGTATCGCATGGCCATGACCCTAAGGTTTAAAATAGTTGTTAAGACTGAGACACTAATCTTTAACTTCCATTTTATACATGCCCAATTGTTAAAAACGTAAGAAAGTTGTAAAATCTGTAAAAAAAATCAAAAAAAAATCAAAGCAATTTTCAATTTATGTCACGTTATCGGGCTCCGTTAAGCGACGGGTCAAAATTTATATTGTTGTATTGGGTACTATAGTTATTATTATTTTGTTTGTTATAGGTTTATGGATGTTTGATCTTGTCACCACACAACTCATTCAGGAGAATGTTCAAGAAAAGGAAAGAGGGGCTTTCTGCGGCATGCAGAGAGCTTTAGAATGCTTCATGGACATGCTGCATTTCATCCTAGTCATCATTCTGCCATCGCCAGAAACCTTTGGCTACCTCATCATCCTCTCGTTTATCTTCATTTGTATCGGAGCGATGCTGTACTACGCTTTCTCTTTCAAAGAAAGGGGCCATCTGTTCCACACAGAGAAAGTCAGGGCATGTTTTCAGAATGGATCAAGTAACAATGTGAGACACTACAGTATGCAGAATGTTGCAATCTAGAAGTTTACGCAGATTTCAGGAAAATATTTTTAACCTACCGGTGGATTTTTCCTTTTGTGGATGAATGTGCAAATTGATAAATGATTGCTACTTAAACTGTAATGAAAAAAACTACCTCTTTAAAATGTGTATATCCAGTCAATTTGTGCTCATTTGAAATTGTGTATTTTTATACTACATATATAGGCTAAATGAATAGCAACGAATTATGTAATCTACTTTTACCAATATATATTGGTTTGCGGTAACACCATGTGTGTATCTACTTGCCAGGTAGAGTTTGTTCTTAGAGAACCGTCTTGCTTAATTCTACTACCGCGGAGTAGATTTTTCGGTTGTTCGGGAGACTTAATTCAGTACTGAAAAGAACTGTCCTGCTTATAAACTATTAACATATTGACATTTTTATAGGCCCCTACATCATTATAGTAAACATTTAACTTCAAGCATATATAAGTCCCTTTTAAAGCCATTATACACTTTCGGAACAGGAAAAAAAAAAGTTCACAGATTTACAAATAACTTACAGGGTTTACAGAAGGTAATGGTAAAAGACTTCTCTTAAAATATGATTCCATGAATTGCTTTACTTTTTGAGAAAGCATTAAAACAATTATCAATTCTCGACATCGAGAATTACGGATTAGAGTAAACTCATGTTGACACAGCGAAATGTGCGGAAACAAGGGTGGGTTTTCCCGTTATTTTCTCCCAACTCCGATGACCGATTGAGCCTAAATTTTCACAGGTTTGTTATTTTATATTATAAGTTGTGATACACGAAGTGTTGGCCTTGGGCTTTACTATTTACCGAAAGTGTCCACTGGCTTTAATGGACAATTAGGCCAAATAAAAGCATACCAGTTGATCGTCCCATCCCTCATCCTTTTTTAGGCCAAAATTTGTGTGTATTTTTCATTTTAAACTTTCTAATCTTATAAGAACTACAAAGTGGTGACTTTTAAATTGGATAATTAGTGGCTAGTTTGAATTGAAAGTCTTGGCGGCTACCTTTAAAAAAAAGATAATAAGAGGCTCTCATCCTCTTTTAAAAACAAAACCAGTGGACGATCAACTGGCCTTTTTGGGTTTTTTTGCCTAATATTGAAAACAGCATTATTCAGGCACCCCTACATTCTGCATTGAACTACACCACAATAGTATTACGACCCAAGAATAATTGTGACAGAGCGAATTAAATGCACATAGTTTAAAAAAAAAACTGTTTCAATTTGTGTGTATTTCTTATTACATGCATGGACATGTTTATATGCCTATAAAAACCCTCCATCAAAGACAAGTCTGCTTGGGTACCGCCCACAAAATGGTTGGGGATATTATGGTGACCTTTTTTAGTTCTGAGCAAACGATTATGCAATACCCCTTTATACTCTATGGGGCGCCTTTTGTCAAATAATGTTTTAAATAGTGGATGATACTACCAGAGCCTGGATGTTAACCGCAGAAAGCAGAGTCAAAATAAAAATATTCAAAGGAATTAATGTATTTTGGTAAATAAAAGTTGTTTGTTTACCATTAACATTAAAATAAACTTTATAAAATCATGGTTAGAGTGGTTGTTCACAGTAGGGCCTACTTGGAAATTTAATCAGTTAGTTCTCGACAAATGCGTTAAAGCCATTGGACCCTTTCGGTCAACAGTATTGTCCAAGGCCCACACTTTGTATATCACAACTTCTATATCAAATAACAAACCTGTGAAAATTTGGGCTTAATCGGTCATCGGAGTCGGGAGAAAATAACGGGAAAACCCACCCTTGTATCCGCGCGTTTCGCCGTGTCTGACATTGTGTTTAAAATAAATCCGTAATTCTCGTTAACAAAAATTTATAATGTTTTACTGTTTTTTTCAAAAAGTAAAGCATTTAATGGAATAATATTTCAAGAGAAGTATTTCACCACTACCTTCTGTAAACCCTGTAAGTTATTTGTAAATCTGTGAACTTTTTCTTTTTTTCCTGTACCGAAAGGGTCCAATGGCTTTAAGTAAAATCTAAATATTTTAATAAATTTATGGTTTACAAGCAATAGTTAAAAAGCACAAAACACTACTTTCCTGGTATGTCCACCAAACAAATAAGTTTAAGAATACTTCATATGGTTTATACACCTTTTTAAATTACAAACCATAACAAAAATGTTTGTAACTATGCACCAAATAGTCTGACAATTGGCGGCCCATACTACTCTGTACCAACAAACCAATGTACAGTCATAATCGGGATGTATGAATAATGGACAATCAGAAGCTCTCATTGGTTGACCTTCCTGACGTCACACCATGACGTGTCGCGCAACGATTTTTCCTCCACGCACTACGGCCATTTTGTGCTATTGGCCTCGCCTTCATGCATGTTGTGGGATGTTCCGGATTGGTGTGATTTACAGAGAAAATTGATCTGTTCGTGCTTTTTGTGAGAAGAGTCACTCCATTTTCTATGCAGTATACGGACGACATAACAAGATACGATTTATGCTTTTAAGGTGAGTATTTATGTGCCAAATCTATGTGTTAAAAGAGTGTTTTATAAAATGAAATTGTCGTTCTACTGTTGTGTACTGTGTGTCATCCCATGGTCATCCATTCCTCCATTACTTATCACTCGCAGTAGTCACACTCGCACTCCATCATGTACTCCGCAGTGCCAGTGACATGTGTAATTTTACTGTGGCAGACCAGTTTGGTCGGCGTATTGTGGCCTAGACACCTTGGACCCGAATCCACTGTGTATCCTACTCCTCCTAGCATCAGTGCCACCGCAATCATGTCCCAAATATCTACTGAAATTACACATAATTAAATGCCGGGCGGGTAAAAAACAGAGTCACCATCCGATCGTACCGGCCGGCCCGTTGTTGCATGTTTTCGTTCAGTAGAAAGAAGACGTTAATTGGGATGGTTGTCACATGATTATCAGCAGAGGGGGGAACTGGCACTGCATGCAAACTCGTCACCCACAAACTCTTTTTTTTTTTGTATTAAGGGGGGCTAAGCAAACTGTTTGTAAGTCAATTAAGTTTAGCCATGAGCACCACAATTGGTTCACCAAGATTTAAAAATGAGGTAGTTGCGACTATTTTTGTAGGTAGTCGTGGCGGCAGTTAAAGAACGGCAGTCACACTCGAGGGTCGCACTAATAACCGACAACTCAACAACTCGACAAGACCCCTCTCGACAACAAATTTTAATAATAATATAATATTATAATATTTTGAGTTTATATAGCGCTTTTTCACTTGGTCACTGGGCCTTAATTCACTCCTTAATTAAACCATCTCAGGTCTCTGGGGAGTATTCTCTATACAGCCTCGTGGCAACAAATGCGCTACTCGGCTAAATCAATCACAAGAACCATCTCGGCCCTCACAGGTCCCCATTTACCCCTGGGTGGAGAGAAGCAATAATTAATAGTGTCTTGCTCAGGGACACATGTGTCACGACCGAGATTCAAACCCACACACTGCTGAACAGAATCAGCAGCAGAGCTTGAATTCTGTGCTCTTAACCGCTTGGCCACGACACCCCACTTTAAATCCACTTTCTTTAAAAGGACTTTTAACATACGTCAATCATTTAAAATATATGCAGAAGAGTCATTGCATCTATTCTAACTGTCATTTTCAAACTGTTGGCAAAATTGTATTTTTAATTTTGTTACCCCGAATTTAGTAACAAACGGTAATATCCGCCATTTCATGCTTGAGGAAAGTAAAAACTTGTATTTGACCCTTTTAAGGGGTTTTGCAGCAAAAAGACAGATCATCATGCATGGCAGTTGCTGTGGGTACCATGGGTTCAAGTTAATTGACAATAGGTGTAGAAGTACAATGACCTGTACATGTACGCCTAAAAAATCATTAGTTCACGTGTGCTTGTCCAGTCCTATAAAGTATGTGTTATAAATTCTGCATTTAGAACACCCCCCTCTGTTAGGAAAATTATGTCGAGTCCCTTTGTTATGTTGGTCAGCATGATTGTGCTTGCTTCTACTCCTGGAACCTCCTCAGGCCTCAACCTTACACATTGCATTGAGTAACCCCCAAAATGCTGAAAATTGAATTTATCATGTGACAGGACCACTTGGGCTCTAGCTTCACAGTTACAAATAACTGAAACTTTGCGAGAATGTAGAGATATCGTCTGTTCTTTGGTAAAGGTCAACTAAAAAAACTAAAAACCTGAAACTTAACAGTTTTAACAATACCAAGCTGATTTGTTGTGCTAAAGTGCCAACATTCCTTATTCTTAGAGTACTGACTTGACCCATTCATCATTCTTCACCTTTCCTCATCTAATCATCTCTAAATTCTTGCACAGTCTTCATTCAGATAACTCTTAATTAAAAAAATTGCTATACTGCTCTTTCTTATTATTACTCATCTTTTATAAATTAAAACATATTTTGATGTGTAATCATTCACAACAAAAAAGAACCCAGACGCTTTTAAAATGCTGTTGTGGAAACAATTTGCCCAACATGCACATAAAAAGTGTACGGCTTTACCTGTGTTTCCTTGGCTAAAAATAGTTTTCAATACTAAAGGAAAGCTTTACAATCTGAAAAGCCACATTATAACATAGACAGAGCCTGGTACATGTTACTAAAGTTATTAAATGTTGACTACACAAACAGGTAAAAGCAATGACCAGTAAAGTTAATTTCATCCACAAAATTGATGGCTCATGAAAACAAATTTCTGAAAATGTTTCCATCCACAATAAAGTGGGAAGGAAATCCTTTTTATTCACTTGTTATTGATTTCTTATTTGCTGGTTTTTTGTAGAAGCTAGGAGATAGCCCAAGTGACTCTGAACTCACAAAGTGATCAATTCAATCTGGTAAATAAGCTCCAGCCACCAAACCAACCTACTCAACCAACCCACTCGCCACCTGTTTCTAAGGACAAGGCTGTAAGGATGGGGGGCTTTGCCAGTCTTTTCAAGAACCTTTTCGGGAAGAAGGAGATGCGAATTCTCATGGTTGGGCTTGACGCAGCTGGAAAAACAACCATTTTGTACAAACTCAAGCTCGGTGAAATCGTCACAACCATTCCAACCATTGGTGAGTAAACCTGCAGTTTTTGTTTATCATATTATTGTGGTATTTTATTGTTTATTATGTTAAAGGTTTCAATTCGCTGTGCTTTTGAAATGTGATGTCATAATTCATTATCATCAAAAATTATCACTTGGCACATTTTTCTTGCATGAGTACAAACTGTGTCATTTAGTTATTTTTATTTTAAGAATTTGTTTGTATTGTTCCTGCAAGTCCATTATTTGCAAGTTCTGTCTTAAAAAGTTGTAAGAACAGCTAATTTCTTTACCCCCCAAAAAATTAAGCAGGGCTCAGAAAAGCTTGATATAGGCCTATGAAGTCTGCTGTTAAAAATGCAGCTAATCCCAATTTCCATTCACTAAATTCAAATCTAACATTTGTATCTAAGCCTTTCATCCGTGTTCTTTTTCTACAGGATTCAATGTAGAAACAGTAGAGTACAAAAATATCAGCTTCACAGTTTGGGATGTCGGTGGTCAAGACAAAATTAGGCCCCTGTGGCGACATTACTTCCAAAACACACAAGGTGAGTACAGTATTCTTGGACTTAATTGTTCATTTGTAATCATAACGACGTCGAAAATTTTGCTTTAAATCGTTTTGGGCTAATTTTTCTGAAATTATCGTCTCAACACAAGACATTTGCTCCCAGACTGAGTCTTCAAAATCGAGACCTACATGTACACACTTTGTGACCTCAGCATATGGGGTCTCGGTAGTTTGGGACCAATCTCGATACTGACAGGCCATGGCCTCTGTTGCATCTTGGCCTTAGCGCCCCTTCAAAAGTTCGATTTTCCAATTGAAGTGCCCCTTGCAAATTGAAAATGGACTTGCTCTTTCAAAGATGGAATTCCAGGCATGCTAACATTGTACAACACTGGTTTTTGGTTTGATTAGAGTTGTATGCTGGCTAAAATAATTGTTAAATTTGCATCGCTGCTACAGTTTTTGACATTGTGCCAATGTGAAACTATATTGACACTTCATGCAGGTATTAGGAGATTTAAACAATGGATAACAACATGTTGTATTTGCTGTGATGTAGTGTCCAAAAGTCAAGAGCTACGTTAAAACTTGCACATTCATTGAACATATCAAAAGTACTTAAGTAGGGTTTCCTACTATGTAAACTATTCACTATACAAACAAAAAAGGCAACCCTACGTATAAGTTTGTGTACCACTAGTTAGATTTTTTCAATTACGTTGGGGTAAAATTTAATTAGCTCTTACATGTACTGTACATGTAACTAATAGTTACAGAAAACATGTTTGTACTTGAGGACTTTGTTGCATTTATATACTCTTATATTCTGAGATTGAGTTGGTTGCTTTTAACAAAGTCTCTCTTTTTGTACAGGTTTGATATTTGTTGTTGACAGTAACGACAGAGAAAGACTTGGTGAAGCGAGAGAAGAGCTCGCAAGAATGTTGAATGAGGAAGAATTGAAGGACGCCGTCGTTTTGGTGTTTGCCAACAAACAGGTAAGGCAATGGAGACCTTTGAAATAATTATCAAATCAGGCAAACTGGATCAATTGTTCTAAAACTGGTTTGTTTGTATGGTTGTTGGGGTGTAATTTTGTTTTGTTTGTTTGTTTGTTTGTCTAGGGGGATTGTTTTTTACACATGTATGCATCGATCTTGATTCTACACTAGCGATTGTGTCAGATTTGTTTCTAAAAATTAAGATCCTTCATTTGTTGAGAGCAATCGAGTTTGTCAAACTTTTAATACTGAAATAGCCATATACATTGTACAGCCCTTTGGGTTTCAGTGTATTGAGTCATGTGCAACTGACTAAAAGCAGTTGCATTTTACAAACGGTATACTGCACTCATTGATAATATCAATTGTATAATTCTTAAGTTGTACTGATAAATTTTTTCCTTCTTATTTTTTTAGGATCTCCCCAACGCAATGAACGCAGCAGAAGTTACTGACAAACTGGGACTGCACAATATGCGAAATCGAAATTGGTACATCCAGGCAACATGCGCTACGAGTGGTGATGGTCTCTATGAGGGATTAGATTGGCTTTCAAACCAGCTTAAAACCAAGAAGTGAAAATAATTCCATTAGTCAAGAGTGTTCAGACACCTTGTAGATAAGTATTTCCTACATATTCGTTGTTGGTTTTTTTCATTGGGACTGGGTTGGGAGAGATGGTGAAAGATCCAGAATTCAGAAAAACAAAAGTGTAAAACATAAATGTTATAAAATTGCAACATTATTATTCTTGATACTTGTGGATTGTACGACACCTACCTTGTATCAGAGCAATTTCAAGGCATTTTTTTGTATGTATGTTTTGTCCTGTACATGTTTAACCAATTATATTAGATGTGACACTGGTGAGGTGTATGTTACATGTAACGAACATCCAAAGATAGATTATCCGGTATTTTGACAGTGTCCAAAATTATTAACACTGTTCAATGTTTATTTAGCGGCCTCACTGTTAAATGTGAACCCCTCTTGATGTAGCTCTGAACTTATTATTTTTTATTTAAGATTTGCATTCTGTTAATGTTTTGAAGTTATTTTATTCAAGACTTCCATGGTGTACTTGCAAACTATGAAACAAAATATTGAGGAAATAATAAAACTGAACTCGAGGATTTACATTTTTTAATAATATATAATCTTGGTGTGGTTCGACTTCCATAGAGAGGTTTTGTTATTAGAATTTACAGTAAAGCTTTATCTGTTGCTTGAAACTCAGAAAAAGTTTCCAAATTAGTTCAATATGCTATCAATTAGCGTGTATTAGTTCTCTTGCTGGTAGCTTAAGCAAAGCTAAGGAATACAACACTATGAGTAGAAATGTGTTACCAGGGGTGGATTTCACAAAGAGTTAAGACTAGTCTTATCTCGACCCTCGAGTCAGAACGAGTTACTCGTCCTAACTGAGGACTAGCCTTAACTTTTTAATGACTTCTAAAGAGTCATAGGACTAGTCCTTAGTTGGGACTATCTTTGTGAAATCGACCCCAGTGCTACATAGCTTCTATGTGCAACATGGTAACAAGTTTGACACTTTGGTTCATACTATGTACACAACACATTTTATTCCAAATAAAATAACAATTTAAAAAGTTGATATCGGTTTTTAAGTGGAAGCTTATCAAAGTTGTAATACACAGGTATGAAGTTACTGCTCACAATCTCTACATTTTCAGTGTTTATTAATGCATTCCTTAAGTATTTTGAGGGTGGTAAAATGTCTGCTTGATGTCTCCAGTGTGGTGATACTGGTTCAGGGTCATACATAGCCAAAGATCAGAAAGTAACATTCCTCTCAGGTACAAGAAAACAAACACCAGAATGTAAAGATCACCTGTTCTCATTTTAACCTACAATGCCTTAAAATTGTCGGGGTCAATGTATGTTGTCACAAATTTGTTAAAATGGTTCATTTCGGAAAGGAGCGGTTTTTGTTTGTCTTGTGTACATGTAGGTCCATTTCTGTAAAAAGCACTTCAGAGTTATAAAACAGGGAAATCAAACTTGACAATTTGCACAATTCAGAAATACTTTAATATTTTTGTCTTGAGTGCAGAATTTGAGCATGATTTTGGCATTGCTATCGTGGACAGTGACATTGTAGTACTTGTTCACAAATTAATGTGTGCATGTCTGCAAGAATCTGTACATGTTTTTACATGGTTACATGCACATATTCATACATGTACATATTTTGTATCTTTATGTTGATTTGTCATTAACCATCTTTATCCATCCATACATGTGCCTATGTAATTGTATCAGTTATGTATTATAACAACAGTTATCTATTATTGTGTTGACAATGACAGGAATCAATTTCATGAATCTGTAACAACAACAAAAACATTTTGGTTTGCACCAACAAGCTGTTTGACTAGAGCGATAAATAACCATATTTAAGCACACGTTTGTTGTTTCCATAGCTTCAAAACGCATGGTAAGTTAGCACTCTAGTCAAATTATAGTGCTGTGGCTTGAAACGACCATCAGCCAAGTTGTGAATTGTGTGTGAATTTATAAAGGTAGAGGCCAACCCACTCAGACCATTGGTGTTTGCCATACACCTCACTCCAAGTTGACTGAAGTTGATCCTGTTTCTCAAAGAATATAAATAATTTGTAATCCTTTTGAAAATAATTTAATTGTAACGCTCGTTTTTATTTGTGAAACACCAACATGCAGGAAAACAACAGAAATTAACAAATGATTTAAGCTACACAGAATATCCCATGTTTGTTTTTCTTGTTGACTTAATTAAGTGTATTCCTTACACTCAATTTTGCAAAAAAAAACTCACATAATGTAGTATGGAAAAGTGATTAAATAAAAAGGTAGCAACATTGTTTAATCCAAATTCAGAGGTTTCTGTTTGTTCATCATTTTTATTAGATTCTGTGTCCAGTTGTATCTTTTTGTCCTCATTTGTTTTTCTCATTTAATTTAATAATTTGATTGTTTAACGGATTGTTTATTATAAAGAAAGATTATCATTTAAAGTAGGGGGCCCAACCGGGGAGCGAACTTGTTTCTGCAGCAAAGTTCATCAATGGCAGAGAATTAAACAAATCATAAACTTATTGTGGTCACGTGCCATTGATGAACTAATAATGATGCCTACAAAAAGAACTCCCGAGTGGAGATGGGACTTCTTCTTCTTCTTCCTTTAAAGTGCTGCTTCAAAAAATTGGGTGCAAGATGGGACATTGCTTAAAATACTCAAAAGTGTTTCTAGCAAGCCCCTTCTGCCAAATAGTTTCTTAAATACTTAGCCTTTCTCTGGGTCTGGCGTGAATGGTACGTGTCCGTTTTCAAATTGGTATCTTATTAGATTATACGTTCGAGGTATATATGTGTTTTTGAAAGAATGTCAAGATTTACTTTCAACAACGTTGACCCATTTTGCGTGCATACATTTTTCAGAAATATTCATCGACATTTCGGTTTGTTAAAATGGCACCTTGAATGTTTTTTTTCTTCACAAAGCAAGGAAAAGCATAAGTGTGGATCATTCTACTTTTAAAACACCATACATGTATAATTATGTATAATTTCATGACAAACGCTTTTCTAAAGCCAAAATCGCACAAGTCAAGACAACGTGTCTCTGTAATATAATTTGTTTTTCTTTTGCAGTTGGACATTGTGGAAAGGAAAACTTAACACAATTACAAGAAGGAACACTGAAGTACAGAAACATCATGGGGGCACTCCATGCTGTACTCAAGAACTTCTTCAGTAAGAAAGAAATGAGAATACTTATGGTCGGACTGGATGCTGCAGGAAAGACCACTATTCTCTATAAACTCAAACTAGGCGAGATTGTTACCACCATACCAACAATTGGTAAGTACATGTACATGTATTGTTGGTACATGTATACAGGGCCAGTTCCTACAGTTGGATTATAGCATCATCGACCGCCATAATTATTTGATGATTATCACTGGGCACAACTCTCGGCCAAAATATCATTGCACGCATACACGGTTCATCAAAGACGGTGGTCAATGATGTCATGTGCAATCCGTCTATGGGTTTACCTTCAAACCATCCACTGTAGCTCTCAACATCCAAAAAGAAATGGCTGGTTTCAGTAAATAAGAAAAGTTTGTAATGAAAATCTGAATTAAGGTAGATAGGCGTTTCTCGTAATATAGGAACTCTGCTGAAGGCAACACTGAGGCGTGCCTGAGAGTTCTTGACCCCATTCCTCATGGGCATGTCGATAAATAAATGGTTTCTCAAAGGGAAGATGTTGCTAAAAGACATTGGCGGGAGGGGTGGTGGGGGTGTTCCAACACCAATAAGTTTGTTTAAGTTATCTTTTCAGGTACAACCCTCTTGATAGAAAAAAACAAAAAAATGATTCAGCTTCTAATTTTGGGGGGTGAAAATCCAAACCATCATCTTAGAAGAGATTTTTTTTTTATGTTATCAACATATGCTGTGCAATTAAGTATTATGGTTTTAATTTGTGGAGTCCAATCTTTGACCCTTGGTTCCCTATGATCCTGATGTTCTTTGTTTTTTTTAATTGTTTTTTGTTCTTTTTGTACAGGATTCAATGTAGAAACAGTTGAGTATAAAAATATCAGCTTCACAGTTTGGGATGTTGGTGGTCAAGACAAAATTAGACCCCTGTGGCGGCATTACTTCCAAAACACACAAGGTGAGTGAAAAAATTCCTTCCAAAATTAAACGAAAGTTGTTCACTCTCGAATCTACAAACATTATTTCAGAAAGTAAACCTTTATTTTTTGTTCACGTACACAGGACCAGAACAAAACTCATGTTTATATCTCACTCTTGTTTCTTCTTCTAGGTTTGATTTTTGTGGTGGATAGTAATGACAGGGAAAGAGTTGGTGAAGCACGAGATGAATTGGCGAGGATGTTGAACGAGGATGAACTCAGAGATGCACACGTCCTTGTCTTTGCCAACAAACAGGTAGGCCTACTTTGACTATAGATTACAGCATGTTATGTTGTTCACAATGGGAGTCAGCAGTCGATTTTTACAAAGAGTTAGGACTCGTCTTATCTCGAGTTAGGACGAGTAACTCGTCTTAGGATTAATCTTAAGGTTTGCATGCTACAGTGCAGGGTTGGGACTCCTAAGTCATAAGATTAATCCTAAGTTAGGAAGAGTTTTGTGAAATCTAAAAAGGGCTCTTTCTTCTATTGCCTCCAAGATGTGGACTGCCTTAAAAGCAGAGAAAGTCAAAAAGACAAAACTTAGGTCTAAAAGGAAACTAACAAGTTTATAATAATGTCCTTTGACTTTTCTTTTCAGGATCTTCCAAATGCAATGTCAGCTCAAGAAATCACTGAAAAATTGGGTCTTCATGAACTGCGAGGGCGCCCGTGGCATATCCAAGCAGCATGTGCTACAAGCGGGGATGGTTTGTATGAAGGACTAGACTGGCTTTCTCAGTCCTTAAAAGAAAAGAAATAGTGCGTTGGATTAAATTGCAATAACATTGCCGTTTACATGGTGGCATCAGTAGACCTAGGGGTACACTGTATCAATTGTATAAAAAAGAGGCGAATACCGTTTTCCATACTTGCCCTATACTGAAATAAACGACAGAAAATACCCACCTGACGAACAAAACAAACCGAACGCGACAAGGAAAGAAAACAATATGGGTCAGGCCTCACGGACCCGAACCTTGGTCAGTTCTGACCCAGAATCTTTTAGAGCGTTGAAATAATTATGCTTACAGTTACAAACAAACATTGGGAAGTTAAACACTGAAAGCAAAATAGTATAGTGTCATCTAGTTTATGTCTTCAAAGGCCATGGATGAAACAGCTTTAGATAAAAAGGTGTTTTATCTAAAGTTATTAAAATTGATTAAAAATAAGTACTATTTACAAAAGTGTATTCAAGACAATACATCCCTGTCTTTGTACAGGTATGCCAAACGGTCTTGTAGGCATCAATAATGACACAATGGTGCACACGCTTCGGTATTTTGAGTTTTAGTAAACTCTTTTGCCTGTACATAATGGTTATTCTGGTATGATTTGTGCAATTTGTGATTTTCTTGTGTGCTGTATTTATGTCGACTCTATTTAATAAGCCGAGCAAAAAGCGAGTCACAATGTATTTTACTGATAAATGATTTTATTGCCATTATTTGTAAGACTGGGTGATCACCAAAATGTATCCCTAAAATAATCGCTAAAATTTGTTTCTGTTACTAACATGCGGGTATTTTTATACTCTATAGAAACAATGTCTTCATGAGGATAGGTAGTTAACATAATGTTGGTTTTCGGGCACAAAAATTCACCTGGGGTTAGTGTCAGCAGAATACTGTGTCTTGTTAAGGACTCATCAACAAGAAACTTTCTTTTCATAATAATAATATGTCAAATTTATCCTATCGCATCTCTGCTGACTGCCCTGCATGTCTCGCGAGCGGCATCTTCAGTCTACCCTAAGAAATCTGAGAAAGAGTTCATGCATGAACTCTACCTCAGATTCAAATGTTTTTGGGGGAACAGTAATATCCAACCCATGTTTCTTCGAAGGGGAATCTTTCATAAATTAGTTTATAATATCAACAGCTGCAGTGCTTTTTACCAAGTACAAGTTTTCTTGCCATTAATATTTTGAGTATATCAGAAAGACTCTCTGTAGCCTAAATGATGTGTAAGATCTACAGGCTCTGTAAATAAATTCCTATTGGGGACCACTGTGTAGATACCTTAGCTATTCTTTATTATTAAGTCAACCATCTGATTTGTGAAGTGTATAGGTTTCAGCTTCGTGGCCAATTTATGGTCTTTTTTTACTCTATGTATTATAAATGATGATTCATTAGATTGCAATAAGATGTCTCACTATTTTTCAATGATGAACAAAGATGTTACTTACAAAATCGTCACGAATTTGCAATGCAAGCTTTTGAAAACTTTTGACGCTTGTTGTATAAAACTATTTAAAAAAATATTGTCGAACATTTTAACCAAAGAAAGTGAGAGCAAAATTCTCAGTAATATTTCAACTGTCTATAGTGATTAGCGGATGCAGGCGATACGGTCCAGGAATCCCTGCTGTATAGTAATTTTGATGATTTAGGGTTGAACAAAGAACACAGACTGAGAGTGTGACTATAGAACCAACGCCCTCACTGTACAAGTTGGCTGGGTAAAATTTGAGTAATTGTTATACACAGTTAAAAGCATGCGTGAGTGCATTCTCACATAATATTAATAACAGGTGAAATCTGGACTTTTCTTTTTCATGAAAAGGACAAAATTTGTTTGAGTTATGATTGAAGTGATATTTATTCAAGGACCAGTAAAACTCGGTAAAAGCGAGCAACTTTAGCAATGAATCATGTCCTCGTAAAACTATTTTGTGGCCTGGGGGTCTAATCCAGTTCCCTCTTGGTAATAAAATGCAAATCCACGAGCGTCGAGTACAGGAACTGTGGAATTCTCGTTCTTGTTAAGCATCAACTTAATAATGTACTTACCGGTATAATTATGACAACATTAATTAGGCCATAGGCCTACTATTATCACGTTATCTTGCCAGTGAAAACAAATAATCAATACGCTTGGCGATAATTGCCATTATGTGTTATTAATATTCCAATAGGGCCTAAGGTTTCGTATAAATTAACTCTTTGTTACGTTTGTATTTTATTTAGAGAATACCAATCGCCATTAGTTAAAGGCAGTGGACACTATTGGTTATTACTCAAAATAATAATTATTAGCGAACCTCATCTGGTAACGAGTAATGGGGAGAGGTTGATAGTATAAAAACATTCTGAGAAACGGCTCCCTCTCTGAAGTGACGTAGTTTTCGAGCAGGAAGTAATTTTCCACGAATTTGATTTCGAGACCTCAGAATTAAAATTTTAGGTCTCGAAATCTAATAGTGTCCACTGTCTTTAAACATGAACCATTTTTCGTTAGGGAAAATCACTGTGGACGGGTGTTTCGGAACACTCAATGTAAAACACGAAATCTATACGTATTATTATTTATTTTGTAGTGTCCTTATGATAAGTGATCATAATTAAAACAAAAAAGTACAAAGAGTGTTTTTGTTATTTTCTAACCATTGTTGGTGTAATCGTGGTTTTGTTTTTTGTTGTTTGTGTTTTTTTTTCATTTACTTATTATTGTATTTTTGGGGATGCATTGTGAGTTTCTCGTCGCGCAAAAAGAAACCGTGTGTTCTTTGTTGGCGGCGGACATGATGATAGGCGGGCGGCGTAAATTTAATTTAATTTGGTGTCATGATTTTCTTTATTTCGTAGTTTATAAAACCCATTAAAACCGATGGGGTCATCTCACTTTAATTAACCTGTTGCTGCAGACTTTGTGATTGGTTAATCTTTCACAGTCTTCTGATTGAACAACTTATTATTTGCATAATAAACCATAAAGGAAAGTCATGTAGTCTTCCTTTCCGGACGCATCGCGGCTGCAGAGCGCTACACAGCCCATTAATAGCCCTCTCTAGCTAGCTCTCCAGAGCTCCGTGTGCACAGACACAACCTTTTATCCACAACGGCGTTGACGAAAGGCTACCAAAGTAATACTATTGGTGGCGCTATTACACCTTTTTGTACACGTCAAAAACAACCAGCAACCAGTCCGGTCCAGAACGAGGATGTGAAGACCATCGCTAAACTTGAGAGAAAATAATACGAACACAACAAGGAGGCAAGTACTTGTAATGGCAAGGAACTGGAATTGTGAGATTGTAGATAACATTGGTACTCAATAATTGTATAAAATCATAGAGCAAGGACAAATGGGAACCATGATAGCACTGACTTCATTCAGAGTTCAGTCAGAACTGTGGCCGAGAGTCTCGGCGTCTCGCAATCAATACCAACTCATCCCTGCTGATCTGTCAGAGAACACAGGTACTGCCTGCTTGGCACAAAATGCTTCAGTGAGACAACTCGACCGGCGATTGATGAATTTCCATCAATGACAACTCAAATGTTTACTCGAGTTGGATTTCCCACGAGTTTCCTGTTCATAGCTAATAGTAATAATACATCCAGCAGTATTGTTAGACTTATTTAGAGTTACCTGCATTATTTTGCGCTTATTATTTTGCGCTTATTATTTATTAACAATAACATTAATTTTTAATTTAAATTTAAATAAATTGCTTCCTCCTCCATCATCAGACAGTATACATGTACACAAGTTCTACAGTTAATGTGATAACGTACTCTCCTCTCTTCGTCGTCGGGAGGGTTGCGCTTTCGCAACTAACACAATACATAGGGATAGATTGATAGAGTAGACCGTCCATGCTCTCAGCTCTCCACTGATTCTCCAAAATCCATTAAAAACCTTTAGGCCTATATAATTTAAATAAAGTCACTAAATCATCAAATGAAGACGGGTAAGACGGGAGATGACGCTGCTTAGGTTACGGTGGTGCCTTTGTCACTGTAAATAATAATTGTCATGATTGTGTAAAAAATATGGCAAAATAATGCAACAAAAATAAATGTGGCGATTTCAACTTCAATAAATATAATTTGATATCAAAATAAATCACGGCGATGTTGTGTATGCAATATTGCGAGGGTATAAACTTATAATAAACATAATGCCAGCTATGGTTGTACTAGTTTAGTTACCTAGGTAGTAGGGTGATACGTTAGCAATGAAATCTGGCGATTTAGATATGTCACAATAAAATAGGAAGAAACTACATTTAAACCATCATTAACATTAACAAAATTGGCTAGACTGCTCTTGATGGTGCTACAATAGGCCTACATGTATGTAACTCATGTTTTTGTAAATAAATAGATAACATTTGATTTCTCATTTGCTGTGTTTTGTAGAAGCAAGGAGGTAGCCCAAGTGACTGTGAACTCACAAAGTGATCAATTCAATCTGGTAAATAAGCTCCAGCCACCAAACCAACCTACTCAACCAACCCACTCGCCACCTGTTTCTAAGGTCAAGGCTGTAAGGATGGGGAACTTTGCCAGTCTTTTCAAGAACCTTTTCGGGAAGAAGGAGATGCGAATTCTCATGGTTGGGCTCGACGCAGCTGGAAAAACAACCATTTTGTACAAACTCAAGCTTGGTGAAATCGTTACAACCATTCCGACCATAGGTGAGTAAACCTCAGGCCTGATATTTCACGGTGGCCACAAAGGTGATCAGATTGCCTAAATGCCCCCTTGGTCATTGCCTTGGTGCCCTTGAAACGCTCAAGTAGAAATTTACAATATCCTCATTGGGTGCCGTTTATGTTTATCATTTTATTAATCATGTTGAATTATTTTGCTTGATAGAATAGTATCTAGCGAGACTGTTGCTGTTAACATTTTTTAGATGAGCTTGAATTATTTAAGTGTGCTCTTTAAGAGGCAGCTAGTCCTAATTTTCATTTTCTAATTTTGAATCTAACATTTTGTTCACTGTATATATAAGCCTATCTATGATTTTTATTTTTTATTTTTTTTTATTTGTCTACAGGATTCAATGTAGAAACAGTGGAGTACAAAAACATCAGCTTCACAGTTTGGGATGTCGGTGGTCAAGACAAAATTAGGCCCCTGTGGCGGCACTACTTCCAAAACACACAAGGCGAGTACAGTATTCTTGGACTTAATTGTTCTGTTTGTTTATGTGTTATCATTTGATAATTGTACCTGTGGTGATCAGTCAAGCCAGTGTTGAAGTTGAGACCACACCATGCCAGAGAGCAAGACCGAGACTAGAAAGGTTAGAAATCCAAACCAAGACCTCAGACAAATTTAAAGCGAAAGATAATTTTCAAAGCCAACTGTCTTTATTTTCAATGGGTGTTTCATGCTTACCAACTGGTCTTGTCTCACCGTGATTGCTGGCTTTGCTCAGCTTGTGCGTTGCCTTGCTGTCTCTCTGTCTCGTCCCACATCCACGCACAAGCTTGCGATCAGCTTGACAAATGCCTAAAACTGAACACTCGACCATCAGAACACCTCTCATCTGCTCTGCTCACAACCTGAATTTTACCAATGTTGCTCCCCAAATGTGGAAAAACCTTTCAGTATCCATTAGTAATTGTTACTCTTTGCCAATTTTAAATAAATCTCTTAAAACACTATTGATATCAGATGTATGATGTAGTGAAGTTCCATTGGTTTGCTCATATTATAGCACTTTGATCTTGTCGAAGGCACTTTATAAATGCTCTGTTGTTGTTGTTGTTGTTGATGTTGTTGTTGATGTTGTTGTTGTTGTTGTTGTTGTTGTTGTTGTTGTTGTTTTAACAAAGCTTCTCTTCATTTGCAGGTTTGATATTTGTTGTTGACAGTAACGACAAAGAAAGAATAGGTGAAGCAAGAGAAGAGCTCTACAGAATGTTGAACGAAGAGGAACTAAAGGACGCTGTCCTTTTGGTGTTTGCCAACAAACAGGTAAGGCAGCTCCACATGAACACTTGATCAATTCAAACTAGATCAAAAGTTTTTACCTGCAAAGATAAAATTCCTAACAGAAGTTTTTATGTGGGAAATAATCACACGACCTTTGGACCTTGGTAATCATGTGTCGTTTCACACAACTGGTCTCGGCGATTCTAAACAGGGTTGACATTTTTAGAGGAATTCTCAATCCTTGTTGTTTATTACTTGGGTCTTTGGCGATTTCATCACACGGATTGATTTCACACGACGTAAGTTTACGGTTTTATTACACCGATGCTATTTTGTTGCAAAAGACCATCGTTTAGAGATATCATGTGAAATGGGCTTTGAGTTCAGTGTTATGGGTCATGTGCAACTGACAAAATTTCATTGCAGTGAACAACTTTTACCAAATATAACATCAATTGTAAACTCCACTTGTACTGATCAACTTGAATTTTTCCTTCTTATTCTTTTAGGATCTCCCTAATGCAATGAATGCAGCAGAAATTACAGACAAGCTGAATCTACACAATCTAAGAAATCGAAATTGGTACATCCAGGCAACATGCGCTACGAGTGGTGATGGTCTTTACGAGGGATTAGATTGGCTATCAGCCCAGCTCAAAGCTCAAAAGTGAACAATTAATTTCATCAGGCAAGCGTTTTTGTAGATTAATATTTCATACAGATGTTTTTATTTTATTTTGTTGGAGCAGGGTTGGGAAAAATCCATCTTTGAAAATCATCTGTTTTCTGACAGAAAATCAAGAGAGTATAGAAAATATAACAAATTGTTACATTGTTTTTCTTGATATTATGGATTTTACAGCACCCACCTTTTGTTAGATGGAAATTGCAGACTGTACACCAGTTGTCAATTTCAAAGCATTTTTATAAAAGTATGTTCTGTCCTGTAATTTAGTGTGGTGTAGCCAAATCTTATTTAGATGTGACACTGGTGAGGTCCAACATTTTTAACACTGTAAGTTGTTTGTTCAGCGGATGTACAGTTAAAAGTGAAACCTTTCAGATGTTGTGAAGGACTTATTTTCTGTTTTGAAGGGTTGTGTTTTGTCTGTTCTTAAGTTATTAATGATTAAGACTTCCATGGTGTACTTGCAAAATATCAAACCAGTCATTAAAAGATATTGAGAAAATAGTAAAACTTAACTCAAGATTTTTATATTTATAAATAAAATCTTGGTGTGGTTCGACTTCCATAGACTGGTTTTGTTCTTAGAATGTACTTGAAACTCAAAACAAGTTTCCCAATTAGATCAATATGAGCCAAAAAGTTAAATGTACATTTACCCTCTAGGACTAGTATCTGGCTCATTTGCGCTAAGCAGAAAATTGCAAAGCAATATTTCTGCTGAGGCTACTCTATATATTGGGCCCTGTTCTCAATGCCTTAAAATTGCCAGGGTCAATTTTTGTTACTTCAAAATCTTTTAAATTAATGGTTATTTCAGACGGGAGAAGTATTTGTTTAAAGTTAGCACTCTAGTCCATTATAGCTCTATGGTTTGAAAACCAAGACCATCAATCAAGGTGTGAATTGTGTGTGACGAAGGCCAACCCACCACAAACTTTGGTGTTTGCCATACACGTCATTCTCCTTACTACATGTAGTTGACTGAAGTTGATCCTGTTTCACATATGAATCCTTTTAAAATAACAATGCTTTTTGTGTTTGTTTTTTGTAACATCAACTAGCAGAAAAACACATTAATACAATAGAACATATCAAACATGTAAAGATAAACACAATTAACTATTGTTTCTGTTTGTATTTCTTAATAACATGCTTGGACTATTTAGCCTGGTTCATACTTCCTTCGAATTTGAAGTGAATTGTTGACGTCATGGGGCTGTTTTCACAACCAATGTTGCAGAGTTGAGCACAGATCAACCAATGTGTATTATTTGTTGCAAAGTTGTGACGTCAAAATTCGTATTGCATTCGCAGGGAAGTATGAATGTGTTTATTCCTTTGCAAAGTCGTCACAAAATGTATGGAAAGATAAAACAAGTATAATGTATAAAAAGGTAGCAACATTGTTGAACCTCAAATGATTGGTTTTCCTGGTTTGTCTTTATTTTCTGTGTCCAACTTGATATTTTGTGTATTTGTTGTACAGGTCAGTGTTTATAGAATAATTGTTTACAATGGGGATACTCACTCTATCCTGTCTATGACGCCATTTGTAGAGACACTAGAAGGAGGCAGGTTCTCTTTTAAAAAGGACGCATTCACCAAGTACACCAAAAGCAGCATTCATGACATCAAAAATATAAAATAATCTGCTGTACTGATTTTAATCTTCCAATTGACCCCACTTCACGTGACGTCATCACCAGAATAATCTTGGATGCGCCCTTTTGGTGGTCACAGACACTGTGCTTATTCAGTGAAGTGCGCATTTTAGGCGACACGTCGTTTACACATAAACCTATTGACCACCAAAATGGAGAGCTAGGCACAGTCGCCGCGTGTACAGTGCGTGCAAGGGGTCAATACCCCAAAGAAAAGAGAAAAATACTTATATAGAAAATGAATCTGCGCTCTCTTGCTCAGAGCTAACTAATGGACATGACAGTGAGCCTAAATGTCGCGACCCCAAAACTTAATTTTTTGTAGTAAATTATGCAAATCAAAAAGTTGGATTGGGCAGTTGGACACTGAGGGCGCACTTTGGTTTTCTACATTGTTTTATTGATCATTTTTTAAGAATTTTGTTTGACAATCCGCATCTATCTATCCATCTATTGTTTATATAAAACAATGCCATTGTTCTACATACTGCGCAATGGGAGACTTTTGAATGCTAGGTGGCAGCAGACAAGGCTAATCTTTTCACTTGCTTACATAGTTCTGAGCATGTGCTTGCCCCTAGTGTTAAAGGCTCCCACTATTACTCTCGGACCTAGACAAACAGTTTGTATGCACAGAGCGCAGGATTAAAAAACTCTGGACCTCTAGGTGAGGGCGCCCTTCCGAAATGACATGGACATAGACCACAGACATGAAGAACCTTTTATGTCTGTGGCGTAGACATTTTTGCAAAAACTTGTAACTAGCGCATTAGGTACTTGTCACCTGTATATTTTTCAATAAGCATGTAATACATTATTTTGTGGAGAACGCATTTACTAGACCCTTCCGAGTAAAATAATAAAACAAATTCAAGCAAAACAATCTTTTAGATGATCCCACATTGTGTCTCTTTGCAGAGTTTATGTACAACTTTACTTTGCTTACACCATCATCATACAGTTGTTAACTGTCGGTTTTATATAATACCATGGATTTCCATTGTCTTACATATCCTTGCAATCTTACACAATTCATCCAAACAACCTTGGCACTGCTCAAAAGCCATTGTACAAATTTACAGAAGAAGCCACATCGAAACCATTATGGTTCCTTTCACCCAGTAATGGTCATAAAAACCAAAGGCTAAGTAACTGCTGTACAATTCCTATTGGTGAAAGATAGTCACTTCTGGACTTTTTGTGTGAACAAAAACCCCGACGGTAACAAGATAATTGCCAAGATATTTGGCCAGGCGAAGATGAGGAAGTTGGAATTTTACAGATTTTCCCTCAAAATTGTATGAAAAACCAGCTTTAAAAATGTAATCCCACACTACACCTATGAAAATATTTACCTGCAAGTTGCTTGTACAAAAAGAGCCTGCTTGAAATCCTAACTAGCTTGAAATGTAAGATTGTTATATCTGTGTATTACAATTTCAAGAAGCTTAAAAATCGACAGCAAATCTTAAAGTTATTGTTTTATTTTGATTAAAATATTGTGTACATGTACATGTATGCAATGATAATAATATGTAAAACTTGTTACTGTGTTGCACAGAGAAGCTAGGAGGTAGCTATGGTAACACATTTCTACTCAAGAATGTTTGTATTCCTATTAGCTTTGATTACATTTATAGCAAGAGAACTTTACACCTGTTTCAGACAGGTGCTCCAAAGTCGTGCCGAACCAAATTCTGAATTTAATACATGAACAGTTTTACGTCTTAAACATTAAGGAGGGACTGGCCACGCTAGAAGTAAAACATAATCGACTGTTGCAGTCATTCAGAACAACTCTGGAGCGCCTTGGTTTCAGACTACCATCTTTGCCTGTCTGAAACCAAAATTTAGTTGGGTCCACCCAGAGGCGCTCATTATCTGTTTGGTTCCGCGCGACTCTGACGCGACAGTGTGAAACAGGTGTAATACACGCTAATTGACAGTTTATTGATACAATTCGGAAACTTTTTCGAGTTTCAAGTAAGAGATAAAGTTTTACTGTACAATAAGAACAAAACCACCTAAATAAGTCTAACCACACCAAGATTATGTATTACCAAAAATAATCCTTGAATTTAGTTTTACTATTTTCTCAATTTTTTTTTTTTTATGATTGGTTGTATTTTTGCAAGTACACCATGGAAGTCTTACATCAAAAATAACTTCACAAAACTAACAGAACACAAATCTTAAATACAGAAAAAAAATCATGAACTACATCTGAAAGTTTTTAGTTTCAACTGTTAAGCTGCTATAGTATATAACTTACAGTGTTGATAATTTTGGACACCGTCAAAATGCCAAATAATCTATCTTTGGATGTTCCTTTACATACACCTCTCCAGTGTCACATCTAAAATAATTGGTCACAACACTTTGATACATACAGGACAAAACATACATACAAAAATGCTTTGAAATTGACAACTGGTACATGCAATATCCGTCTGACACAAGGTGGGTGCTATAAAGTCCACAAGTATCAAGAATAAGAGTGTCACAATTTTATCAAATGTTTTGTTTACTCTTTTGATTTTCTGAATTCTGTTGGAAAACGGAATATTTTTAAAGATGGATCTTTCACTATCTCTCCCAACCCTGCCCCAATGAAAAACAAATCTGTAGGAAATAATTATCTACAAGGTGTTCAAACACTCTTGCCTAATGTAATTTATTTTCCCGCTTGATTTTTAAGCTGGGCTGATAGCCAATCTAATCCCTCATAGAGGCCATCACCACTCGTAGCGCATGTTGCCTGGATGTACCAGTTTCGATTTCGCAGATTGTGAAGACTCAGCTTGTCTGTAATTTCTGCTGCGTTCATTGCATTAGGGAGATCCTAAAAGAATAACAAGGAAAAATGCAAAGTTGATCAGTAAAAAGTACACAGTTGAAGATATAATTGAGTTAAGTAACACTGCAATGGCCTTTTGCCAGCTGCACAAAACACTGAACCCCAGAGGGCTGTGGCTACAAAGTTTTTAAAGTTGGGCGTTGATTTACACTTTATGTTGTCACACTGAAACTGGTTTAAAGAAAGCAAAAGATCATACAACAGAGAAAATAAAATAAGATGATGCAAACTGCTTACCAACCAATATGACCTATGGTATAAATGAAAAAAAAATTGATAATGGCCTTATGTTTCGACCCTAGCAGAGTCTTTTTCAAAAGCTAAGTTACAAAACAAATGAACAAGTAAGTACATTTAATATTCCAAGTGAAGTGGAAATACATGTATAGAGTGAGAGAGAGAGAGAGTGAGACAGAAAACACAGAAATAGCAAGGGGTAACCAGTGAATAAGAATACATGGGGGTAGGGTGCCATACCTGTTTGTTAGCAAATACCAAAAGGACAGCATCTTTCAATTCTTCTTCGTTCAACATTCGGTTGAGCTCTTCTCTCGCTTCACCAACTCTTTCTCTGTCGTTACTATCAACAACAAATATCAAACCTGAACAAAAATAGAAACTTTGTTATAAGTAACCAACTCAAGCTGTGAATATGTAAGAAGTCAACTTGGTCTGAAGTCAACTTAACCCGAAGTCAATTCGGTCCGAAGTCAAGTCGGTCTGAACTCAGTCTGAAGTGAACTTGGTCCAAAGTCAACTCGGTCCAAAGCCAACTAGGTCTGAAGTCAACTCGGTCAGAAGTCAACTCGGTCAGAAGTCAACTCGGTCCGAAGTCAACTCAGTCAGAAGTTAACTCGGTCCGAAGTCAGCTCGGTCCAAGTCAACTCGGTCCGAAGTCAGCTCGGTCAGAAGTCAACTCAGCCCGAAGTCAACCGGTCCGAAGTCAACTCGGTCCGAAGTCAACTCGTTCCGAAGTCAACTCGGTCCTAAATCAACTCATTCCGAAGTCATCTCGATCTAAAGTCAACTCGGTAGCCAACTCAGTCGGATGTCAACTTCACCGTGCAGTGTCCTTTTTCCCTTTTTTGAAGGGTGGCACAATTCTGTTGTTAAGTATTGAACATGTACAAATTGAAAACAAATTTTGGCTGTTAGCATTTAAAATCCTCTTCTGAGGTCTTGGTCTTGATTTCTAACAATTTGAGTCTCGGTCTCGGTCTCGCTCTGTGTGGTTTTAACTTAAACACTGGCATGACTGTCACCAAAGATCAAACAAATACACTTTAACAATGAAGTCCAAGAATACTGTACTCACCTTGTGTGTTTTGGAAGTAGTGCCGCCACAGGGGTCTAATTTTGTCTTGACCACCAACATCCCAAACTGTGAAGCTGATATTTTTGTACTCCACTGTTTCTACATTGAATCCTGTTGAAAATAATCATGGACAAAACAAAACAAACCGATGAAAAGCTTCAAATAGGCTAATCCAACTTAGGATTAACTGCCTTTTTAACAGGCCTGCAATTTCACTTTTGATAGGGCAGGGCCAATTTCATTTTGCAAAGGGCGCTTCCATTGGAAATCTTAAAGTCAATGGTCTCCAGGGCCTGCATGTTATTACAGGCCTGCACTTAACATTTCAAGCCGCGTTTCAAGCAAAATGCTTAGCATGTAATAACAAATCAGTGCTTGTCATGGCCTATGGCACCCAGGGCTACTGGTCAGCCAATAAAGTCATGGTGTGTGGGATCCCACTCACGGCAGGCACGGTCCCGGAAGACCCACCAAGACCATGCTCAAGACCCTGATCGAGGATGAAGGATCAAACAACAAGGAGCTAAATCAGTTGTATGCAGGTAAAAATATTAAATGTTTACACAAGTTTCAAGACTGCTTGCAAATAAGGAACTTGCAGGAATAAAATAAATTGTACAAGTAAATAACAGAATAACAAAATAACAGTTATATATCTTAAAAGTGATAATTTTTGATGATGATTGAATTATGAAATTATGTTTCCAATGCCACAATCCACTGAGATAATATGATAAACAAAATCTGCAGGTTTACTCACCAATGGTCGGAATGGTTGTGACGATTTCACCAAGCTTGAGTTTGTACAAAATGGTTGTTTTTCCCGCTGCATCGAGCCCAACCATGAGAATTCGCATCTCCTTCTTCCCGAAAAGGTTCTTGAAAAGACTGGCAAAGCCCCCCATCCTTACAGCCTTGTCCTTAGAAACAGGTGGCGAGTGGGTTGGTTGGTTTGGTGGCTGGAGCTTATTTACCAGATTGAATTGATCACTTTACTTGGGCTTCCTCCGAGCTTCTACAAAAAAATATTTGAAGAACAAGTGGATAACAACAAATTACAAAGGACCAAAACTTCAGAAGGTTATAATATTATATTAGTGCATTCTCCAGCTTTCTTTCTTTTTCTCTTCTTTTGTTTTTGTTGTTAATGATCACTACTCTTTTGTTTTTAGTCTTAATCTCTTCTTAGAAATTTGAGACTTGTTCCACTATCGTTTGTGGAAGCGATATACAGATATAGTGGAATGAGCCTCATCAGATTCAGTCTAGTGATTGAAAATTGAATACTAAATACCAGGGGTTCGTCCGGTTGGTTGGCTCCATCGAATACACATTCGATGCACAACAAATATGCACACAAATTTGAGACGAGTACGACATGTTGGTTGGTGTTATTGTTATTTGTTAATTAATAATTGTTTAATTAAGAAGACACCCATTTTCCTAATCCTAACCCATCCATCCATATAATCCCTAGCATGTATTAAATCACGAGGCCGAGGAGGTTGTCAGCTTGACCATGGGACCGTGCATGCAATGCATGTGTCATGCACGGTGCATGTCAATTCCAACATGTCCAATTTTGACCGTCCATACATACACAACACAGTCACAGCACACAGACATGACCTGATGACAGTGAAGTTCACTGTTCTGTTCGGTCTTTTTATTTCCACAATTCATGTAATTCTTTCATAGTTTATTAAATTGATTAATATTTTCTCATAGTATTCAAATTCCTTAACACTACAATGAATGTTTCTTCATGCAATTGAAAACTACTTACCTTGCTTGTTGTTGTATCGATATTTTCTTTCAAGTTTGGGGATGGACGTGTCATGTAATTTCGCAAAGATGTACGGCAAAACAGCGCCACCAATAGTGGTCTTTAGTCAAGCTGTATGATTAGAACGTCACTACTGGTGGCGCTATTTAATTTCATTTTTTTCCCGAGAAGGACACTTATGTAAAACATCAACAACGCTCAAACATCAAACAAGCATTGTCAATTAATAAACCCTCCAAAAGTATCGATACAGCAAACAAGGTAAGAAGACAACCTACCATTGCTTCAAATAAAAATAAAGAAATTTGCACGTCTAAAACTCTAAGTTCATTACTCCTTACCTTACTTTTATTAGTGATTTATTTTATTTTTTAATAAATAAAGTTAAGAAAATTAACTATATTGTAAATAAAAATAATGTTATCATTGGTCATATAATAAATAATTATAATTTTAAGATAATAATACGGAACATAATATACACAGCAGACTGCTGGTAGGCATACAGTAAGTTGCGATAATGTAACCCTCCTCTCGCCGTCGGGACTACGGGAGTGTTACGTTTCTTTGGGCCCTTTATTGTTAGCCTGATGGCACTTGTATTCCTACTGCTTGAGGGTTGAGCACCAATCAACCACCCTCCCCGGCCTTTAGCTTTATGTCCAAACTTGTGGATTTTGCTGAGTTAACCAACATAAACGTAAACGTAAACGTTAAGTTATCGTAACTAGCCTTGCAGTGTACACTGTACTTGAGTGGGCTGAATACAAGTTTCATAAATAAAAAAGCTTGCGAGCTGCTGTGATTTTTACGAGTTGCTAATTTATTATGAGGCATCCTGACCTTTGTTTCAACACCTCATAAAAAAATATAAAATAAAAATGTTTAAATAACATAACATTTCCCTTTTTGATAGAAATGGCAAGGGTGGTGTTGGCGAAAGCATGTCAACTTCACATTGCAAAGCATGGCTGTGTGCGGTATAGCACTGAGGCTCAAGCAGTGATGAACGAAGCCATGTATGAGGTCATGACCTCTATTCACGAAGCTGGTAAGAGCTTAGCCAGAACATCTGACATCACACTTTGAGGCTCATGAATAACACCAGAGAGTGGCCTCTAGCAGGTCAATCCCTGTCCATAATCACCTTTCACCTACATCCATTTCACATACGCAGTCAAATTCAACACCATTATTACATGCAAGTACATGTACTGTACCGATACACATGGACACTACATGTACATGCAGATGACCGAAAGTAAGCTTTCCATCTCTGTGTTTTGATTGGTCCGAGGTGATGTTTGTCAGCTGCAACCACATCACCTCCAACCAATTAAAACACAGAGGTCAGAGGTGATGTTTGTCAGCTGCAACCACATCACCTCTGACCAATCAAATCACAGATATGGAAAGCTTATGTCACTGCACGTTTATCCAATGAAATCATTTATCCAATGAAATCTCTGTGTCTGAAAAGCAAGGGCTGTCTAGTAAGAGCTAACCTTATCCCAGGGGTGAGCGATCAGAGTCACCGCTTCATTCTCTGCTAGCATACACTGCTCGCGCATAACCCCTGGTGTTGGTTCATTAAAGTGTGCCAGTAGACAATGTGCGAGCCACAAAGCCTATAAAAAAACAAACATATTATCGATGCTAACGTTGAAATCGACAAAAGGCTCCATGAATGTTTTATGCTCTTTCGCTGAGGCTCTCTATTGACCTCAGGCACTGCCTTAAATTGATTAATTATTGTAAAGTGCATCGAGGCTTTTGTGCACTTTAAAAGTCCTGTGTGTTTATTATTATTGATATTATTATTATGAATTCTTCTTTTTAATTTGTAGGTACATATAAACCAGAGCGTGTCATAGTAACGAGGCAGGCGGCATCAATCAGAGTAGCTGGGAACTCTAATGACATCCTGAACTTTTGTGCCAACAACTATCTGGGTCTTTCTGTGAGTACCTGTTTTCTTTTCAGGTGTAATTTTAAAAGCTGGGTCACACCAAACTATTTCTTAACATTTCTAAACCTGTCCTAAGAAGAACCATAAAACTGGTTTGGTCTGACGTACTCTGAATGAACCGTTTACATGTAGCTTTGGCTTGACAACCAATGTCTATAATGTAACCCTAGTTTGTTAAATTCTTGTAACGAGTCTGTCTGTAAATGGAATGAACATCCAAATGCACCACGTCTAGCACTTCCCTAGTACGATCCAAGTAAAGCAATTCCAGTTGTAGTACACCTTTCTCGTTTTAAGTTAGTTACCACTCTTTCTAATTGCAGGGCGAGATGGTCGTCCGAAAATTTTGAGCAGGCTCATAGTTCTGGAGCAACATCTCGTTGGGCGGTGCTGGGCAGGACTGCCTAGGACTCACAATTTTTGCCCAGCACTTTGAGCAAAATGTATTGTGCTGCTCATCACAGATTTCCCCAAGAATCAAAATAGTATTGATATGAGACACAGCTAATTGTATCAACAGTATCAAATGTCACAGGGAGAGAACATGGTCAAAATGTAATTCAAATTATTTGCATGGGTTCATAGGATGATCAGTTTGGAAACCTGGTATCATGCCTACCTGAAGCTTGCGATTACTAAACTTGGTCTAGCTACAACCCTAGTAGCCTACTATGGTTATTTATTTTACAAATATGTGGCTTTCTATCTCCACAGAGTCATCCTGAAGTTGTGAATGCAGCCAAGAAGGCCCTTGATGATTATGGGTCAGGTCTAAGCTCTACCAGGTTTATCTGCGGCACACAGGTAATGGAGTTGTTTGTCGAGTTTCAGGCACTGGACACATTTGGTAATGACTCAAAATAGTTGTTGGCATAAAAACTTACTTGGTAACACGCAATGGAGAGCTGTTAATAGTATAAAACATAGTGAGAACTTCTTCCTCTAGAGTAACACAGTTTTTGAGAAAGAGTTAATTTCTCACTCAAGTATTATTTTGGCAGAGCACACAACTATGTGCACCAATGGTGTATTTTCTGACATTATTCTCTTGCAACTTTGATGACCAATTTAATCTAATTTTTCACCGATTTGTTATTTATGTATGTGTTGGGATACACCAAGTGGGGAGACGAAATCTCCTGCAGCATAACAATTTACTTTACTATCATGATTTCCCCTCTGTGCCAGTTTTACTGTAATCTTGAAAACATTCTACAATTCTTTCTCAGGACATCCACAAAGAGCTGGAAGAAAAGTTGGCTCGGTTTCACAAACGGGAAGATGCCATTTTGTATGCTAGTTGCTTCGATGCCAACGCAGGCATCTTTGAGGCACTATTAACACCAGAGGATGCAGTCATTTCTGACGAGCTCAACCATGCGTCTATTATTGATGGCATAAGGTTGTGTAAGGCACAACGTCATCGATACAAACACATGGATGTCAACGGTAAGCAGGCGTATTGATTAGGTTTAGAAAGTGCAAGGGCAGGCACCAAGGCGTTTTCTCCTTCCCTTAATAAAAAACCCAGTTATTATATTGTGCATTTCACAATAACATCTCAATGCACTTTATTTAAGTGCCCTGATTGTCATTTTGATTATTTTGTCTCTTCTGCAGACCTGGAATCTATTTTAAAGAAGACCCAAGATTGTCGCATGCGTATGATTGTTACTGATGGTGTTTTCAGCATGGATGGAGACATTGCACCTCTCAAGTAAGAAACATGTTTAAGAAAAATAATTCTTTTTGATGGAAATCTTCAGTTTTTTAACAACAGGGTCTCCTTGCCATTATTACAACTGCTATTTGGTAAAAAGTAAAATAGTCAAAATACAGAGCAATTAGAAATCCTTGAATCAATGCATTAAATGAAAGCTCTAGAATATGCTAAAATAAAATACCTCTTCGTGTGACAACTCACACCTGTTATCTCCATGTAATTCCCTTTCCAATCTGCTAATTAGAAACACCAGAGCTTGAGTTCAGTGCTCTTAACCGCCCCACCCAATGTTCGCGCCAAGTTTTAATCTGTTTTTCTTATTCTTCTTGTACAGGGAGTTAGTAAGTTTAGCAGACACATACAAGGCCCTTCTGTTTGTTGATGACTGCCATGGTACAGGTCTACTTGGTGAGACAGGTCGAGGGACTGAGGAACTTCTAGGCCTTCATGGCTGCTCCGACATCATCAATTCCACTCTTGGTAAAGCTCTCGGAGGAGCAGCGGGTAAGATATGTAAACGCTAGCAACAATTGGAGGCTTTGGAACGTTAGATGGCAGCAGACCTTTTTTTAAGGTAAATTTCCATTGTTTACATTTTTCTGAGCACGCGCACATTGCCGAGAGCAATGGATTTACCTGGTAAGTCTGCTTCCACCTAGCGTCTCAAAAGTCCACCATTGTGGTACAATCTGATCCCTGTTACTCACAGTGTACACAGTGGTAGTATCTGTTCTTTGGAAGGTTGACCAAAGGATGCTGAATTAAAACAAGGTCTTCTGAATGTATCCATTTAGTGTTAATCTTGGTTTATAGCCATGAAGTGTATTCAAGAGCATTATAAATGGTTTCTTCTTGATTATTTATGTGAAATTAGCGATGAAATTTGAACGACTTTGCGCGTATCAACCCACAATTTGGGCGTATTGGCCCGATATGCTAGCTAGCTTGAGCATTGGGAGAAGTACATTATAAATGGTTTCTTCTTGATTATTTATGTGAAATTAGCGATGAAATTTGAACGACGTTGCGCGTATCAACCCACAATTCGGGCGTATTGGCCTGATATGCTAGCTAGCTTGAGCATTGGGAGAAGTACCCTATACTTTCTAAGCATTATAGGGCATTATAATTGGTTTTATCTTTATTATTTTTGTGAAATTTATAATATAATTTGAATTTGAATTATGTTTTGTTGCCTTATTGGCCAAATTTGCACGTATAACTTATATTTTCTGAGTTTAGTAAAGCTGTCAGTGTAAGACTGAGTATTTCAAAGTTAATTTGAATTTGCTTATTGAATTATCTGTGGTATTTTTTAATTGATTCCAAACCAAACAGGTGGCTACACCACTGGTCCCAAACCCTTGATTGACATGTTGAGGCAAAAGTCCCGTCCATATCTCTTCTCAAACACGTTACCACCGCCTGTTGTTGCTTCAGCTTCCAAGGTAAATCTTTGAATGATGTTTCTATAATCTGTTGAAGGTAGGGTCATAGATTGGTCAATGTCATGGTGCAGGGTTAAGGCAATGTCATCCCTGATCAAGACTTAATAATTTAAACTTCTCTTTTGTAGGTGCTCGATATGATTACTGACGATCCGTCATTGGTGTCTCAGCTAGCCAAGAATACAAAGCATTTCAGGGACAGAATGACGGCAGCTGGATTCACTATTTGGGTAAATCTTGATCATGTTCTTTCTGATCATTCACCTCATGGCATCAACTGTTTTCAAAAGGTTCAAAATGTTTTAAAGAGGGGTTTAATACACCATTGCAGGTTTATCTCCTTGGTCAGCAACCAGAGTGAGTGCACGATTCACTCTGGTTGGCATACTTTAGTTTCAAGTCACAGTGCCCCAGTGGTCTTGGATAATAATGGCTTCTTATATCGCGCTCAGGTCCGTCCCGCTTTGGTGTGTGCAAGCGAACTTTATCATGGAAACCAAGCATCATAAGAAGTCCAATAACTTGTGAAGCTAGTTGCGGATCAATAATTACAGTATTTTTGTTTCTGATCTTGCCCAGCATTGAAGCTACTAACTTATTTGTTCTTAATTTGTTAACAGGGGAAGGGTCACCCGATATGTCCTGTTATGTTCGGTGATGCTAGTCTTGCCAGGATGTTTTCAGAAGAAATGCTCAAGCGTGGAGTCTTTGTGATTGGATTCAGTTTCCCTGTTGTTCCTAAAGGTGAGCCAATAATAAATAATATTAATAATAAATAACATTTGTTTGGCGCTTTCCACAGGCGTTTCAAAGCGCTTTAGCATTGTCTGAAAAGAGGGAGCTTGTTCCAGCAAGTTGGTGCAGCTACTGAGAATGCTCTATGACCATAGCGGGTATTCGTGTGTGGACCATTGGAAAGTTGAAGATGAATGTTGGATGTTGATCGACGGCTCATGGATGAAGAAGACAACTTTTTTGAGATGAAACTATTGATGTATGTGGGAGCAAGGCCATGTATTGCTTTGTAAACAAGGAGAATAATTAAATGTACCCTTTACAAATTCAGGCAAATTAACATACAGTTAACGGCCACTATTTTGCCCTAAAGCAATCACCTTAAAAGTGTATAATCTGATTTGAAGCATTGCATTGTGAGGTATCAACAATAATAAATGACAACTGTTGCTTCTTATAAAGCGCCAAATCCTTCACTCATTGACGCTCAAGGTGCTTAACATACAGTATTTTCCTGCAAGGTATGTGAGACTACGTTTAAGTTATGAGATCTACTCCTTTTACATAGCACCATGTAATGGTGTATAAGGTGCTCTGGCGCAAAATGCTGCCAATCAAACCAGGAACACCTTGGCGAACTCTGTTTCTTTTTGATTAGTGCACTGGGTTCTTTTACTTGCTTTATACAACACACAGGACCATTGGCTTAATGTCCCATCTAAAGGACAAAGCATCACGGTTAAGTTTCTCGCTTAAGGACAAAGATGTCACAACCGGAACTACAACCCACACTCTGCTGATCAGAAACACCAGAGCTTGAGTATGGTGCTCTTAACCTCTTGGCAACGACAAGCAATCTCGATTTCATACAGATTTAGCCTTGGGTGTGAGGGAGTTATTAAATGTCATATTTATTTCTTGCAGGTAAAGCCAGGATCAGGGTTCAAATATCAGCAGCTCACTCTGAGGAAGAGATCGAACGTTGTGTAGAAGCTTTCATTGAAACTGGCAAAGAGCTTAAAGTCATCTAAGAAGAGCTCGGAGTGTCCCTCAACACTGCCTGAGCCATCCAGCCAAGAAACATGGTTTTGTTTAACTTATTAAATATCCAATATTATAACCGGACTCTTCCCATCAGGGTCAAGGTTACAATAAGGATTAGGTCGCCCTCTGTGTCGTCTGTGGATGCATCGTGTTGATACCACGCGATGTGTGTGTATGGCAAAATGATCATTGCCCAGCTTGACTCGCATGTATGGCAAAATGGCATCGCACATAGACCATTTCTACGTATTTTCATTAGTCATTGTTTATGACGTCCACTGTACGGGGGAAAATGGCGAACGCGGGTCCATTGAAATAGTCTCACAACGAAATCGCACGCTCAATGACGCACTCGGCATTCTCCGTGTTCTATTTTTTATGGGATTAGGTAAATACAGTAGGGTCGAGGGAACATAGGGAACAGGATTTAGTGTGTTGCCCTATTTGCAATTTGTTTTAAAAAAGATGTTCACCTTTAATATCATGTCCCTGAACGTTTTTAAAGTTGTTTAAGTATACAGTCTGAATTATTTATATAATATGTGTTTCACATGACTTCCTTCTTCTGTAATACTATAGCTTCCTACTAGGGCTTAAACACTGTAGCTCGCCTGTAAGCACTTGCTTACTATGTGAACCTTAAAAACACCAGAGATAACTATGTGTGCCACACCCTAAAACAAGTCTTACATGGTTTTAATAACAATAGTGTTTCTCTACATTGCTTATAAATTTTTATTTTCGAAATAAGATTTGTTTAAGATTTTGAAGAAGTAGCAGGGTATTTGTTTTTTTGTTCAGGGTAGAATATAGTTTTATTTTATTTTGATAGCTTTAGTATTTTTTTGTAGTTCTGCTTCACTTGAAATATATATATAGTCATATTTGTTTTTGCAGACTAAGCCCTAAGCATTTCCTTTCTGGTTTGAAATATGATTTTTGTTTCCTTGTAATTAACCTGCCTTAACCCTCACAAGCAGGAAATCAGAGCATCAAGTGTTAAATGTGTTATCCTTAAAGGAATATTACAGAATTGGTTTTTGTGAACAAAACAGTTGCTGGCAGTGTAAGTAATTTATTAACTTTATCCACCATGTACATAAACTGACAAACCTGAAGCAGTTTGAGATCGATCGGCCATCTGGGTTACGAGAAAATAGTGAAAACAGTGATAGCACGTTTTGCATAAAGTCAATAATTAAAAAATGGATAGCACGTTAATTTTGCATGACATCGATTATTAAAAAACGAATAAAATGAATTAACGCTCACTGAGTGATAAAATCCAATCAGGAAATTTGTTTTATTTATTTCTCATCAAATATGACATTTCAGACGGAAATATTTCAAGGGATGTTTTCTACTATAATCAAGACCGTGAAATCTGTGATCTTAGACGAACTATTTTCTTACAAATTCTGTAATGTTTCTTTAACTATTTAGTTACATATACCACCAAATGATACTTCACCATGGTTCATTTATATTTAATCAGTGTAGATCAGTGTTGTTATTGGTTTAACTTAGTGTGAACAACCAATACTTTCAGAGTGCACAGTGATCATGACGTAATCATGTGATCATGAAGTAATTGTTTACAAAGTCAATGTTTCTCCCAAGTCTTAAGTAAATACAGCAAATGTTAAGACATTGCCAAAAGGAAATTGGCAGTAGTGCGTTAGTGTACATTTACAAACATATTATTTGTATGTTCCACATTTTAGTTTATAAGCGTGCATAGCTTTACTGATTTTCAAAGAGGCTGGTACAATCTTTTTGCCATAATCAAAAAAAGATAAATACAGTAAAATAATGTAAAATGAAAAACATGACCAGTATTATGGAGCAAACAAGCCAGTTATGATCCTACTAGTTTGTGCGGACGTTGGGTCTTTGACAAAAGAAAAACACCGTAATGTGTAACAAAACATAATAATAAAGACAACAATTATGGTAATCCCCTATTTTTTACTGATATTAAATTTGTTTCTCTTTTCATTAAAAAAATTGCTTCTTTTTGGTTATAAACTGGCAATGAAATAATAAAATAATAAGTTTTGCAAAAGTTGTTGTTTATCTTTTGACGAAAGTTGCAAAGTACATGTTGGTACTATTAGTTTTATTAATTGACATAACTTGCCTGAGCTTCCATGGCAGCACTGCTCTTTCCTCTACAAGTTGTTAATGCAAGTTTTTGGATTCGTTTTCCCGCCGGGGAGTGTATTTTTCGCCTAGTTTGATCAAAAAACCTTTAAGCTGAATAAATAATAAACTATGACTTTAAACGTCAGTCATCCTCGGTAGTATAGTGGTAAGTATCTCTGACTGTCACTCAGGAGGCCGAGGTTCGATTCCCCGCCGGGGAGTGTATTTTTGCCTTATTTATTAAACAAACCAGTAAGCTGAAGTGGTTTAAAGAATTAATTTTGACTTTAAACGTCAGTCATCCTCGGTAGTATAGTGGTAAGTATCTCTGACTGTCACTCAGGAGACCGGGGTTCGATTCCCCGCCGGGGAGTGTATTTTTGCATTGTTTATTAAACAAACCAGTAAGCTGAAGTGGTTTAAAAAATTAACTTTGACTTTAAACGTCAGTCATCCTCGGAAGTATAGTGGTAAGTATCTGTGACTGTCACTCAGGAGACCGGGGTTCGATTCCCCGCCGGGGAGTGTATTTTTTGCCTAGTTCATTCAACAAACCTTCTAGCTGAAGTATTCTTAGAATAAACTATGACTTTAAATGTCAGTCATCCTCGGTAGTATAGTGGTACGTATCTCTGACTGTCACTCAGGAGACCGGGGTTCGATTCCCCGCCGGGGAGTGTATTTTTGCCTAGTTCATTCAACAAACCATCTAGCTGAAGTGTTCTTAGAATAAACTATGACTTTAAACGCCAGTCATCCTCGGTAGTATAGTGGTAAGTATCTCTGACTGTCTCTGAGGAGACCGAGGTTCGATTCCCCGCCGGGGAGTGTTTTTTGCCTATTTTATTCAACAAACCAGTAAGCTGAAGTGGTCTAAAAAATAATTGACTTTAAATGTCAGTCATCCTCGGTAGTATAGTGGTAAGTATCTCTGACTGTCACTCAGGAGACCGGGGTTCGATTCCCCGCCGGGGAGTGTATTTTTTGTCTTGTTTATTCAACAAACCAGTGAGCTGAAGGGTCTAAAAAACAAATAATGACATTAAATGGCAGTCATCCTCGGAAGTATAGTGGTAAGTATCTCTGACTGTCACTCAGGAGACCCGGGTTCGATTCCCCGCCGGGAAGTGTATTTTTTTCTAAATTATACAACCTACCTTCTAGCTCAAGTATTCTAAGAAAAACCTAGGACTTTAAACGTCAGTCATCATCGGTAGTATAGTGGTAAGTATCTCTGACTGTCAGTCAGGAGACCGGGGTTCGATTCCCCGCCGGGGAGTGTATTTTTGTCTAGTTTATTCAACAAACCTTCTAGTTGAAGTGTTCTGAGACTAAACTATGACTTTAATTGTCAGTCATCCTCGGTAGTATAGTGGTAAGTATCTCTGACTGTCACTCAGGAGACCGGGGTTCGATTCCCCGCCGGGGAGTGTATTTTTGTCTAGTTTATTCAACAAACCTTCTAGTTGAAGTGTTCTGAGAATAAACTATGACTTTAATTGTCAGTCATCCTCGGTAGTATAGTGGTAAGTATCTCTGACTGTCACTCATGAGACCGGGATTCGATTCCCCGCCGGGGAGTGTATTTTTGCCTAGTTCATTCAACAAACCTTCTAGCTGAAGTGTTCTTAGAATAAACTATGACTTTAACCGTCAGTCATCCTCGGTAGTATAGGGGTAAGTATCTCTGACTGTCACTCAGGAGACCGGGGTTCGATTCCCCGCCGGGGAGTGTATTTTTGTCTAGTTTATTCAACAAACCTTCTAGTTGAAGTGTTCTGAGACTAAACTATGACTTTAATTGTCAGTCATCCTCGGTAGTATAGTGGTAAGTATCTCTGACTGTCACTCAGGAGACCGGGGTTCGATTCCCCGCCGGGGAGTGTATTTTTTGTCTAGTTTATTCAACAAACCTTCTAGTTGAAGTGTTCTGAGAATAAACTATGACTTTAATTGTCAGTCATCCTCGGTAGTATAGTGGTAAGTATCTCTGACTGTCACTCAGGAGACCGGGATTCGATTCCCCGCGGGGAGTGTATTTTTGCCTAGTTCATTCAACAAACCTTCTAGCTGAAGTGTTCTTAGAATAAACTATGACTTTAACCGTCAGTCATCCTCGGTAGTATAGGGGTAAGTATCTCTGACTGTCACTCAGGAGACCGGGATTCGATTCCCCGCCGGGGAGTGTATTTTTTGCCTAGTTCATTCAACAAACCTTCTAGTTGAAGTGTTCTGAGAATAAACTATGACTTTAAATGTCAGTCATCCTCGGTAGTATAGTGGTAAGTATCTCTGACTGTCACTCAGGAGACCGGGGTTCGATTCCACGCCGGGGAGTGTATTTTTTGCCTAGTTCATTCAACAAACCTTCTAGTTGAAGTGTTCTGAGATTAAACTATGACTTTAAATGTCAGTCATCCTCGGTAGTATAGTGGTAAGTATCTCTGACTGTCACTCAGGAGACCGGGGTTCGATTCCCCGCCGGGGAGTGTATTTTTGTCTAGTTTATTCAACAAACCTTCTAGTTGAAGTGTTCTGAGAATAAACTATGACTTTAATTGTCAGTCATCCTCGGTAGTATAGTGGTAAGTATCTCTGACTGTCACTCAGGAGACCGGGATTCGATTCCCCGCCGGGGAGTGTATTTTTGCCTAGTTCATTCAACAAACCTTCTAGCTGAAGTGTTCTTAGAATAAACTATGACTTTAACCGTCAGTCATCCTCGGTAGTATAGGGGTAAGTATCTCTGACTGTCACTCAGGAGACCGGGATTCGATTCCCCGCCGGGGAGTGTATTTTTTGCCTAGTTCATTCAACAAACCTTCTAGTTGAAGTGTTCTGAGAATAAACTATGACTTTAAACGTCAGTCATCCTCGGTAGTATAGTGGTAAGTATCTCTGACTGTCACTCAGGAGACCGGGGTTCGATTCCACGCCGGGGAGTGTATTTTTTTCTAAAGTATCCAACAAACCTTCAAGCTGAAGTATTCTAAGAAAAACCTAGGACTTTAAACGTCAGTCATCCTCGTAAGTAGTTTTTGCCTAGTAGTTTTTGCCTAGTTTATTCAACAAACCTTCTAGTTGAAGTGTTCTGAGAGTAAACTATGACTTTAACCGTCAGTCATCATCGGTAGTATAGTGGTAAGTATCTCTGACTGTCACTTAGGAGACCGGGGTTCGATTCCCCGCCGGGGAGTGTATTTTTGTCTAGTTTATTCAACAAACCTTCTAGTTGAAGTGTTCTGAGACTAAACTATGACTTTAATTGTCAGTCATCCTCGGTAGTATAGTGGTAAGTATCTCTGACTGTCACTCAGGAGACCGGGGTTCGATTCCCCGCCGGGGAGTGTATTTTTGTCTAGTTTATTCAACAAACCTTCTAGTTGAAGTGTTCTGAGAATAAACTATGACTTTAATTGTCAGTCATCCTCGGTAGTATAGGGGTAAGTATATCTGACTGTCACTCAGGAGACCGGGATTCGATTCCCCGCCGGGGAGTGTATTTTTGCCTAGTTCATTCAACAAACCTTCTAGCTGAAGTGTTCTTAGAATAAACTATGACTTTAACCGTCAGTCATCCTCGGTAGTATAGGGGTAAGTATCTCTGACTGTCACTCAGGAGACCGGGGTTCGATTCCCCGCCGGGGAGTGTATTTTTATCTAGTTTATTCAACAAACCTTCTAGTTGAAGTGTTCTGAGACTAAACTATGACTTTAATTGTCAGTCATCCTCGGTAGTATAGTGGTAAGTATCTTTGACTGTCACTCAGGAGACCGGGGTTCGATTCCCCGCCGGGGAGTGTATTTTTGTCTAGTTTATTCAACAAACCTTCTAGTTGAAGTGTTCTGAGAATAAACTATGACTTTAATTGTCAGTCATCCTCGGTAGTATAGTGGTAAGTATCTCTGACTGTCACTCAGGAGACCGGGATTCGATTCCCCGCCGGGGAGTGTATTTTTGCCTAGTTCATTCAACAAACCTTCTAGCTGAAGTGTTCTTAGAATAAACTATGACTTTAACCGTCAGTCATCCTCGGTAGTATAGGGGTAAGTATCTCTGACTGTCACTCAGGAGACCGGGATTCGATTCCCCGCCGGGGAGTGTATTTTTTGCCTAGTTCATTCAACAAACCTTCTAGTTGAAGTGTTCTGAGAATAAACTATGACTTTAAATGTCAGTCATCCTCGGTAGTATAGTGGTAAGTATCTCTGACTGTCACTCAGGAGACCGGGGTTCGATTCCACGCCGGGGAGTGTATTTTTTGCCTAGTTCATTCAACAAACCTTCTAGTTGAAGTGTTCTGAGAATAAACTATGACTTTAAATGTCAGTCATCCTCGGTAGTATAGTGGTAAGTATCTCTGACTGTCACTCAGGAGACCGGGGTTCGATTCCCCGCCGGGGAGTGTTTGTCTAGTTTATTCAACAAACCTTCTAGTTGAAGTGTTCTGAGAATAAACTATGACTTTAATTGTCAGTCATCCTCGGTAGTATAGTGGTAAGTATCTCTGACTGTCACTCAGGAGACCGGGATTCGATTCCCCGCGGGGAGTGTATTTTTGCCTAGTTCATTCAACAAACCTTCTAGCTGAAGTGTTCTTAGAATAAACTATGACTTTAACCGTCAGTCATCCTCGGTAGTATAGGGATAAGTATCTCTGACTGTCACTCAGGAGACCGGGATTCGATTCCCCGCCGGGGAGTGTATTTTTTGCCTAGTTCATTCAACAAACCTTCTAGTTGAAGTGTTCTGAGAATAAACTATGACTTTAAATGTCAGTCATCCTCGGTAGTATAGTGGTAAGTATCTCTGACTGTCACTCAGGAGACCGGGGTTCGATTCCACGCCGGGGAGTGTATTTTTTGCCTAGTTCATTCAACAAACCTTCTAGTTGAAGTGTTCTGAGAATAAACTATGACTTTAAATGTCAGTCATCCTCGGTAGTATAGTGGTAAGTATCTCTGACTGTCACTCAGGAGACCGGGATTCGATTCCCCGCCGGGGAGTGTATTTTTGCCTAGTTCATTCAACAAACCTTCTAGCTGAAGTGTTCTTAGAATAAACTATGACTTTAACCGTCAGTCATCCTCGGTAGTATAGGGGTAAGTATCTCTGACTGTCACTCAGGAGACCGGGATTCGATTCCCCGCCGGGGAGTGTATTTTTTGCCTAGTTCATTCAACAAACCTTCTAGTTGAAGTGTTCTGAGAATAAACTATGACTTTAAACGTCAGTCATCCTCGGTAGTATAGTGGTAAGTATCTCTGACTGTCACTCAGGAGACCGGGGTTCGATTCCACGCCGGGGAGTGTATTTTTTTCTAAAGTATCCAACAAACCTTCAAGCTGAAGTATTCTAAGAAAAACCTAGGACTTTAAACGTCAGTCATCCTCGTAAGTAGTTTTTGCCTAGTAGTTTTTGCCTAGTTTATTCAACAAACCTTCTAGTTGAAGTGTTCTGAGAGTAAACTATGACTTTAACCGTCAGTCATCATCGGTAGTATAGTGGTAAGTATCTCTGACTGTCACTTAGGAGACCGGGGTTCGATTCCCCGCCGGGGAGTGTATTTTTGTCTAGTTTATTCAACAAACCTTCTAGTTGAAGTGTTCTGAGACTAAACTATGACTTTAATTGTCAGTCATCCTCGGTAGTATAGTGGTAAGTATCTCTGACTGTCACTCAGGAGACCGGGGTTCGATTCCCCGCCGGGGAGTGTATTTTTGTCTAGTTTATTTAACAAACCTTCTAGTTGAAGTGTTCTGAGAATAAACTATGACTTTAATTGTCAGTCATCCTCGGTAGTATAGGGGTAAGTATCTCTGACTGTCACTCAGGAGACCGGGATTCGATTCCCCGCCGGGGAGTGTATTTTTGCCTAGTTCATTCAACAAACCTTCTAGCTGAAGTGTTCTTAGAATAAACTATGACTTTAACCGTCAGTCATCCTCGGTAGTATAGGGGTAAGTATCTCTGACTGTCACTCAGGAGACCGGGGTTCGATTCCCCGCCGGGGAGTGTATTTTTGTCTAGTTTATTCAACAAACCTTCTAGTTGAAGTGTTCTGAGACTAAACTATGACTTTAATTGTCAGTCATCCTCGGTAGTATAGTGGTAAGTATCTTTGACTGTCACTCAGGAGACCGGGGTTCGATTCCCCGCCGGGGAGTGTATTTTTGTCTAGTTTATTCAACAAACCTTCTAGTTGAAGTGTTCTGAGAATAAACTATGACTTTAATTGTCAGTCATCCTCGGTAGTATAGTGGTAAGTATCTCTGACTGTCACTCAGGAGACCGGGATTCGATTCCCCGCCGGGGAGTGTATTTTTGCCTAGTTCATTCAACAAACCTTCTAGCTGAAGTGTTCTTAGAATAAACTATGACTTTAACCGTCAGTCATCCTCGGTAGTATAGGGGTAAGTATCTCTGACTGTCACTCAGGAGACCGGGATTCGATTCCCCGCCGGGGAGTGTATTTTTTGCCTAGTTCATTCAACAAACCTTCTAGTTGAAGTGTTCTGAGAATAAACTATGACTTTAAATGTCAGTCATCCTCGGTAGTATAGTGGTAAGTATCTCTGACTGTCACTCAGGAGACCGGGGTTCGATTCCACGCCGGGGAGTGTATTTTTTGCCTAGTTCATTCAACAAACCTTCTAGTTGAAGTGTTCTGAGAATAAACTATGACTTTAAATGTCAGTCATCCTCGGTAGTATAGTGGTAAGTATCTCTGACTGTCACTCAGGAGACCGGGGTTCGAATCCCCGCCGGGGAGTGTTTGTCTAGTTTATTCAACAAACCTTCTAGTTGAAGTGTTCTGAGAATAAACTATGACTTTAATTGTCAGTCATCCTCGGTAGTATAGTGGTAAGTATCTCTGACTGTCACTCAGGAGACCGGGATTCGATTCCCCGCCGGGGAGTGTATTTTTGCCTAGTTCATTCAACAAACCTTCTAGCTGAAGTGTTCTTAGAATAAACTATGACTTTAACCGTCAGTCATCCTCGGTAGTATAGGGGTAAGTATCTCTGACTGTCACTCAGGAGACCGGGATTCGATTCCCCGCCGGGGAGTGTATTTTTTGCCTAGTTCATTCAACAAACCTTCTAGTTGAAGTGTTCTGAGAATAAACTATGACTTTAAACGTCAGTCATCCTCGGTAGTATAGTGGTAAGTATCTCTGACTGTCACTTAGGAGACCGGGGTTCGATTCCACGCCGGGGAGTGTATTTTTTTCTAAAGTATCCAACAAACCTTCAAGCTGAAGTATTCTAAGAAAAACCTAGGACTTTAAACGTCAGTCATCCTCGTAAGTAGTTTTTGCCTAGTAGTTTTTGCCTAGTTTATTCAACAAACCTTCTAGTTGAAGTGTTCTGAGAGTAAACTATGACTTTAAATGTCAGTCATCCTCGGTAGTATAGTGGTAAGTATCTCTGACTGTCACTCAGGAGACCGGGATTCGATTCCCCGCCGGGGAGTGTATTTTTGCCTATTTCATTCAACAAACCTTCTAGCTGAAGTGTTCTTAGAATAAACTATGACTTTAAATGTCAGTCATCCTCGGTAGTATAGTGGTAAGTATCTCTGACTGTCACTCAGGAGACCGGGGTTCGATTCCCCGCCGGGGAGTGTATTTTTGCTAAGTTCATTCAACAAACCTTCTAGCTGAAGTGTTCTTAGAATAAAATTTGACTTTAACCGGCAGTCATCCTCGGTAGTATAGTGGTAAGTATCTCTGACTGTCACTCAGGAGACCGGGATTCGATTCCCCGCCGGGGAGTGTATTTTTTGCCTAGTTCATTCAACAAACCTTCCAGCTGAAGTGTTTTTAGAATAAACTATGACTTTAAACGTCAGTCATACTCGTAAGTAGTTTTTGCCTAGTAGTTTTTGCCTAGTTTATTCAACAAACCTTTTAGTTGAAGTGTTCTGAGAATAAACTATGACTTTAAATGTCAGGCATCCTCGGTAGTATAGTGGTAAGTATCTCTGACTGTCACTCAGGAGACCGGGGTTCGGTTCCCCGCCGGGGAGTGTATTTTTGTCTAGTTAATTCAACAAACCTTCTAGTTGAAGTGTTCTTAGAATAAACTTTGACTTTAAATGTCAGTCATCCTCGGTAGTATAGTGGTAAGTATCTCTGACTGTCACTCAGGAGACCGGGGTTCGATTCCCCGCCGGGGAGTGTATTTTTGCCTATTTCATTCAACAAACCTTCTAGCTGAAGTGTTCTTAGAATAAACTATGACTTTAAATGTCAGTCATCCTCGGTAGTATAGTGGTAAGTATCTCTGACTGTCACTCAGGAGACCGGGATTCGATTCCCCGCCGGGGAGTGTATTTTTTGCCTAGTTCATTCAACAAACCTTCTAGTTGAAGTGTTCTGAGAATAAACTATGACTTTAAATGTCAGTCATCCTCGGTAGTATAGTGGTAAGTATCTCTGACTGTCACTCAGGAGACCGGGGTTCGATTCCACGCCGGGGAGTGTATTTTTTGCCTAGTTCATTCAACAAACCTTCTAGTTGAAGTGTTCTGAGAATAAACTATGACTTTAAATGTCAGTCATCCTCGGTAGTATAGTGGTAAGTATCTCTGACTGTCACTCAGGAGACCGGGGTTCGATTCCCCGCCGGGGAGTGTATTTTTGTCTAGTTTATTCAACAAACCTTCTAGTTGAAGTGTTCTGAGAATAAACTATGACTTTAATTGTCAGTCATCCTCGGTAGTATAGTGGTAAGTATCTCTGACTGTCACTCAGGAGACCGGGATTCGATTCCCCGCCGGGGAGTGTATTTTTGCCTAGTTCATTCAACAAACCTTCTAGCTGAAGTGTTCTTAGAATAAACTATGACTTTAACCGTCAGTCATCCTCGGTAGTATAGGGGTAAGTATCTCTGACTGTCACTCAGGAGACCGGGATTCGATTCCCCGCCGGGGAGTGTATTTTTTGCCTAGTTCATTCAACAAACCTTCTAGTTGAAGTGTTCTGAGAATAAACTATGACTTTAAACGTCAGTCATCCTCGGTAGTATAGTGGTAAGTATCTCTGACTGTCACTCAGGAGACCGGGGTTCGATTCCACGCCGGGGAGTGTATTTTTTTCTAAAGTATCCAACAAACCTTCAAGCTGAAGTATTCTAAGAAAAACCTAGGACTTTAAACGTCAGTCATCCTCGTAAGTAGTTTTTGCCTAGTAGTTTTTGCCTAGTTTATTCAACAAACCTTCTAGTTGAAGTGTTCTGAGAGTAAACTATGACTTTAAATGTCAGTCATCCTCGGTAGTATAGTGGTAAGTATCTCTGACTGTCACTCAGGAGACCGGGATTCGATTCCCCGCCGGGGAGTGTATTTTTGCCTATTTCATTCAACAAACCTTCTAGCTGAAGTGTTCTTAGAATAAACTATGACTTTAAATGTCAGTCATCCTCGGTAGTATAGTGGTAAGTATCTCTGACTGTCACTCAGGAGACCGGGGTTCGATTCCCCGCCGGGGAGTGTATTTTTGCTAAGTTCATTCAACAAACCTTCTAGCTGAAGTGTTCTTAGAATAAAATTTGACTTTAACCGGCAGTCATCCTCGGTAGTATAGTGGTAAGTATCTCTGACTGTCACTCAGGAGACCGGGATTCGATTCCCCGCCGGGGAGTGTATTTTTTGCCTAGTTCATTCAACAAACCTTCTAGCTGAAGTGTTTTTAGAATAAACTATGACTTTAAACGTCAGTCATACTCGTAAGTAGTTTTTGCCTAGTAGTTTTTGCCTAGTTTATTCAACAAACCTTTTAGTTGAAGTGTTCTGAGAATAAACTATGACTTTAAATGTCAGGCATCCTCGGTAGTATAGTGGTAAGTATCTCTGACTGTCACTCAGGAGACCGGGGTTCGGTTCCCCGCCGGGGAGTGTATTTTTGTCTAGTTAATTCAACAAACCTTCTAGTTGAAGTGTTCTTAGAATAAACTTTGACTTTAAATGTCAGTCATCCTCGGTAGTATAGTGGTAAGTATCTCTGACTGTCACTCAGGAGACCGGGGTTCGATTCCCCGCCGGGGAGTGTATTTTTGCCTATTTCATTCAACAAACCTTCTAGCTGAAGTGTTCTTAGAATAAACTATGACTTTAAATGTCAGTCATCCTCGGTAGTATACTGGTAAGTATCTCTGACTGTCACTCAGGAGACCGGGGTTCGATTCCCCGCCGGGGAGTGTATTTTTGCTAAGTTCATTCAACAAACCTTCTAGCTGAAGTGTTCTTAGAATAAAATTTGACTTTAACCGGCAGTCATCCTCGGTAGTATAGTGGTAAGTATCTCTGACTGTCACTCAGGAGACCGGGGTTCGGTTCCTCGCCGGGGAGTGTATTTTTGCTAAGTTCATTCAACAAACCTTCTAGCACAAGTGTTCTTAGAATAAACTTTGACTTTAACCGTCCGTCATCCTCGGTAGTATAGTGGTAAGTATCTCTGACTGTCACTCAGGAGACCGGGGTTCGATTCCCCGCCGGGGAGTGTATTTTTGTCTAGTTTATTCAACAAACCTTCTAGTTGAAGTGTTCTGAGATCAAACTATGACTTTAATTGTCAGTCATCCTCGGTAGTATAGTGGTAAGTATCTCTGACTGTCACTCAGGAGACCGGGGTTCGGTTCCCCGCCGGGGAGTGTATTTTTGCTAAGTTCATTCAACAAACCTTCTAGCTGAAGTGTTCTTTGAATAAACTTTGACTTTAACCGTCAGTCATCCTCGGTAGTATAGTGGTAAGTATCTCTGACTGTCACTCAGGAGACCGGGGTTCGATTCCCCGCCGGGGAGTGTATTTTTGCCTAGTTCATTCAACAAACCTTCTAGCTGAAGTGTTTTTAGAATAAACTAAGACTTTAAACGTCAGTCATACTCGGTAGTATAGTGGTAAGTATCTCTGACTGTCACTCAGGAGACCGGGGTTCGATTCCCCGCCGGGGAGTGTATTTTTGTCTAGTTTATTCAACAAACCTTCTAGTTGAAGTGTTCTGAGATCAAACTATGACTTTAATTGTCAGTCATCCTCGGTAGTATAGTGGTAAGTATCTCTGACTGTCACTCACGAGACCGGGGTTCGATTCCCCGCCGGGGAGTGTATTTTTGCCTAGTTCATTCAACAAACCTTCTAGCTGAAGTGTTCTTAGAATAAACTATGACTTTAAATGTCAGTCATCCTCGGTAGTATAGTGGTAAGTATCTCTGACTGTCACTCAGGAGACCGGGGTTCGATTCCCCGCCGGGGAGTGTATTTTTGCTAAGTTCATTCAACAAACCTTCTAGCTGAAGTGATCTTAGAATAAAATTTGACTTTAACCGGCAGTCATCCTCGGTAGTATAGTGGTAAGTATTTCTGACTGTCACTCAGGAGACCGGGATTCGATTCCCCGCCGGGGAGTGTATTTTTTGCCTAGTTCATTCAACAAACCTTCCAGCTGAAGTGTTTTTAGAATAAACTATGACTTTAAACGTCAGTCATACTCGTAAGTAGTTTTTGCCTAGTAGTTTTTGCCTAGTTTATTCAACAAACCTTTTAGTTGAAGTGTTCTGAGAATAAACTATGACTTTAAATGTCACGCATCCTCGGTAGTATAGTGGTAAGTATCTCTGACTGTCACTCAGGAGACCGGGGTTCGGTTCCCCGCCGGGGAGTGTATTTTTGTCTAGTTAATTCAACAAACCTTCTAGTTGAAGTGTTCTTAGAATAAACTATGACTTTAATTGTCAGTCATCCTCGGTAGTATAGTGGTAAGTATCTCTGACTGTCACTCAGGAGACCGGGGTTCGATTCCCCGCCGGGGAGTGTATTTTTGCCTAGTTCATTCAACAAACCTTCTAGCTGAAGTGTTCTTAGAATAAACTATGACTTTAAATGTCAGTCATCCTCGGTAGTATAGTGGTAAGTATCTCTGACTGTCACTCAGGAGACCGGGGTTCGATTCCCCGCCGGGGAGTGTATTTTTGCTAAGTTCATTCAACAAACCTTCTAGCTGAAGTGTTCTTAGAATAAAATTTGACTTTAACCGGCAGTCATCCTCGGTAGTATAGTGGTAAGTTATTCTGACTGTCACTCAGGAGACCGGGATTCGATTCCCCGCCGGGGAGTGTGTTTTTAGCCTAGTTCATTCATCAAACCTTCTAGCTGAAGTGTTTTTAGAATAAACTATGACTTTAAACGTCAGTCATACTCGTTAGTAGTTTTTGCCTAGTAGTTTTTGCCTAGTTTATTCAACAAACCTTCTAGTTGAAGTGTTCTGAGAATAAACTATGACTTTAAATGTCCGGCATCCTCGGTAGTATAGTGGTAAGTATCTCTGACTGTCACTCAGGAGACCGGGGTTCGGTTCCCCGCCGGGGAGTGTATTTTTTGCCTAGTTCATTCAACAAACCTTCCAGCTGAAGTGTTTTTAGAATAAACTATGACTTTAAACGTCAGTCATACTCGTAAGTAGTTTTTGCCTAGTAGTTTTTGCCTAGTTTATTCAACAAACCTTTTAGTTGAAGTGTTCTGAGAATAAACTATGACTTTAAATGTCAGGCATCCTCGGTAGTATAGTGGTAAGTATCTCTGACTGTCACTCAGGAGACCGGGGTTCGGTTCCCCGCCGGGGAGTGTATTTTTGTCTAGTTAATTCAACAAACCTTCTAGTTGAAGTGTTCTTAGAATAAACTTTGACTTTAAATGTCAGTCATCCTCGGTAGTATAGTGGTAAGTATCTCTGACTGTCACTCAGGAGACCGGGGTTCGATTCCCCGCCGGGGAGTGTATTTTTGCCTATTTCATTCAACAAACCTTCTAGCTGAAGTGTTCTTAGAATAAACTATGACTTTAAATGTCAGTCATCCTCGGTAGTATAGTGGTAAGTATCTCTGACTGTCACTCAGGAGACCGGGGTTCGATTCCCCGCCGGGGAGTGTATTTTTGCTGAGTTCATTCAACAAACCTTCTAGCTGAAGTGTTCTTAGAATAAAATTTGACTTTAACCGGCAGTCATCCTCGGTTGTATAGTGGTAAGTATCTCTGACTGTCACTCAGGAGACCGGGGTTCGGTTCCTCGCCGGGGAGTGTATTTTTGCTAAGTTCATTCAACAAACCTTCTAGCTGAAGTGTTCTTAGAATAAACTTTGACTTTAACCGTCCGTCATCCTCGGTAGTATAGTGGTAAGTATCTCTGACTGTCACTCAGGAGACCGGGGTTCGATTCCCCGCCGGGGAGTGTATTTTTGTCTAGTTTATTCAACAAACCTTCTAGTTGAAGTGTTCTGAGATCAAACTATGACTTTAATTGTCAGTCATCCTCGGTAGTATAGTGGTAAGTATCTCTGACTGTCACTCAGGAGACCGGGGTTCGGTTCCCCGCCGGGGAGTGTATTTTTGCTAAGTTCATTCAACAAACCTTCTAGCTGAAGTGTTCTTAGAATAAACTTTGACTTTAACCGTCAGTCATCCTCGGTAGTATAGTGGTAAGTATCTCTGACTGTCACTCAGGAGACCGGGGTTCGATTCCCCGCCGGGGAGTGTATTTTTGCCTAGTTCATTCAACAAACCTTCTAGCTGAAGTGTTTTTAGAATAAACTAAGACTTTAAACGTCAGTCATACTCGGTAGTATAGTGGTAAGTATCTCTGACTGTCAATCAGGAGACCGGGGTTCGATTCCCCGCCGGGGAGTGTATTTTTGTCTAGTTTATTCAACAAACCTTCTAGTTGAAGTGTTCTGAGATCAAACTATGACTTTAATTGTCAGTCATCCTCGGTAGTATAGTGGTAAGTATCTCTGACTGTCACTCAGGAGACCGGGGTTCGATTCCCCGCCGGGGAGTGTATTTTTGCTAAGTTCATTCAACAAACCTTCTAGCTGAAGTGTTCTTAGAATAAAATTTGACTTTAACCGTCAGTCATCCTCGGTAGTATAGTGGTAAGTATCTCTGACTGTCACTCAGGAGACCGGGGTTCGATTCCCCGCCGGGGAGTGTATTTTTGCTAAGTTCATTCAACAAACCTTCTAGCTGAAGTGTTCTTAGAATAAAATTTGACTTTAAACGTCAGTCATACTCGGTAGTATAGTGGTAAGTATCTCTGACTGTCACTCAGGAGACCGGGGTTCGATTCCCCGCCGGGGAGTGTATTTTTGTCTAGTTTATTCAACAAACCTTCTAGTTGAAGTGTTCTGAGAATAAACTATGACTTTAATTGTCAGTCATCCTCGGTAGTATAGTGGTAAGTATCTCTGACTGTCACTCAGGAGACCGGGGTTCGATTCCCCGCCGGGGAGTGTATTTTTGCCTAGTTCATTCAACAAACCTTCTAGCTGAAGTGTTCTTAGAATAAACTATGACTTTAAATGTCAGTCATCCTCGGTAGTATAGTGGTAAGTATCTCTGACTGTCACTCAGGAGACCGGGGTTCCATTCCCCGCCGGGGAGTGTATTTTTGCTGAGTTCATTCAACAAACCTTCTAGCTGAAGTGTTCTTAGAATAAAATTTGACTTTAACCGGCAGTCATCCTCGGTAGTATAGTGGTAAGTTATTCTGACTGTCACTCAGGAGACCGGGATTCGATTCCCCGCCGGGGAGTGTATTTTTTGCCTAGTTCATTCAACAAACCTTCTAGCTGAAGTGTTTTTAGAATAAACTATGACTTTAAACGTCAGTCATACTCGTAAGTAGTTTTTGCCTAGTAGTTTTTGCCTAGTTTATTCAACAAACCTTTTAGTTGAAGTGTTCTGAGAATAAACTATGACTTTAAATGTCAGGCATCCTCGGTAGTATAGTGGTAAGCATCTCTGACTGTCACTCAGGAGACCGGGGTTCGATTCCCCGCCGGGGAGTGTATTTTTGCTAAGTTCATTCAACAAACCTTCTAGCTGAAGTGTTCTTAGAATAAAATTTGACTTTAACCGGCAGTCGTCCTCGGTAGTATAGTGGTAAGTATCTCTGACTGTCACTCAGGAGACCGGGATTCGATTCCCCGCCGGGGAGTGTATTTTTTGCCTAGTTCATTCAACAAACCTTCCAGCTGAAGTGTTTTTAGAATAAACTATGACTTTAAACGTCAGTCATACTCGTAAGTAGTTTTTGCCTAGTAGTTTTTGCCTAGTTTATTCAACAAACCTTCTAGTTGAAGTGTTCTGAGAATAAACTATGACTTTAAATGTCAGGCATCCTCGGTAGTATAGTGGTAAGTATCTCTGACTGTCACTCAGGAGACCGGGGTTCGGTTCCCCGCCGGGGAGTGTATTTTTGCTAAGTTCATTCAACAAACCTTCTAGCTGAAGTGTTCTTAGAATAAACTATGACTTTAACCGTCAGTCATCCTCGGTAGTATAGTGGTAAGTATCTCTGACTGTCACTCAGGAGACCGGGGTTCGATTCCCCGCCGGGGAGTGTATTTTTGCCTAGTTCATTCAACAAACCTTCTAGCTGAAGTGTTCTTAGAATAAACTATGACTTTAAATGTCAGTCATCCTCGGTAGTATAGTGGTAAGTATCTCTGACTGTCACTCAGGAGACCGGGGTTCGATTCCCCGCCGGGGAGTGTATTTTTGCCTAGTTCATTCAACAAACCTTCTAGCTGAAGTGTTCTTAGAATAACATTTGACTTTAACCGGCAGTCATCCTCGGTAGTATAGTGGTAAGTATATCTGACTGTCACTCAGGAGACCGGGATTCGATTCCCCACCGGGGAGTGTATTTTTTGCCTAGTTCATTCAACAAACCTTCCAGCTGAAGTGTTTTTAGAATAAACTATGACTTTAAACGTCAGTCATACTCGTAAGTAGTTTTTGCCTAGTAGTTTTTGGCTAGTTTATTCAACAAACCTTTTAGTTGAAGTGTTCTGAGAATAAACTATGACTTTAAATGTCAGTCATCCTCGGTAGTATAGTGGTAAGTATCTCTGACTGTCACTCAGGAGACCGGGGTTCGGTTCCCCGCCGGGGAGTGTATTTTTGCTAAGTTCATTCAACAAACCTTCTAGCTGAAGTGTTCTTAGAATAAACTATGACTTTAAATGTCAGTCATCCTCGGTAGTATAGTGGTAAGTATCTCTGACTGTCACTCAGGAGACCGGGGTTCGATTCCCCGCCGGGGAGTGTATTTTTGCTAAGTTCATTCAACAAACCTTCTTACTGAAGTGTTCTTAGAATAAACTTTGACTTAAACCGTCAGTCATCCTCGGTAGTATAGTGGTAAGTATCTCTGACTGTCACTCAGGAGACCGGGGTTCGATTCCCCGCCGGGGAGTGTAGTTTTGCCTAGTTCCTTCAACAAACCTTCTAGCTGAAGTGGTCTTAGAATAAACTATGACTTTAAATGTCAGTCATCCTCGGTAGTATAGTGGTAAGTATCTCTGACTGTCACTCAGGAGACCGGGGTTCGATTCCCCGCCGGGGAGTGTATTTTTGTCTAGTTTATTCAACAAACCTTCTAGTTGAAGTGTTCTTAGAATAAACTTTGAATTTAAATGTCAGTCATCCTCGGTAGTATAGTGGTAAGTATCTCTGACTGTCACTCAGGAGACCGGGGTTCGATTCCCCGCCGGGGAGTGTATTTTTGCCTATTTCATTCAACAAACCTTCTAGCTGAAGTGTTCTTAGAATAAACTATGACTTTAAATGTCAGTCATCCTCGGTAGTATAGTGGTAAGTATCTCTGACTGTCACTCAGGAGACCGGGGTTCGATTCCCCGCCGGGGAGTGTATTTTTGCTAACTTCATTCAACAAACCTTCTAGCTGAAGTGTTCTTAGAATAAAATTTGACTTCCGTCAGTCATCTGCGGTAGTATAGTGGTAAGTATCTCTGACTGTCACTCAGGAGACCGGGATTCGATTCCCCGCCGGGGAGTGTATTTTTTGCCTAGTTCATTCAACAAACCTTCTAGCTGAAGTGTTTTTAGAATAAACTATGACTTTAAACGTCAGTCATACTCGTAAGTAGTTTTTGCCTAGTAGTTTTTGCCTAGTTTATTCAACGAACCTTCTAGTTGAAGTGTTCTGAGAATAAACTATGACTTTAAATGTCAGTCATCCTCGGTAGTATAGTGGTAAGTATCTCTGACTGTCACTCAGGAGACCGGGGTTCGATTCCCCGCCGGGGAGTGTATTTTTTGCCTAGTTCATTCAACAAACCATCTAGCTGAAGTGTTCTTAGAATAAACTAAGACTTTAAATGTCAGTCATCCTCGGTAGGATAGTGGTAAGTATCTCTGACTGTCACTCAGGAGACCGGGGTTCGATTCCCCGCCGGGGAGTGTATTTTTGCTAAGTTCATTCAACAAACCTTCTAGCTGAAGTGTTCTTAGAATAAACTTTGACTTTAACCGTCAGTCATCCTCGGTAGTATAGTGGTAAGTATCTCTGACTGTCACTCAGGAGACCGGGGTTCGATTCCCCGCCGGGGAGTGTATTTTTGTCTAGTTTATTCAACAAACCTTCTAGTTGAAGTGTTCTTAGAATAAACTTTGAATTTAACCGTCAGTCATCCTCGGTAGTATAGTGGTAAGTATCTCTGACTGTCACTCAGGAGACCGGGGTTCGATTCCCCGCCGGGGAGTGTATTTTTGCCTTTTTCATTCAACAAACCTTCTAGCTGAAGTGTTCTAAGAATAAACTATGACTTTAAATGTCAGTCATCCTCGGTAGTATAGTGGTAAGTATCTCTGACTGTCACTCAGGAGACCGGGGTTCGATTCCCCGCTGGGAAGTGTATTTTTTGTATCGTTTATTCAACAAACCATCTAGCTGAAGTGTTTTTAGAATAAACTTTGACTTTAAATGTCAGTCATCCTCGGTAGTAAAGTGGTTAGTATCTCTGACTGTCACTCAGGATACCGGGGTTCGATTCCCCGCCGGGGAGTGTATTTTTTGCCTCGTTTATTCAACAAACCTTCTAGCTGAAGTGTTTTTAGAATAAACTTTGACTTTAAATGTCAGTCATCCTCGGTAGTATAGTGGTAAGTATCTCTGACTGTCACTCAGGAGACCTGGTTTCGATTCCCCGCCGGGGAGTGTATTTTTTGCCTCGTTTATTCAACAAACCTTCTAGCTGAAGTGTTTTTAGAATAAACTTTGACTTTAAATGTCAGTCATCCTCGGTAGTATAGTGGTAAGTATCTCTGACTGTCACTCAGGAGACCTGGTTTCGATTCCCCGCCGGGGAGTGTATTTTTTGCCTCGTTTATTCAACAAACCATCTAGCTGAAGTGTTTTTTTTAATAAACTTTGAATTTAAACGTCAGTCATCCTCGGTAGTATACATGTAGTGGTAAGTATCTCTGACTGTCACTCAGGAGACCGGGGTTCGATTCCCCGCCGGGGAGTGTATTTTTTGCCTAGTTCATTCAACAAACCTTCTAGCTGAAGTGTTCTTAGAATAAACTTTGACTATAAATGTCAGTCATCCTCGGTAGTAAAGTGGTAAGTATCTCTGACTGTCACTCAGGAGACCGGGGTTCGATTCCCCGTCGGGGAGTGTATTTTTTGCCTCGTTTATTCAACAAACCATTAAGCTGAAGTGTTTTTACAATAAACTTTGAATTTAAACGTCAGGCATCCTCGGTAGTATAGTGGTAAGTATCTCTGACTGTCACTCAGGAGACCGGGGTTCGATTCCCCGCCGGGAAGTGTATTTTTTGCCTCGTTTATTCAACAAACCAACTAGCTGAAGTGTTTTTAGAATAAACTTTGACTTTAAATGTCAGTCATCCTCGGTAGTAAATTGGTAAGTATCTCTGACTGTCACTCAGGAGACCGGGGTTCGATTCCCCGCCGGGGAGTGTATTTTTGCAGAGTTTATTCAACAAACCTTCTACTAAAGTGTTCTGAGAATAAACTATGACTTTAATTGTCAGTCATCCTCGGTAGTATAGTGGTAAGTATCTCTGACTGTCACTTAGGAGACCGGGGTTCGATTCCCCGCCGGGGAGTGTATTTTTGTCTCGTTTGTTCAACAAACCTTCTAGTTGAAGTGTTCTGAGAATAAACCATGACTTTAGTTGTCAGTCATCCTCGGCAGTATAGTGGTAAGTATCTCTGACTGTCACTCAGGAGACCGGGGTTCGATTCCCCGCCGGGGAGTGTTTTTTTTTCCTAAATTATCCAACAAACCTTCTAGCTGAAGTATTCTAAGTAAAACCTAGGACTTTAAACGTCAGTCATCCTCGGTAGTATAGTAGTAAGTATCTCTGACTGTCACTTAGGATACCGGGGTTCGATTCCCCGCCGGGGAGTGTATTTTTTGCCTCGTTTATTCAACAAACCATCTAGCTGAAGTGTTTTTAGAATAAACTTTGACTTTAAATGGCAGTCATCCTCGGTAGTAAAGTGGTAAGTATCTCTGACTGTCACTCAGGAGACCGGGGTTCGATTCCCCGCCGGTGAGTGTATTTTTGCAGAGTTTATTCAACAAACCTTCTACTAAAGTGTTTTTAGAATAAACTATGACTTTAAATGTCAGTCATCCTCGGTAGTATAGTGGTAAGTATCTCTGACTGTCACTCAGGAAACCGGGGTTCGATTCCCCGCCGGGGAGTGTATTTTTTTTCTAAATTATCCAATAAACCTTCTAGCAGAAGTATTCTAAGAAAAACCTAGAACCATCTAGCTGAAGTGTTTTTAGAATAAACTTTGACTTTAAATGTCAGTCATCCTCGGTAGTAAAGTGGTAAGTATCTGACTGTCACTCAGGAGACCGGGGTTCGATTCCCCGCCGGGGAGTGTATTTTTGCAGAGTTTATTCAACAAACATTCTACTAAAGTGTTTTTAGAATAAACTATGACTTTAAATGTCAGTCATCCTCGGTAGTATAGTGGTAAGTATCTCTGACTGTCACTCAGGAGACCGGGGTTCGATTCCCCGCCGGGGAGTGTATTTTTTGCCTAGTTCTTTCAACAAACCTTCTAGCTGAAGTGTTCTTAGAATAAACTTTGACTTTAAATGTCAGTCATCCTCGGTAGTAAAGTGGTAAGTATCTCTGACTGTCACTAAGGAGACCGGGGTCCGATTCCCCGCCGGAGAGTGTATTTTTGCAGAGTTTATTCAACAAACATTCTACTAAAGTGTTTTTAGAATAAACTATGACTTTAAATGTCAGTCATCCTCGGTAGTATAGTGGTAAGTTTCTCTGACTGTCACTAAGGAGACCGGGGTTCGATTCCCCGCCGGGAGTGTATTTTTTTTCTAAATTATCCAACAAACCTTCTAGCAGAAGCATTCTACGAAAAACCTAGGACTTTAAACGTCAGTAATCCTCGGTAGTATAGTGATAAGTATCTCTGACTGTCACTCAGGAGACCTGGGTTCGATTCCCCGCCGGGGAGTGTATTTTTTGCCTAGTTTATTCAACAAACCTTCTAGTTGATGTGTTCTGAGAGTAAACTGTGACTTTAAATGTCAGTCATCCTCGGTAGTAAAGTGGTAAGTATCTCGGACTGTCACTCAGGAGACCGGGGTTCGATTCCCCGCCGGGGAGTGTTTTTTTTCTAAATTATCCAAAAAACCTTCTAGCAGAAGTATTCTTAGAAAAACCTAGGACTTTAAACGTCAGTAATCCTCGGTAGTATAGTGATAAGTATCTCTGACTGTCACTCAGGAGACCTGGGTTCGATTCCCCGCCGGGGAGTGTATTTTTTGCCTAGTTTATTAAACAAACCTTCTAGTTGATGTGTTTGAGAGTAAACTAGGATTTTAAACGTCAGTCATCCTCGTTAGTATAGTGGTAAGTATCTCTGACTGTCACTCAGGAGACCGGGGTTCGATTCCCCGCCGGGGAGTGTATTTTTGCAGAGTTCATTCAACAAACCTTCTAGTTGAAGTGTTTTTAGAACAAACTATGTCTTTAAATGTCAGTCATCCTCGGTAGTATTGTGGTAAGTATCTCTGACTGTCACTCAGGAGACCGGGGTTCGATTCCCCGCCGGGGAGTGTATTTTTGCAGAGTTTATTCAACAAACCTTCTAGTTGAAGTGTTTTTAGAATAAACTATGACTTTAAATGTCAATCATCCTCGGTAGTATAGTGGTAAGTATCTCTGACTGTCACTCAGGAGACCGTGGTTCGATTCCCCGCCGGGGAGTGTATTTTTGCAGAGTTCATTCAACAAACCTTCTACTAAAGTTTTTTTAGAATAAACTATGACTTTAAATGTCAGTCATCCTCGGTAGTATAGTGGTAAGTATGTCTGACTCTCACTCAGTAGACCGGGGTTCGATTCCCCGCCGGGGAGTGTATTTTTTGCCTAGTTCATCCAACAAACCTTCTAGCTGAAGTGTTCTTAGAATAAACTATGACTTTAATTGTCAGTCATCCTCGGTAGTATAGTGGTAAGTATCTCTGACTGTCACTCAGGAGACCGGGGTTCGATTCCCGCCGGGGAGTGTATTTTTTCCTAGTTCATTCAACAAACCTTCTAGCTGAAGAGTTTTTAGAATAAACTATGACTTTAACCGTCAGTCATCCTCGGTAGTATAGTGGTAAGTATCTCTGACTGTCACTCAGGAGACCGGGGTTCGATTCCCCGCCGGGGAGTGTATTTTTGCCTAGTTTCATTCAACAAACCTTAGCTGAAGTGTTCTTAGAATAAACTATGACTTTAAATGTCAGTCATCCTCGGTAGTATAGTGGTAAGTATCTCTGACTGTCACTCAGGAAACCGGGGTTCGATTCCCCGCCGGGGAGTGTATTTTTGTCTAGTTCATTCAACAAACCTTCTAGTTGAAGTGTTCTTAGAATAAACTTTGAATTTAAATGTCAGTCATCCTCGGTAGTATAGTGGTAAGTATCTCTAACTGTCACTCAGGAGACCGGGGTTCGATTCCCCGCCGGGGAGTGTATTTTGGCCTATTTCATTCAACAAACCTTCTAGCTGAAGTGTTCTTAGAACAAACTATGACTTTAAATGTCAGTCATCCTCGGTAGTATAGTGGTAAGTATCTCTGACTGTCACTAGGAGACCGGGGTCGATTCCCCGCTGGGGAAGTGTATTTTTTTTGTATCGTTTATTCAACAAACCATCTAGCTGAAGTGTTTTTAGAATAAACTTTGACTTTAAATGTCAGTCATCCTCGGTAGTAAAGTGGTTAGTATCTCTGACTGTCACTCAGGATACCGGGGTTCGATTCCCCGCCGGGGAGTGTATTTTTTGCCTCGTTTATTCAACAAACCTTCTAACTGAAGTGTTTTTAGAATAAACTTTGACTTTAAATGTCAGTCATCCTCGGTAGTATAGTGGTAAGTATCTCTGACTGTCACTCAGGAGACCTGGTTTCGATTCCCCGCCGGGGAGTGTATTTTTTGCCTCGTTTATTCAACAAACCATCAAGCTGAAGTGTTTTTTTTAATAAACTTTGAATTTAAACGTCAGTCATCCTCGGTAGTATACATGTAGTGGTAAGTATCTCTGACTGTCACTCAGGAGACCGGGGTTCCATTCCCCGCCGCGGAGTGTATATTTTGCCTAGTTCTTTCAACAAACCTTCTAGCTGAAGTGTTCTTAGAATAAACTGACTTTAAACGTCAGTCATCCTCGGTAGTATAGTGGTAAGTATCTCTGACTGTCACTCAGGAGACAGGGGTTCGATTCCCCGCCGGGGAGTGTATTTTTTGCCTAGTTCATTCAACAAACCTTCTAGCTGAAGTGTTCTTAGAATAAACTTTGACTATAAATGTCAGTCATCCTCGGTAGTAAAGTGGTAAGTATCTCTGACTGTCACTCAGGAGACCGGGGTTCGATTCCCCGTCGGGGAGTGTATTTTTTGCCTCGTTTATTCAACAAACCTTCTAGTTGAAGTGTTTTTACAATAAACTTTGAATTTAAACGTCAGGCATCCTCGGTAGTATAGTGGTAAGTATCTCTGACTGTCACTCAGGAGACCGGGGTTCGATTCCCCGCCGGGGAGTGTATTTTTTGCCTAGTTCATTCAACAAACCTTCTAGCTGAAGTGTTCTTAGAATAAACTTTGACTTTAAATGTCAGTCATCCTCGGTAGTAAAGTGGTAAGTATCTCTGACTGTCACTCAGGAGACCGGGGTTCGATTCCCCGCCGGGGAGTGTATTTTTTGCCTAGTTCATTCAACAAACCTTCTAGCTGAAGTGTTCTTAGAATAAACTATGACTTTAAATGTCAGTCATCCTCGGTAGTATAGTGGTAAGTATCTCTGACTGTCACTCAGGAGACCGGGGTTCGATTCCCTGCCGGGGAGTGTATTTTTGTCTAGTTCATTCAACAAACCTTCTAGTTGAAGTGTTCTTAGAATAAACTTTGAATTTAAATGTCAGTCATCCTCGGTAGTATAGTGGTAAGTATATCTGACTGTCACTCAGGAGACCGGGATTCGATTCCCCACCGGGGAGTGTATTTTTTGCCTAGTTCATTCAACAAACCTTCTAGTTGAAGTGTTTTTAGAACAAACTATGTCTTTAAATGTCAGTCATCCTCGGTAGTATTGTGGTAAGTATCTCTGACTGTCACTCAGGAGACCGGGGTTCGATTCCCCGCCGGGGAGTGTATTTTTGCAGAGTTTATTCAACAAACCTTCTAGTTGAAGTGTTTTTAGAATAAACTATGACTTTAAATGTCAATCATCCTCGGTAGTATAGTGGTAAGTATCTCTGACTGTCACTCAGGAGACCGTGGTTCGATTCCCCGCCGGGGAGTGTATTTTTGCAGAGTTCATTCAACAAACCTTCTACTAAAGTTTTTTTAGAATAAACTATGACTTTAAATGTCAGTCATCCTCGGTAGTATAGTGGTAAGTATGTCTGACTCTCACTCAGTAGACCGGGGTTCGATTCCCCGCCGGGGAGTGTATTTTTTGCCTAGTTCATCCAACAAACCTTCTAGCTGAAGTGTTCTTAGAATAAACTATGACTTTAATTGTCAGTCATCCTCGGTAGTATAGTGGTAAGTATCTCTGACTGTCACTCAGGAGACCGGGGTTCGACCGGGGAGTGTATTTTTTGCCTAGTTCATTCAACAAACCTTCTAGCTGAAGTGTTCTGAGAATAAACTATGACTTTAATTGTCAGTCATCCTCGGAAGTATAGTGGTAAGTATCTCTGACTGTCACTCAGGAGACCGGGGTTCGATTCCCCGCCGGGGAGTGTATTTTTGCAGAGTTTATTCAACAAACCTTCTACTAAAGTGTTTTTAGAATAAACTATGACTTTAAATGTCAGTCATCCTCGGAAGTATAGTGGTAAGTATCTCTGACTGTCACTCAGGAGACCGGGGTCCGATTACCCGCCGGGGAGTGTATTTTGGGCTTAATAGTTTATTTAACAAACCAGTAGGCTGAAGTGGTCTAAAAAATAAACTATGACTTTAAATGTCAGTCATCCTCGGTAGGATAGTGGTAAGTATCTCTAACTGTCACTTAGGATACCGGGGTTCGATTCCCCGCCTGGGAGTGTATTTTTTGCCTATTGTTGTCAAAGCTTAGTGGTCTTAAAATTTGTTGAACCTTTTTGTGAGTAAAACAAACATCGTAAAAAGCCCCTTACACAGGTGCATCTTTTGTCTAATTGCCAATCACACGCCTGCTTTATTATGCTTGGCGTCTTTGTTGGCAGACGGTCGATTGTTCTTGTTTCCCAACATTGAAAGTGATGAAAAGCCACTTTAATATTAGAATAGGCTACTACTAGACAATACTACGGTAGGCCAACCTTGGTCGGCAGTTTCAAGTAGTTTGTGTTTTTTTCGTGGAGCTTTTGCTTTTACCGTGTATCAGTTCTGGGCCACCGTAGCCTGCTTAACCTCTTCGTGACATGAAGAACCACCGTTAGAAAGCAACACCACCCGCATCAACCTAGTCTAGGTTCCTAGACCATTGGTGTTGCGTGGTCACACACTGTAATGAACGAACGCTAGCGGGCGCTCTGTTTCTCTGATTTCCGGTGCACAGGACATGGGGAGATCCGGAAATTAGAGAAACAGAGCGCCCGCTAGCGTTCGTTCATTACAAGCGTGTACAGTTTTTGCTGTGCATAATCGGAACGTTCGTTGTGTGTGACCACGCAACACCAATGGTCTAGGAACCTAGACTAGCATCAACCATGCAAACGGATCAGTTCTGAAGAGGTAAACCAGGTTCATTGTTGGCCCAAACAATGGTTTCCGGCGTGGGATATGGAGGTTAACCCCAAACCAAAGTCAATCAATGACACTCCCATTCCTGTGCGATTTCCGCCAGCAAATTTCCTGCTCAATACAGAATTACAAGCATTTCCTCTTTCACTTCTAGAAATTGTGACAGTGTGAAGTGAATGCTGTTTAGTGTAGCAACAGTACAGTACTATTACCTACCGCTTTGGAAAGGTGCTTTTGCAAATTATACTCCTATCTCATTTGAAAACTAAGGTTTGACTTTAACATTAACAATATTGATGCCTCTTGAATGTACAACATGAACCGGTTGAAAGACATTGCACCAATGCTAATGAGGACACTACTGATTGTGAGTGGAATATTGCTATGGGAAAATGGCAGTTATGCATTCAATATGGACACAGACAAAGCTATAGTGCATGGAGGAACCAATGGCAGTCTGTTTGGATACACAGTGGCTTTCCACAGGGAGGGTAACATCAACATGTAAGTTATAAAAGTTGTTATGTTTTTGAAAGCCATACCACAACATTGTTGCATTTGTCTTTCTTGCAATAAGTATTGTATCATAACTTTTAAAAAGTTGTAAACCGAATCAAGAGACCACCATCGATATTTAAATGCATGCTGTTGCTGATGTTGTTTCTTTTGTTATTCTTAATTAATATAAGAAAACGAAAATACTATACAAAAAAAACTTAAACAGTAAAACTTATGACATTAAAGTTAGTTTTATATATTGGATATTGGCTTGTACAGCGAATATCGATGTTGCTTACTCGTTGGATAGCGGACATTAATTGCATGTATCGATGTGTTTGTTGTTGTTTTTTTTTTTTGGGGGGTGGGGGCTAAATTTGATATTGGACATTCATATATGTTTGTACAAAGAATATCGATGTTGCATGTTATATTGGATATAATTATTCACTTTAATAGCACAAACAGCATAGTCACTAAAGGTGAACACAGTTGAGGCTGATACGCGATTCAACTAGCCCTTAGAAATTACAATTCCCTTACAAAAAGCCATTGATCTTGACAACCTTGAACTTCAAGCAACAAATATTGAGTACATAACTGATGGTACAGAAACAATCTAGATCACTCTTTTCTGGAGAGTTTCCACAATAAAATACATAGGTTGATCAGAGGCAGCTTGAACTGATGGCACCTATAGATTGTGTGATTCCCCTGTTTATGTGTTATAGCCATTAGCCAACTATACACATGTTGGGCAGGCAGCCTATCGATGATAAACCAAAACTTGTCCTGCCCTTGAACTGAGTGTAATACTCCGTTCACTTCCACACATTACAGATACTGAATATCAATAGCAATAGACCTTTCTTTTGCAACGTCACAGCCCGAGTTTTTGCAAACCCAGATTGGAAAACTATGGAAAGTGCAAATTAAGAAAAGATCGCTATTTTTTGTAACAATGTAACCAAATTTGTTGATTTTGTTAAAAACAAAACAAATAATTATGAGAGGTATTTTATTTAATTGAAAGTTTGCAGAAAATGCTGAATTTGGTTAAAACATCTGTTTTTAAGATTTAGTGTTTTACTAACATTCGGCCGACCATGCCAACCAAGGCGGTTTGTTTATCAACAAAATAAAGGTCTATACTAGCAATACAACAGCACAGCCATTAAACAACACAAGCCTAACTATCATGGTAGCTATACACGTGGCCTGCACAAGTTTACAATCCTCGATATCCTGACTCTATGATTCAAGTAAAAAGTAACTCAGGAGACCGGGGTTTGATTCCGCACCGGGGAGTGTCCTTTTGCCTAGTTCATTCAACAAACCTTCTAGCTGAAGTAAAAACATTTCTGTTACAAATAGGCCTATTTTTTAAAGACAAAACAAAGCCGAGATAGAGTTCTTAGACATCATTAAGCCCAAAATAAGGAGCATGTCCAGAGCCTTTTAACAAAAATCGAAAATAATTTCTCTCTCTTTCTCAAAGTTGAAAAAGGAAATTAGAGGTGAGCCCAAAGGTTGTTGACACAAACTGATCTTGTTGTTGCAAAATTATATCATGATAATAAATAGTTTTCAGTTGAGTGGCAGTTGATCCCCCTACAAGTCTATAAATACAGATCAAATGTTTTTGAATATAGCCAATTGTTATATTTATGTACCGCACAAGCCACTTATAGATCCTCGTTTTTTTAATTGGTTGAACATGCGTCACGTGTCATACATAATTTTGCTCATAGGAGTTATATAGTGATAAATATAGTGCGCTTACGTTTATAGTACGCTTCCCTATACAAACCATGAATAAGCTAACAGTCTGAATTTCACTTTGAAGTTGTTATCATAATGTTTATTACACTGACTCATATTATTATGCACCCACTGTTTGTACAGTGACCGTTAAAACACAATAGCATAATATTCACTCATATTGGCTATGAAAACTGCACTTCCTTGTCGATAAGCAACACAACTTTAGATTGTTGTTATTAGTAGGTAGGGGCCTATACAAATGTAGGGTTAGGCCAGTTGAACTCTCTATTATTAGAGAGAAATAAATCAACACTGAATGGAACAGGCAGCATTGAAAGGCTGTGAGGTTATCAAGCTGTGAAGCAAATTCGAGAACAATTTAACAACATGTTGCCATTTCTTGTGGTATAATATTTTATTACGGAACATCCTGCATGAAGTACTGCCAAGCAACTATTCTTCATCAAAGACTATAATGTTTTGCCAAACCAAAAAGGAACGTCGCTCATAAAATTATTAGTCTGGTTTATTTATTTACTGCATTCGTGGCCAATCAGGCCGACGAGTACGTTTTCGATTATTACTTTTTCAAGATATAGGTAAAAATGTATGTATATAATTAAGAATAGGTAGACATTAACCACACAAAACAACAACAAAAAAATGCACAATTTTTCGTTTAAAAGGGGCAAGGAAAGAAACAACCATTATAAAAGAGTTTTGACAATAATAAATCAAAAAACGGTAATTGCCTGACGTTTCGCCCCTTTAGCACGGTCTTTCTCGAAGGATAAATGTTAACACAACAAACTAGATTATCCTGCCACACCGGCAGTCAAGGTTTAGTTGTTCACCAGATCTTTGGTGTTTGATAGTAATTATACGCTTGGTTTTGATGTTCTTATCACAGGCTATTAGTTGGGGCACCGAGAGCCCAAACCTCCCAACCCGACGTGAATAAAGGAGGTGCCGTCTACCGTTGCCCTGTATCGGCCGGAGACTGTCAACAGATTGATTTTGACACCACAGGTTCGCTACACACTTTGTTATTATTATTCTTATACTTTATTCGGCATTCAAATCAACCATATACATAGGAAATAAAACAAGATTACACTGATTAAACGTCTTGAGCCAAGACCAGTTTATAGCTAGACTCATTACAACATTCACGATTTTGTTTTATCTTCCTATAAGGTCATCCTATGAACGAAGCCGGGCAACAAGTTGGTAGCAAGTCACATCAGTTTTTTGGAGCGACGTTACAAAGCTCTGGTCCTGATGGTGTCGTGGTGGTACGAGTAGTTTCAAGCTATTTAGTTTGTTAAAAGAAATGTCTTTAAAAAGGTTTAAAAGGGAATTATAATTCTTTCAAAAGTAAATAAATTGTTAAAGGTGAGGAATTGAGCGTAGTATAGATCCCTGCTGGTGGAACTGACCCATTTTGGGTCAAGCTAACCGTGAAAGTGGTTAGAATTTGGATTTTATTTCGGATTTTGCGTCAGTTGAGCCATTACTGGGAAATTTGACACAGATTCCGGTCCTCTTGACCCTGAAAATGGCCCAGGCCGAAATGGGACTCGGATACAAGTCAGACCTTACCCGGAAGTATTAAGAATGAACAACAACATTAAATGTTTTAATAATATATTATATAATAATTATGTTTAGGCATGTGCTCCACGGAGAGTATGGTCGGTAACCAACTTTGCGTCTCCAGACTCTCGACGGTATCCCAATGGTGCATGTTTCACTGCGACCAACAACTTCAGTGACATCCAGGAGTTTACGCCGTGCATAGGTAGGTACGGGTATAGATGTTGTTGTTGTGTGGGTTCGGAGGAATTATATGTGAGGCAAATGTATTATATTACGTCACTTATTGGAACAAGTGAATCTAAAAAATAAATTAAAAAATCACGATCTTAGCTTTCCGACATCTGATAAAAAGTCAGTTGAAATAATTGTGTGTTCTGGAAATGAAATGACCTTGGGAGTTGGGTCTTACGATGACACAAACTGCACCTTGGTTGCAAACGATGAAAGTGGAAGAAAAAAAAAGAAAAATCTTTAATTGTTTGTATAGAAACAGACATAACATGTTTGTCAGAGACGAGCACCGATATCGCATTTTCGTTTATTTTTTTAAGTTTTGTTTTAATCTTGTAGCACCTTATAAGGAGCAGCTGTTAGCATTGTTTAGGGTACACTTGCATACACAAGTACATTTTCTACACATTCCATAAAATTGTTCTCACCTGTTGTGAATATTAGATCCATCTGAGCCGGGGGTTCATAAAATAAGTGCATGTGAAGCTGGATTCAGTGCAGCTGTCACAGAGGTAAGTTTCCTTCGCCTCTAATCAACAATCAAAAAAAATAACTTAGGTCTTATTCAGCGCATTTCTCACTATTATCATCTCAATGCGCTTTACATTTAGAGTGACCTGGTCGTTGGGCCATACCATTCCTTTAATCTTTCTCAGCCCCATGGGGATACAGCCCTAAAATACAGTGGCGCTCCAGGTTTTTTTTTTTCATACGCAAAAATATCAACTCTACCCTCGCAGGTACTCAATTATATCCTAGGTGGAGAGAAGCAATTATAGTAAATCATCTTGCTAAAAGGACATAAGTGTCATGACCGGGATTCGAACACACACTTCGATGACTTAACTATCTGAACTTGAATTCGATGCTCTAAAACATCTCTGCATCGATTTATACTGTAGCAAGAGTATTGAATTGAGTTGAACTGAATTGAAGAACTGTATAGGAAACCAATTTGTTTAGGATGACGACTTCTTAAAACTTAAATATATGTTATCTCTTCTGACATTTCAGGATCTTCAATTAATTCTTGGTGGGCCCGGAAGCTTCTACTTCCAAGGTAAAACAATATTATTATTATTACCCCTGCAGTTTTACTACCACAAAAAGTACAACGTTACTTTAACTGTTTTTAAACAAAGACTGTGACAATTGCCAAATGTGTCCAGTGTCTCTAAGGTTATACCTAACATCTTGTTCTTTTGTCAACAGGCCAAGTGATATCTGTCGCCCTCAACTCACCAGATGTGCAATTCACCCCAGAACGTGAATTATCATTTGATAATTTCTATCGCGGTTACTCTGTCGTCACTGGTAGATTCGGCCCGACTGGGGTGTATGCCGCGAGTGCACCCCGCGGTAAGGGACTGCTTGGACGGGTAAGAAAACTGTTCAAATAAATGTTGTATGGTTTCATAAGAATTAAATTTGTTAATTGGTCATTCAATTGTTTTGTATTATGGTTTTACCCTAAGGGCCTTGTCACACGAGGCAACTTATACAGCCAACTTATAGAGGCAACAACTGCACTGCATGCTACAGGACCATTTTGACCAGGAAACGTGTCAACATTACGCACAATTTGTGTTTAAATTATACTACGGGGGTCAGCCTTACCCGGATTGAATCAAGCCTCCTGTGGAACCCTTAACCCGAGTCAATTTATTTGACCCATGGGTTTTACGATATTAACACCTTGCCGTGTCTTATTTTCTGATGCAGGTGTCAGTATTGAACGAGGACTTGACTGATACTGATATTGAAATTTTTGGGTCGCAGGTTGCTGCCTACTTCGGTCATGCTTTAGTCGCCACAGATGTCAACAATGACGGGTTTGTATTCATGTATTTTAACAACAGTCTTTTTTTTGTCACAACAGGGCGCCAAAAGTTATACAGGCAACCGGAGCAATTGCATTTCTCATGATGAAAATGCACTTATTGTATTAAGAGTAGAAAGACTAAATGGTTGCTTGTGGTGAAAAAACCCACATCCAACACCATAACAAATAAACAATACAACAGATAAAGCCCTTCCAACACTACAGTTATTCTTTCAAGTTCTATGTACAGGTAGGCATACATACCGAATCCATACGAAACATTTATCAGATGAATCAACATTCCATTATGACGACATACAAAACATTTTTCTAAGCCAATATTGGACTATTATTGTTACAATATTGATTAACTCTTGGCTTTAGTGGAATGATTAAACCTGTTGGAAGCAAGCATATAATGTAATTTGCAAGAGGTGTTTCTACGCACATGGGGGTGCCTTCCTTTCTAAGTGAAGTTACCTATAAGTCTCTAAGAAATATAGCATTTCCTTTAAAACTGTTTTTTCAATAATTTCATGTTTATTGAAAAAAAAATTGATATGTTGAATTTGATTGATTTTATTTGTTATTGATAGATTTGACGATTTGATTATCGGAGCGCCTATGTATGTGGATCCAGATAATCTAATTGAAAGATGGGAAGTCGGCCAAGTGCACGTTTACTGCCAAAATGCACTGGTAAGTATATATAAAGTAAATTAAAGCCAAGTTACTTACTAATTTGTTTAATTTAGTCACAAATTGATTGTAACATTAGCATTACATTTCATGTTGCTATTTAATGTGAATGATTAGTTCTCAAACTTCAAACACAAGTATAACTCCACAAATCATTGGAAGAAAATACTGAATGATTTTAAAGGCAGTAGACATTATAGGTAATTGTCAACATGCATAAAATAACAAACCAGTGGAAACTTGAGCTCAATCGGTCATCGAACATGCGAGATTATAAAGAAATAAAAAACACCCTAGTAACACGAAGTTGTGTGCGTTTAGATGGTTGATTTCGAGAGCTCAAGTTCTAAATCTGAGGTGTCGAAATCAAATTCGTGGAAAACTACTTCTTTCTCGAAAACTATGGCACTTCAGAGGGAGCCGTTTCTCACAATGTTTTATTCTATCAACCTCTCCCCATTACTTGTTACCAATTAAGGTTTTATTCTAATAATTATTTTGAGTAATTACCAATAGTGTCCACTGCCTTTAAGCACCTTGAGCGTCACTGGGTGACGGATGTTAGTACATTATTATCTTCTGTGCACTCTCGAAAACGTTCTCTTTGATTTTCCTCAGGGTAAATTCACGGAAACTGACACATTGACTGGTACCCACCCGGGAGGTCAATTTGGATTCAGTATTGCTGCACTAGGAGACATCAACTACGACGATTTCAATGGTAACTCAAACATATGTTTCTCGGACATTATATTCCAGTTTTTGTACAGCTTAGATGCATGTGAAAAAAATATACACAATAATTTGTTTCTCTCTTCCATCAGAGCCACTTTATATTCTCCAAAACAATTATAATTTTTGATTTCTTGTCTTTAGATATTGCCGTTGGAGCTCCGTATGCCGATGACGGAATCGTCTACATCTATCAGGGGCGGCGAAAGGGAATAAAGCAGACTGTCTCCCAGGTAGAACAATAGGCGATAAAATCAATTAAACATTTCCTGTAAACACTAATTCTTAATAATTAATACTAAAAAAAACCAATAAAAAAACCATAGTAATTGGATCTAGATGTTAGTTTTGCTGTTGTGTAAGTACTTAGTAGCCTACTTTCCCCTGTTTTGTAAAAATATGATCCACCGGCAAATCACTCGGGTGGGATTCGAGGCCGACATTTGCAAAGATCGTAGGTTCAAATCTCATCCGAGTTATTTGTCTTTTTTCACAAACCATTTATATATTCATTTTAATAGCGTGACTGTTTCTTTCGTCAATGTTTTTTAAGTTATGACAAACGCGAACAAAACTTTATAATAATAGTGATGTTTAAAAAAAAAAAAAAAAAAAAAAAAAAAACATAAATTCAGACAGGACCCTCTCTAAATTTTAAAAGATTTTACAACAATTTTTTAAGTTTTCAAACTTCCATCTTTAAATTATGTTAAAATTAGCTTTTTTTTTATGACACATACTGATATTAACATTCACGGGATTTGTTGATTTCGTCAATTATTGTACCATTCCACTAAGTTACCATAACCTTCAGCTGTAGCGTTGAATCAGCTTCACCCGATCACATAATAGCTTCCGTAATGACCCAGAGGCAAAAACTATTTAATTGAATTGCTTCTTAAAGAGCCTTTTTTATCTTGCCTAGATCTTACGACCGTCTGATTTCGGCTTGAATATAAAATCATTTGGAACGTCACTAACGGGTGGGATGGACATGGATGGTAACGAATACAAAGGTGAGTATTATGTACAATTCAAAATGAATCACAGTTTTATCCAAAAACAAATACAATGCATTTTAAAATATCCCAAAACGAAATACGGAATTCCGCCTCTAATTCTCGCTCGATTCACAAAGCGCTAAAACTTACCTTAATTATGACTGGTCAATATTACCTTACTTATTTGTATTGTGCCATCATTATTTTAAAACCTCATGATTTAAACGATGTTTAAATGCTTTATAAGTAGAAAGGTACTGACTTTTTGTCTTTTACAGATATGATGGTTGGAGCGTCTGCATCGTCTACCGCTGTGCTTGTCAGGTAAATTAAGAAACCCTTCTGGATCTTTGCATTATTTTTTTTTTTTTTTTTTTTTTTTTTTTTGTATGCGCCATTCTTGTACTAATCAAAATTCTTCTCTCTTTTCTCATTTTTGAAGTTGTCGATATAACTCCAAGTCGAAGAATATAAAAGCAACATTGGTACACATGATCGTACAATATTTGAATCTTCCTCTTTTTATATTTCATTCAGGGCACGACCGATTGTAAAAGTTCAGAAAACATTGAGTTTTGAACCAGAACAGATTAATCTTGATGTCAAAGATTACAGATTACCAATAGGGAGAATGGCAACGAGGTAAGTTTACTTCAATTTTAAGAAAATAGACTTAGCTGTTACAAACTGCTTTCAAACCAAAAGGACCTATCGTTTATTAGTCTGACGTTTCGACCCTAGCAGAGTCTCCCTCGAAGGCTAGGTGACAACACAAAGAAACATGTAGTTTCGACCTTAGCAGAGTTCTTTTCGAAGGCTGAATCCCTGTATGTTAAAATGTTTAACTGAATTTTTACTCTGATGTTCATTCTAGCTTCAATGTGACTGCATGTTTCTCAACAAGAGGGATGGGAATACCAGGCAATATCGGTAAGCTGAGAAAATCGTTTAACAGTCTTGTGTTGGAGTTACCCCTTAGCGATAATTTAAACACCTTTAAATTGTATACTCACCAGAAACTGCCTACTTAGACTTGTGGCAAGTCGTTAATGTCGTGGTAGCGTTAACACTCATCAGTAGCTAGCTCCCCGCCATTGAAGACTGTTCTCGCAAGATCACTGCTCCCGCGCGAGGCTGCTGGTTCCCCCACCTAGCAGGGTTCAGCAGTCTCATGAGAACATCGCCAGTGTCGCGAGAGAGTTGGAACCCTTTCATCAAGACAAACATTTAACAACCTGTCTACAAGTCTATCTAAAAAAGAAGGTTGTTGAAAAGGGATAATAATGCGTAAAGGAAAAAAAAAAAAAAAAAAGCTTCTTGATTTATCTGCGCTGTAAGATTCTAAGAACTAATTATTATTGTTTCGTTGTAAAACGCTATGATCATGTTCTTTGGAAAAGCGCTATACCAGCACATTTATTATGCAAGTGACCAAATCTTTGAATAGTGTTTATCGATAAAGGTCAAACCTCATTGCCTTTCTTCAGATGTTCAGTACAGTCTAGAATTAGACGTAAGTTTAACGACCACCGATCGAGCAGCATTCGTTCAGGAAAACAATTTGGAGTCATCAAAGCTTACTCGAACAATTCAACTCATTAAAGATGACAGCTTCAAGTGTCAGAAACATCTAGCCTATGTCAAGGTAAGAGTTTGTTTATCTGTTTTCGTTATTTGATGATAAACTCATTTTTTTCACTCTGCAACTGAGCGCCTCAGTAATGATTTTGTACTATCTTTAGATTGTTATTCAAGAGAAGAACTTCCCTATAAGTGTTCGTCTAACCTATGAACTTGCTTCTTCGATGACTAACCCCATGGATCCTGTTACCTCAGAAGTGCAACCAATTCTAAATGAGCTTCCAGTGCCTGTTCTTGTGGAACCCGTGAGTTGGATTTCTCTGATGATAAATATTCAAACATAATATGACAATATGAGCCTGATAATAATTATAAGCAGACGTTCATGTAGAACTTTGCACTGTAGTTCTGTTAAGTCTACTTTTTGTGTGGCTCCTTTTTGTTCTATTATGCCACATGTTGTCTCGTAAAATAACACATAACACTTACAAGTATATTAAGTTTTATCTGTACATTTATTATTAAATCGTTACTTTAAATGTTGCTTATAAACTTGGTATTGTTTTACAAAAATTTAAATTAGAACCAGGACAATGAAAAGTTTGTTTTTTTAAGCTCACTTGTGCCAAGTATACCAAGTAAACTTGTGTCCATAAACCCTGGTGTTGCCATTGTGTTAAAGGGCAAATGTGTTGAACAATGTACACCTTTGCACACCTATCATTTAACACTTAAAGAGATAAAGACGAGCAGCCGGAATCCTACTGCCAATATACATATGTCTTAATCATACTTTTGTTTTGTACACACAGCTGTTGATACAAAATACATGTAAGAATTACTTGTGTGTTCCAGACCTCCTGCTGACCGCTAAAACGTTAGTATTTTTTTAAACCATGGCTACTCAATTTGTTCAAAAAAGTATTCATGAATTTATTGAATTCCTTTGATTTTTGACTGTTCTTACATATGTGGTAACTTTAACCTTTAACCTTTAACCTTTAAAGTAACTATAAAAGGTTAAGGTACTGTTTGTACAACACAAAACGTAAAGATCCAGAGATTGACATTAAACTTACACGGTTTAAAGGCAGTGGACACTGTTGGTAATTACTCAAAATAATTATTAGCATAAAATCTTTCTTGGTGACGAGGTAATGGGGAGAGGTTGATGGTATAAAACATCGTGAGAAACGGCTCCCTCTGAAGTGCCATAGTTTTCGAGAAAGAAGTAATTTTCAACGAATTTGATTTCGAGACCTCAGATTTAGAACTTGAGGTCTCGAAGTCAACCATCTAAACGCACACAACTTCGTGTGACAAGGGTGTTTTTTCTTTCATTATTATCTCGCAAGTTCGATGACCGATTGAGCTAAAATTTTCACAGGTTTGTTATGTTATGCATATGTTGAGATACACCAACTGTGAAGACTAGTCTTTGACAATTACCAATAGTGTCCACTGCCTTTAAGTTGATAGAAAGATTCCCTCAAAAAATTACTTGCTGAGGTGCTGTAGTTTTTGAGAAATGAGTAAAACAATTTTACGAAAATAATCTCAACAGACGAACATTATTTAGCATGAAAACATGTCTCCTGAAAACTATGCTCTGTGATATTCACACTTTGTCTCAAAAACGTTACAACTTATAATGAAGCTGAATTGTCTACAGGTATATTTTATTAAAGAAATCTTCATTCACAGTGAGATAGGGGTTCATGTCATGGCTGAAATCTTAATTTACAGAGGTATTATTTACCCTTTAAGTGTTGAAATTGTATAAAACTTTTTTTTTTCTTCCAATAGCACTACTGATAATGTGGCATTGGGTGATGACTGGGAGCTAAGCATCGACGTTGATGTCACGAACTATGGTGAAGACGCTTACGAAAGCTCCTTTACAGCTGTCCTACCAGAGGGTGCGGCATTCGCCAGACTCCAAAGGATCTCCAAGGTAAACCTTATAGATTGTCTTCAATAATTAGCTCAAATTTTCGGTAATAAAGCCAGCGTTTTGCCTTGATTTTTGTCAAAGGATTTCAGAGAACATCCCTGGTTGGCCTTCCCTGTTATAATATGTAATTTTCTTTTAAATGCGACATAAGACCCTCAATTTAAAGGCACTGGACACTGTTGGTAAATACAAATTTACTTGGTAACGAGCATTGGAGACCTCTTGATGGATATTTAAAAAAAAAAATAGAAATGGCTCCTCTGAAGTAACGTAGAATAGAAATGGCTCATCTGAAGTAACTAGTTTTAAAAGGAAGTAATTTTGTACACAAAAAAAGTATACATGAAGGCCTGAAACATTTTTTCGGCATCTAAAAGCACACACAAGTGCGTTTTTTTTTCTTCATTATTTTCTTGCAACTTCGATGACCAATTGAGCTCAAATTTTCAAAGGTTTGTTATTGTATGCATATGTTGAGATACACCAAGCGATAATATTGGTATTTGACAATGCTTATATTTAATTTAGGATTTATCCGTAGAGTGTCTGGCGGATGAAAACACCGGAGAAGTGGAATGTGACATTGGAAACCCGCTTCCTGAGGAGCATACAGTAAGAACAAAACTTTAAATTCGTACTTTGTTTTTAATTATTGCTTAAAGAAAAACAGAACATTCAGTTTAAGGTTTTGTCCTTTGCTTCATCGATGGAATTTTAAAAATATGTTGCAGAGGTTGTGGTTTGCTTTGATTTTCAGTTCTTGTTTTTGTTTTTGCCAGGTGAGTTTTAGACTGATTATAAGAAATGATGGATTGTCAGGAGCTGCTTCTATGTTTACAATCGAGATGTCTGTGGATAGGTAAGCCAAGTCAACAAAAGCCACCAGAAGTTTAAACGATTTTTTTTTATTCCTGTGGCCAAATTCACAAAGAGCTTTATATTGATCGTAACTGCACATCAATCGTATTTGCTAAGTAAAGTGTGATGTCACAATATAAATCACCATGGTTGTACTGAAAATTTGTCATACGATGGATTTTATCGCTTTGTGAAATCGACCCATCATTATAAGTTTGAGCCTTTTTATTGCGAAACAAGACATAATTGTTGCTGGTTGAAACAAATGTCACATGTTATAAGGAATCTTCATTTGTTTTGATTTGTCTGTGAATGATACTCTTATTTTAATCTTTAGTTATAACTATGAACCGAGGAACATCAGTGGCGACAACTATGCTAATGTTACCGTCGGAGTATATGCAGCAGCTGAGCTATCACTTTTTGGGTATGTATTGTGTCTTCAAACCATCAACAAACAAAGAAACAAAAAATCCCAAAACAAATAAACAAACAGAATATAAGTATATATTTGGTTGGCGAAAATTACATCGGGCTTTTGAATGTACGTGTTGTACATTCCTTTAAGACAGGCACAAACTAATTCAAATGTATCGGCTGTTTCAGAAAAGCCAGGCACATTATTAATTTAATATTATTATTTGAGAATTCTCTTGCACTATACTGTAGTTAGTCAGGAATGAATTGACAATTGAGATAACATTAGCCTGTTTCTATGATGCAGGATATCTGCACCACAGCAAGTTCTTTTCTTCTTTCCAAATGAGAGTCAAATTATGTCATTAGAGGAGCCTGAAACAGAGCAGGAGGTTGGGCCAGAAGTGCAACACTTGTACATGGTAAGTAAATAATGTCTTAAGGAAATTGCCTTTTTGACGTCCTCTCGGGAGATGTCGACAAAACTGTCAATCTATACTATTTCTGTAAAGTTAGTTATGGTGAAATTTCTGAAAACAGTTTGTTTAACTGGTTTTACTCGGAGGTTGACAAAATTGAAAGTATGGGATGGCAAATTTTAATCTGTATGGACCCATTATAACTTCAAAACCGCTCACAACAAGCACTTAAATTATTCCAGCTTCGAAATCTTGGACCAAGCGAGATTGGAGAAACAGAAGTTAAAATCTTCTGGCCACTTGTAGATGCCGACGGGGATTACTTACTGTATCTGATCAGTGCCAATCTCGGAACTGGAGAGGCATGCACGGTAGAGGGCGGTGTGAATCCTGATGACTTGGAGGTGAGTGGTTCCCATGTTTTTAGCCACAGTGATAAAGACATGAACTGGTTTACATTCACATGCACGTCGAGTTTGACTGCGAATCTTCAGGACCATGTAAGAGGTCAAAGGTGGTGATGGACGTAGGCTAAACGCAGAGATATCTGGCATAATTCCCTGGCCTCGAAGTGTGACGTTAAGGCTAGTTTATCCTATATACCTTATCTAGATATCAAATTACTTTGAGCGCATTTGTGAAGTAACATTTTTGTTTGTTTGAAGATTTGATGAAAATAATTTACCCCCTTCATGACATTAAAATCTCTAAAAGCGCCCTCACTCAGGCCGAACGAGGCACATCATTGGATGATAGCTGTTTAGTGTTTGTGCCAATACGTGTACATGACCTCAGCGTCTCCGTAGCACGTCGGGTTTTCCCAAGGGGTCTATCATTCCCAAAGCCCTCGTGGTTCAAAACAGAGAATGGCACAGATTGCCATTGTTCCTGCTGGTTAAAAGTGTTTTCAAAGAGTCAAGTTACACACAAACCTCTTTTAAACGGGCTTTGACCTTTATCCCAATGTAATATTTGGTAATGTTTTGAATGTTTTCAGCTGCAGCCAGTTATCATCAACGATACCAGTTCACGTAAGCGACGTCAGGCTGCCGACGATGGAACATCAGAAGCAATACCCCAAAGTCAAACTGTTCAGACAATCGAATGTAGTACAAAGTCGTCATTTTGTGTTGCAATCACGTGCACGGTCGTAGCACCCAGTGGTGCTGGTGCAGATAAAGACAGTGCGTTTGTTCGAATCAAATCAAGGATGTATGAGAAAACATTCTTTGAGGTAATAAAGTAAAGCACGTTACTCAAAATTAATTGGTAAGTCTTGAAAAAAAAAAAAAAAAAACAAGACAAACAAACAAACTAAACATTCAAATAAAAAACAAACCAATCTGGGTTGACCTGACCCTGGATGAATAAGTTCAGACTGAGTCTAGTTATTAAGGTCTGTCTACAAAACACTGTAATGTGAACCGGACTTCAGTATAATCACGAGACTCGTGAACCCCAATTCTAAACCTTAATGTACCGAGGCTCACGTAACTCCGGAAAAAGACGGAAGTTGCCACAAGCACAGATTTGAGTACAAGTATGGCTATCCCTACTCCAATAAAATCATAACAGAGTATTTTTCAAATTCTAATGAAAGTTTATGCTATGGTAAAAATGTGAAATGAATTCATTAGCAATTTCTAGCATAATTACTAGAGATCATGTTGGTTAGTATAATCATAAGCAACTTCATTGCAATGCTCTTTTTTCTTCTTTTCCCCCTTTTTCTGTGTTATTGTGACTGTTGTCATCGTTGTTGTCGTCGTCGTCGTCGTCGTCGTCCTTGTTGTTGTTGTTTGATGTTGTTGTTGATGGTTTTGATTCTGATTGTTACTTTAGAACAAATACAGCGAAGTTTTGATTACGTCGATGGCTACTGCTACTGTGCTTGAGATGCCATACATGCAGTCACTTCTTCCCGATAAGTTCCCCGTCGCTTATTCTGAGGTAGGTCCAAATCAACTTTCTGTAGACGTTATTTCACCAATGACTGCTCACTTTTCCAAGTAAAGTGTATATACCTGAGTCTGCTGCCACCTAGAGTATCCAAAACTCCCCCAGCATTGCAACTTTTTCAGTGATTTAACGTGTGTTCTTTATTCTTATTTGTGTACAGGTTTCTACTCAAGTAATTGGGCAGAGTAATTCCGTTATCCCAGGGCCCAGGGTGACTAATATTCCTCTGTGGGCGTATATTGTTGCTGTGATTGGTGGTGGTCTACTTCTAGCTATTATCTTCTTCATAATGTGGAAGGTTAAACAAAACTGTCTTTCTATTTTTAAGACTTTTTTATTTTATTTTTATTTTTTTTTTAGTTTAAGTCGTTTTCTAACAATATTTTGCATACTATCAACAACTCTATGTTGCTTGTTTATCAAATAATTTTGTTATGCTGATAATTGTTTTTAATTATAACCAATAGTGTCCAGTGCATTCAATAATAATCCTTGCGCCTTTTTTGTTTTTACAGGTTGGATTTTTCAAGAGGAAAAAGATCGTTCCTGGTGATCCTCAGGCAGCAGCCCAGGAGAATTGGCAGAATGATGTTCTAGTCCCTGAAAAGAAATGATCAGCGGTTTCTTAACCATTTAAACTAAGCAGAGCACACACTAATTGTCATCTTTGTATGACGATATTTTTTTGTTTACACTTAAAAGAGAAACTTGGAAAAGAAATCTAACAATATATAAAACTGTAAATATTACTGGCTTTCTTGAATTTGGCACTTTGTGCTATACAAATTAATAGGATTCGAAAGATGTTTAAAAAGTAGAATCTTAATTCACATAAATAGGCCTATCCCTCAGAATTGTGTACATTGTTCTGTTTACTTTATAAACTAAAACTGTCTACCATTACGTGGAGTCCAATTTAAATGGTGTATTAATTTATTTAAAAATGGCGGATCTTCATCTTTCCAACCTTTTTATGTTTCATAGTAGGCAGCCTCAAAAAGTCGTCGCCAAAAGCGCCAATTCCGAAGAAAACGCGTCTCCTTAATTAATATTATAGTTCGACAGACCTAGGATTAGGCACCGCGTCCGTAAAATACGACACAACAAAACTTTGCAGATTCATACAAATACATTGTCATTATTGTGATGATGACAAACAAATGGTGAAAGGCATTGAGAAGTCCAGCATCCAGACCTCTTAGCAGCATGGTGTTTCGATACTCACGATTTTACGAAATAAATAACTTGTTTTCTTTTCGCATTATATAAAAAGCGACTAATGTAGAACAATTTCGTACTCTAAGCTTTTAAGATAGTAGTAAATATAATAGTTATAATTATTGCCAAACTTGGTTTGATGTGTAGCCTAGTGCTCCATTCGTCCAAGAATTATTAGCCTCATTGCATGTTCAACAGCCTATGTTTTTTTCACATCATAAATGTAAATGGAAGAAGAAATCAATCAATACAAACGATAATAGCTCTTTAAAAAACATATCAGTAGTTCAAAGCTTAATGGCATTGTATGGAAGTGGGTCATTGATCATTACAATAGGTCAGGATAAAAATACTGCAGTGACGTGGAAAGTAAAGTGAGCAAATAACTATGCTAAAACTTTGTGCTGGCTAGTACAAGTGGTTACACAACAAGTAAGAATAGGCAAAGCAAAATGCAAGAGCGGTGATTAAGGAACGGAACGTCCAAGCCAAACCAAAAACCTTGTTCAATGCAATTGAGTTAAAACACTTTCACGGCAAGAGTCATTTGCAATGGAGCCCTAAAAATCATTCGTGTTCTTCCAGGCAATATTTGTATCAGTGTAAGTACATGATATTCCTTGTTTTATTACAGAACATCACAGATTTTGTTTGCCAGCAAAACAGTTGCTGGCAGTGTAAGCACTTTGTGTAATCCACCACATACATACTGACATAAACGTTTGAGAACGATCGGCCATCTGGGTCACGAGAAAATAGTGAAAACCGCTTACGCATTACATTGCAGCGATTTAAACAAAAATTGAATAAAATGCTCACTGAAAAATAAACACCAAACTGGAAATTTATTTTATTTATTTCTCATCAAATATGACATTTCAGACAGAACTAATATTTCAAGGGATGTTTTTCTACTATCATTGTCATTAGAACGTGTACGTTTTATGACAAGCTGTGATCTTAAACAAGTTTTTGTCTTGCCAATTATGTAATTTTTCTTTAAACATCATTCTTAAAACAATTTAAACACCAGTAAACGTGTTAAATTATGTTTCTAATTAAAGAATCTCGGTTTTGGGGTGAAATAACAAACATTGATGTTATTTTTTTGTCGTTTGTACAAGTCCAAATCTTATTTCTTCATTAAACATGTTCTAGGTATTTATAACCCTCTTCATCAGCATTCCTACTTCCCATCATCTTTTGTTAAAAGTGTTCTCTAGAGGACAACCTTCATCGGAGTGGTGAGTTGTCCGTTGGAGTTTTACAGGTTGACGGTATTTCAACAAATATTTGATTCCAAGGTACGAATACTCTTGTATTGTCAAGGCCGGCGATTGATCATCGAATGGATGGGCGCATACGCAAATGTTTCCCAGGATGCCCCTTCCAGTTTAACCTCACTATGACGGACAACTCAAAACTCTGACGTGCCTCCACACAGCACCTACGGACCAACTCCCGACTCCGACAGTAGTTCTCCTCTATAGACCATTACACACATTATAGTAACATGTATCTTAAAATAATTATCCCTTGACTTTTGGTCCGACCTTAGGCTAATATTAAATGCCCCTAGAACAACAGTGGCTCAAATGAGGGCGGTATTACCTAAACTAAACTACTTCATTGTACCCTAATTACTCCAACTCAGCACTTTACTTTACATTGTAAGTAATTCCAATCCACTGCAGACCCATCAAGTGTGATTAAACAGGAGAAAATCACATTATTTTACATTCATGTAAACAAGATACTACCAGCAATAATCAACGGCATACAGAGTAGCAATAAAACTTACGTATCTAAAGATACAAGAACATAAAATAAATTTAATGAAATATTAATCATCACTGAAAAGGGACACTATATATGAGAGAGGCACTTTTTATCAACTATTAGATTAATAAAGTAATATACTAGTAACAATTAAATTTATATACTCAAGTTATATTAATCATGACTTAAAAAAGACACTGGTTTGAAGAAAAGCCATCTTCATCAACTATTGTACATATCAAGTTACTCACTAGATAACATTTATTTTATGTATTTAAGTTCATCTATAAGGTATTTACGCACTTAAAATAAACACTGGTTATTCAACTATGACATAAGAGAAGTGTTTTTATAGAAACAATTTTGAGTATTTCAAATGTATTTAAGATCAATTCACTAGTTGAAATATATTGTTCAGCATTCAAAGTAGACGCTTGTTTTTAAGTAAAGCAAACTTTAGCCGTAAAGTATCAAATTTAAAGTTAAAGTCAAATAATTTTCAAAAGACTCTGGTTTCTAGAGGAGGAAACTACACCCCCAAAACAAGCATTTTAAAGTTCAATTCAAGTATCTTTAAATAATAATTAGTACTTTACTATTAACCATTAATTTTATATATTTTAGCTCAACTCAAGTATTAATCACCACTTAAAGATGCTATGTCAGATTTTTGGCCGATTTGACCCAAAAGTTTTGATTTAAAATTCAATAGGTATTTTGACGGGGGTCGAGAAAGTAACAAGCTTACATTTAGGCCGTTGCTCCGAAAAAGTCCGCCAATTATTAGTAGCAGTGAAATAAAGTGCTCAAAATTAGTTTTTGTCGGGATCCCGACAATAGATCACGTGACCAATTCTTATGTGTTTTATAAGAAACGTTTTCAATTTTGTCATGGTTCCTGACCATTAAAAGTAAAAGTTAAACTTTTTTTCGTTAGAGCGGGTGATACTCTTTGAAATACCATTCACTAAAAAAAAAAAATTGTTTAATGTTTGGGGCCAAAAATCTGACAAAGCAACTTTAAACAGATTTTTACGAAAAGCAACTTTTGATCAACTATTAGACATGACATGTTAAGTTACTCTACCATAGTAACAATACATTAACTTGAATGTATTTAATATTAACATCATTTAAAAGAGACACTGGTTTTCGAGAAAACCAATATTCGTTAACTTTTGCAGATGTGAAGTAGTTAACATAAACAATAATTGGCTTTGTTGACAACTGATTTTAAGAGTCGCACACTCAGCATCAACTATTAGACATGTAAATTATTTTATAAGTATTAGTTTGATGTATTTGAGTTAAATTTAATAAAAATTTAAAAAAATCATAAAATAATAATCATCACTCAAGAGAGAGGAAGGTAAGAATATATTAAGCAATCTTCATTCACCATGATACATTCAAGACAACTTGAAAAAATTTCATGTTTCAGATCTTTTTGAGTTCAACTCAATAAAATATTAACAATCACTCAAAGTAGACGCTTATGACAAGTAAAGTAAACTTCATCTAAAGTAAGATTTCAAAGTACATCAATTTTTGTCAAAAAACGCCGGTCTGAAGAAAAGGAAACTCAACCACTCAAAAGGTGTATCAATGTGATGAAATACTATTTATTTATTAGTCTCCTGACGATGACTAGAGCAAGCTAGTCGAAACGCTGAGACCAATTTCAGAACTGACTCCGCGGCAGTACAGTTAATTACGATCCTATAAGCTAAAGTAGTAGTCCAGTCTAATTTCTATACCATCCGCCCTGGTAATAGTTAAAAGCAGGACAGTTCTTTTCAGAACTGAGAAGTCTCCCGAACCTCCGATTATCTACTCCACGGCAGTAGAATAAAGCGAGACAGTTCCCTAAGAACAACTCTACCTGGCAAGTAGATACACACATGGTGTTACCGCAAACCAAATATATATTTATCACTCATAATGGTTTCAAGTAAAGTAAAAAGTTCATTAATATTTCAAAAATACAAACTTATTTAATTACGACAGAAACTCAAGTTCATTATTACGGCCTCTCGCTCGCGTTTTATTTTGTCTGTTTTCTTCTTCTTTATTTTTTCCGCCTTATTTTATGAGTTTTTTGTTTGTTTGCGCAAACACTCGACTCGATAAGCGCATGCACGAAATCCGACTTAAATCAGTTTGAATCGGGTCTAGATGACGGTCCACCCGTAGCCGATAATTCGAACGTGTCTAGGTCTGTGTTGTGGCAAGTCAGTGAATGATTGAGGAAGATACTAGTCTATCTTGTTTGCAAAACTATTAATAAACAACTATTTCCCATGTTTCTGTGTTCCCTTTTCTGCCTTAAAGCTCAAAAATGTAAAATAAAAGTCTATATGAACTGATTAGAAACTTATGATGTTTCGCAGTCTCGTTTCCAATGTAATCGGGTCCCGTTCATTTGACTTGACGAGGCAAGAATGGTGACCATTATGGAGTCTGGTTATTTACTGCAATTTTTTGTATAGATTCATCAATTGCTTTTAGCATAATTGGGAGTTCCTAGTAAATCGAGCTTATCGATCAAAATGGTCTTCAAACAATCTGTTTTGCAAACAGAAACATTCATTTTCTTAATAAAACATTAAACTTGTTTATAATTGTTGTTTTCGAACAAAGTGTTTATTAATATTGTTTTCTTCAAATGTATACGCATTTTAAATTTAAGTGTGGCAGTGCAACTAACTGGTAGCCATGATTTCATGATGTGTGCATTTCCGCCGTAGTAACTTCGTTGAGTGGCCTGGGGCAGATTTCGTGCCCATTTTGTTGTCTATTGTATTTTGTTATGACGATGATGTATGTATCAGTTACATGATGCAGGTGAATGTGTTTCCTTCGTGCCTTGCTAAATAAAATCATAAGTTAAATCTGGCTGTGGTTAGGAAGGTGACCATAGTATTATTGCTATTTTAATATTCTTTGGTAAAAATTTAATTGTGTTTAGGGATAATTGGATGTCGAACCGATTTTGGGAAAAAACACCCTTGATAACTGCGAGTCACTTTCGAATATAATAATGGATATTAATTTTTGAGTTCGTTGACAAGCATTAATTAGTCAAATAATTGAAGAAACATTGAACATACGATCAAAAAACTCAGATGAAAATAAAAGGTTTCTTTATGTCACGATTCGTTTCTTTGATTAGTTTATATCGACTAATACAAACACAACAATTGTTGCTGCTTTACATCACAGTGCAAATACTGCTTCCCTTTACCGATTGTGTAACTTTGTTGCTTCCCTGGCTGGTCCCAGCTGCACAACTTGCGAATACTTGAAACTCATATGTATTTTTCGCTAAATCTTTTATGATAAGTTTAGTTTTGGATGTGCTCTCTTCTTTGGTCTGTCCTCCGGAACTAGGTCCGTATTTGACTATGTATTCGTCCACACATTTGACATGTCGAGGGGGTGTCCAGGACAGATTGACCGCTGAGGAGAATCTCTCCTTGTTCACATTTCAAACCATCTGGTTGTCCCGGTGGTTCAAAATCCTTCTTATCAAGCGTCCTACGCTTGAACAACAAGATCGACCCCCTATTTAAAATTGTGACGTTTTGTGACCGAAGGTTGTCATCACAAATTTGAGTTTGTCATTTTTGCTTTCCCTATAAAAACCGCGAACGTTTCTTTCGAAATTCAACTCAAAACTATCAAAATTGTGGTCTGGCAACTTCTTATCGGGCTTTTCCATGTACCGCTTGAGGTCTGAAAGGTATGTTTCTGACTGAATGGCAGGGGGGAGTGCAAAACATATGACAAAGTTTTTATTCTCGTCATTTGCAAGAAACTTCTCTTGAGTTCCAATTACCTGTATTCCAGGTAAATTTGACAGTAAACCTTCCAAAGCACTCAACACTTGCTCTCTCTGTTTGATCCAGACACTAAGCTGCCTAGTCCCGAACGGAGAATTCTTAGACTTGGTCACAGCTACTATCATTTTGTCTGCATCACAGGACCCCCTTCTGATTTCAAGAACGAGTTTCGAAGTTTCTTGTTTAAACTTGTCCAAGTAGTAACATATCTGACGATGGTATTCCCAAAAAACTTCTCTATACCCTGGGAATTGGGCGCGTACATTATGCTGAGTAAGGGTGTTACTTCTGGCCATCATCTGTTCTAGTTCGCGAGTGTGATCTAAGATCATTGTTAGCACATTGTTGTGAATTTCATGGAATGTCTTGTCCTTGTTAAGGAAATTAGGCAAGGGCGAGAGAGTGATCTCTATGGGAACTCCTCCCTGTGACTCAACAAATGAAGGCAATTTAGAGCAAAATACTTTTGCTTCCTCATAATTTGTTGGAATTTGTGTATCGGTTTGCAGAATGTCTCCATTATGTACAACGAATCTGGCTATTATGCTTGGTATTCGGTAGTTGTATCTGTACTCGACCCAGAATTAAGTTCGACTCCGCCAGCAGGAGTTTCGCGTATGATTAAATCTACTGCAGCTTTCAAATTCTGTGTTACTAGCCGTTTGTCACTGGTATTCAAACTTTCCGATTCAAAAACCATGAACGCTTGGACCCCATATGTAACACCTGTCACAACGTGTGTGGCATCAACGCGCCCGTCCAGTAACTCTATATGGTTACGGGAATCGAGTGGCGTCCTGTTTGGCATTGAAATTTGCTCACGTTTAGTTTGTACTTTGCAACGTAACGTAACAATAGTGTTTTTCTTATACGCGCGGACAGGTTGTTTTCATTAAGGTATTCCTTGAACCTTCAGCCTTAACAAGTCCACATACGACACCAACCCTAAGGGATAAGTCGTAGCCTGAATCTACGATACTCTGTGTGTTTTTGCCTTCACTGTCCTCCGCAATCAGACTATAATCTATTTTAGGACACTTATCTGTTTTGCGCTTTTTTTTTATTTCATCCTGATCCCAAATTGTGAACCCTGTAACGGACTGGTCATCGAAGCAATTATACAGCATTCCGAGTTGAACATTTCTTCCAGCTATGGCCATTGAGAATTCTTGCCATGCTGACAAAATTAATTGTTGACTCTGCGATTAACCTGTATTTAAAAGCACAATACAATTGAATACAGATCTACCATTGAAACTGTATTTTGGAGTAGCTGTCTGCATTGTGAACAAGTTGAGAGGCTTTTGCTTTCCGTCGTGTTTTTACTTGTTTTTAAAATGCTTCGCTGGTGTCCTATTTTTGCTGTATTGCGTCCAATCTCTAGAACATTTTATTTTTGTGTTAGCACATTGTCCTTTTCAAGAAATAATCGTGCATAATAAGCGAGTGGTGATAACAGTGGTGGCAACAGCACCAAGAAATAATGTGAATTATTGTTTTACAATTTTGAAATATCTATTTTGTCCCTGAAATATTTTGTTTTCTCCCTGAAATACTGTCTCGTTCTCCCTAACTTAACTCGTTTCCTTCAAAAGCATCCTCTCATAACTTTTCGGGAATTTAAAATTAATTAATCAGAGGCGGCCTTAATAAAGACTCCTATGAAAAGTCCCACTAAGGGGCTGCGTATAACAATAAAACAACATTTCAACGAAACGAAATTATTTCTATGGAAAAACAAATTAAAGAAACGATTTTTGACCTACAATTTGATGGTGTCCGTGCAAGTATTGCACAACGAACACCTGGTCGTGCTCATTATAAAACAGGTGTACCACAAGAACATCTCATTAATACAGAGCAACAAACAGTCTACTTGCAATATATTCCGTATTTGACATTTTTGACGGCTGGTGAAGCGTATAAGCTGACCTTTAACCGCTTTTGTTTTTGAATTGCTTGTGGTTCCACATCACTGGCTGTGAAGCGTATACGGTAGTTTTTACCGCATTTTCTCGTTTATTTCTCTCTCAACCATTACGTGACAGTTTTTAAATTTTTAAAACAAAAAACCATACCAAACTGTTTTTGCGATTCAATCGGGTGTGCTTCTGTTACAGGCATCTATGGTTTCATTACAAGAATATTCGCAGAAGGTCGAGGCTTGCACAGTAAGCGAAGATTGGTGATCGTAAGCGCATAAGTAGACGGTAAGCAGAGCCATGAAACTGGGTCCATAATCAGTTTAACCAATTCCAACTGGAAATGTAATGTTTTTGTTTGCTTTGACAACTTGAAATTGAAAAAAGCTCTTTGAACTAACCCGTTTCCCTATTTCTCCACTCCCACCTTTAAGCCATATTTTATATTTATGTTTTCAATGATACAGCTCAACGGCTTCTGCAAAAGCCAAAAGAGAACAATGACGTTCGAGTGCTTGTGTACATTCAGTTGTCGAGTTGCCATGGCACTGCGACGTTGACGTTATAATTAGCTCCGGGCTCGTAACCAACGTTTGGTTGCATGTTGGATCTATCAATGTATTTTTTTCTTTTATGCCAAACAAAAAATGCTGTGTTGGAACTTGTTTGCTAAATGGATCGAAGTTGCGAAGATCGGAATTTGTTTATTTGTTTAATTATTCAATTTTCCCCCTCCAAAGTAACTACCTCAAATCATACTGTAAATCCTGAAGAACTAACCAATCATATAATTACGAGACAAAAAAACCACTAAATTTACTTTAAGCTAGATGATTGAACATAAAACAATTATTGTTAAATCGGCCCCACGCGGTAAAATAGTCGAGTTGTAGCGATGCTCTCGCGAGAGGCGAGATCACTGCTCGCGCGAACTGCTGGCACCCCGATGAGATCACTGCTCTCGCGCGAACTGCTGGCGCGAGAGCAGTGATCTCGCGAGAGCACCCACCGCTAGCTACAACTCGACTATCTTACCGCGTAGGGCCGATTTCACTTGTCCACAAGTCTTCTTCCTTGACCATGGATGTGTACTATTTACATGAGTAACAACAATAGGAGACTTTCCAACGCTAGGTGGCAGCAGACATACCGGGTAAATTTCCATTGTTTACGTAGTTCTGAACATGCGCATAATTCTGAGAACAATGGATTTACCCGGTAAGTCTGCTGCCCTCTATCGTCCCAGAAAGTCTCCCATTGAACACACTGCCTTGCACACATTGGAACATTAAAATGGTTATGTATGCATGTATTTCACCACAATTTGTTTCAATTAGTTGAAATTTTTAGGCAAACATGCACTTTCACATGGATTTGCTTTTGACGTCACCCATTGCTACCGCGGGTAAGCCAGCATTTACCCTTGCTTACGGTAAATGCAGCTTCATGAAGTCGAAATTCTGCCAAGGGACACTCCGTAAGCACAAAACAGTGCTTACATGTTGCATTAACTTGTTTTTAAACTTGGATTTGGTTCAGTTCCCGGAAGTTGTTGGGCTTCGGCACAAATAAATATTGTTAGACCAGAAATGAAGCCGAAATTTGAAATAGACACTTGATACACCGATTCAGTAAAACCTCTTCGTCAGAGGGCGTATGTAACTCGATGTGCTTGGTAATAACAATGGTCGCGTGTCATTTTTGTTGAATTGTGTTAAAAAGTACATTTCGACCATTACTATTTCGAGGTGCTTGGTTGGCTGAGCGAGGTCCGTCTTCAATTCTTAAACTGTACTGTATCTTCAATTCTTAAGTAGTACGAATGCTACCACCTTGAGTGCAAAACTCTTGTCATGGATTGACTGTCTATCTCTAAACTGCTGTCATTTAGGGCTCCCTCTGTATGGCTCCTTTACGATATTGAGATCAGAGTCACAAACAAATCTAAGTACCCCAAAAAGCTATAGTGTATGATCTACTTTCAGTATATCGCTGTAAAATTTTTGTGTTATATATCGCACTGCAATATCGCATAGGCACAAAAACTGCCAAACTAAATAAAATAATTAATATTATTACCACAAACAAAAATATGTGTACGATATATTGCAGAACTTAACTTAATGACCATGTGCAAAGTAAAACAAAAAATACAATGTTCTGTTGGTTTTTTATATTTTACGCGAAATTGGGGACTTTTTATGATAAAAATGAACATTATCTTTTGCTTTGATAAAATGTATATGATTTTGCTCGTATACCGTAAATTTATAAACACGCATTAGTCATAACGGCCCATCTCTAATCAGCTACATTTCCATGTAAAAACAAAAACTACAGCCATATGTAATAATCCAGTTTGCAATCCTGATTATAACACATGTGTAAAAAGCAGGACACAACAAACAAAAATAATTAAAAGTGCAAAACACTGACATTTTTCAAAAATCTGTTTAAAAAATAGTTATTGGTGTTGGTAACTATAACAAACACTTATTATTCGATAAAACAAAGAAACTTTTGCAAATACCTCGTTTAAAACACACTACCTTCTTTCCATGTAACCCTTCTTGGTCATTAACTCATGCGATTGGTTGCCTTGGATGGGTTAGTGTGATAACATTACAAGTCTTCTAGACTTTTTTGTAAGTAAATTGTCTGCCGTTTTTATGCATGCATATTTCACACCAATATAATGCAAGGTAAGATATTCGTAACTTGTTTCTTCTGAACTATTTTTTTTAAATTGGTGCATATCCATTTGACAATGTATCCCTCTATACAACGTCTAATTTACATATGTAATAATTGTATACGGCACTTTAATATTAATTGTAGCGAATCAATTTTTGTTATTTCTAGGCCTTCTTGATTGCTGACACGAACACTCACTGTACCAGTTTAAATACAGAGAAATCGATATTCTCCGCAGTCTCAATAGCCGAGGTATGACCATGAAGATGACAATGGTGGTATCTCTGCGAGAAGTCGAACACAGTACACTCTGTGTGGCTGGCGCAGTAGGTTGCACATCGCAGTGGACTTGTTGCTACTCTAATCACGACAGGCTTCGCGTTACTGGTTATAGCTTGCAGGCGAACTCTCCGAAACTCCACCGACTTGTTATGAGGACAACGATCTACATAATACAAGAGAACAATTGGAAGTATATGTATAGAACAACAAATTAATGTCACTTTAGCCCTTTTCACACTACCGAGCCATTTCCCGGGAAATCAACTCCCGGGAAAATCCCGGGAGTTTTTAACCCCACCGCCACCCAAGCAACCGTTCTCACTATCCCAATTTGGTAACTCACGGGAGTACTATTTCCCAGGAACATGCACAGTCGTTTCACACTTACGATCAAACCCTAGGAAATGTGGTAAACAGGTCAGCCCATGCGGAAGTTACAATGTTTGTGGACGGAAGTCCGTTCCCACAATGCCACACGGCCGGCTGCAAAATCCTTGCCAACATGCGACCCAAAATGGCTGCACATTAATTGTGTATTTTGCGTGTTGTTACACCAATATTTGTGCGATTACGGCGGAGAGGAAGTCTTGCAGTTCGGGGAAGACGTCGCTGACGGCTGTCAGGAGAAGAAGATTGTTGTGACATTGTTTTACAAACATGCGGTATATTAATCGGATGGAATTTGTCGTGCGATTGACGGGTTTCATTCTGAAGTATTGGTCAAAGGTCAATCTGGTCTACCAGGAAGAGCGGCTACTGAAACGAGCAAGTTGCTATTAGAAAATGCGAAAGGGAGCTCTCTACTCTGCGACAGCTTTTTTTTCTTTTGAGAACTGTAATTGAATGGACTTTTGTGTCCCTGTTTTACCCAGAGGTTTTGTGTTGGCATTCATCTCATTTTTTGCCTGTTCACACTATAGTTATTTCCCGGGAAATTCCCGGGAACTTTTGGTTGATCTGTTCACACTACAAAAATACTCCCGGGAATTTCCCGGGAAATGACGTTTTCCCAGGAAATAATTAACCCTGCTCAGGGGCACGGTTAAGGGATTCAACCCTGGGGTAAGGCCTAGTAATTTTCTGAATGGCATTTTCGAAGGATTGCATAATAATGTCCACGATGTTAGGGCCAAGGTAATTAAAGGTTTTATAGAAATAAATACCGCATGGTCGATTTTGCACAATCAGACAACAGCAGTAGAAAGAAAAAGAAGCAATCTTCCCTTCCAACATCAACAGTGCTGTTTTCCCATCGTGCAAAGAAAGAACACTGAACAGGCTTTAACCCTGTATTGGCTAGAATTTTTCCATGGCGTCATAAAGACTTTTAAATGTATGTTTCTTCTATAAGAAAAATAAATTTCCAGGAAAACACTTATGCAATAGAAAATATTTAGGCCTTGAAAAACAAAACTAGTATCCTACCGACCTATACAGCCTTTTCCCCAAGGTTTTCAGTTTTTTCTGCAATGGGCAGGGGTCCGTTCATATCCAGCTTCACGCAGGCAGTCAGCCAATTTTGACAAAACTTTCCCGTTTCTTGTAGGCCTATGCCCATCTAGCTATTTTTGGACTGCATCGTCGGCCCTAAATGCAACTAGTTTCAACATTTCATCATCACTCCATCGGTCACTTCTACCCATCGTAAGAAATTGAGCAACAAATTAAACTAAAATATTTACTGTCAGTTGGAAGACAGCAATGACGATCGAAGAATTCAAATCTGACTCTGGATATCAAAAGTTCACCAACGGCCAAGTAAATAAGAAATACCATACACACATGGCGTGTGTACGAGTAGGAAGCTTGTTCACGCCAACTATTTATTCTATTCCTATTCCATTCACGTGGTCTATCTTTTTAATTCATATATTTATTTGTAAATTACAGATGTAATTCACTTTTATTTTCGTACCTAAATGTAAACACTTTCAGTAGGAGAAAACAAAAAAGGGCTATTGTTACCGCGCATATTATTTGGCGCGCTATTTTTGACGTCTGTGACCTTTCGAGATTAATGACGTCTCAACACAGTGGAAGCAAAAGGTGGGGTAAGTTAAACCCGCTTTCGTTCTCACTTGCTGCTTTTCCCGGAAAAAAACGTTTTTCCCCGGGGTTAACTCCTTTAACCCTACCCCTTAACTGGGTAAATTATTTCCCGGGAAAATGTTATTTCCCGGGATTTTTTTTTGTAGTGTGAACAGATCGACTAACATTTCCCGGGAATTTCCCGGGAAATACCTGTAGTGTGAAAAGGGCTTTTGTTTTAATTTGTAGTGGTTGATCTATGTTTGTAAATTACCTTTTTGTTTCCTTTGGGAACTTTGACGTGAGGCGTGTTTTATGTTTAACACGCTTGTAGCGAAATGAAGGAGATAGTCATTGGTGCTGTCAAAAACAATTTTTATCATTTCACGAACAGAACTGGGTGCCCTTAAAGTAAATGTAAAAATGGGTTTCGGTAGCCCTGCAGCAAGTTGTGTGATGTTTTCAAGTATTTGAGGGATGTTTCCTTGTTTCAAAAAGTAAACCAAAAAGATATGAGTTTTGAAATAAAACTTACACGGGTTTGTTTCCTGTTGAGGCGGGAGGGCTAGGGAATTTGTTTTCAAATTGTGTTTTCAGAAATGGACGATTATTATTCCTAATAGGCCTACCATTCACTTTACAACTTTTGGTTGAGTGCTCCACTGTGGTCGACACTGTTGGTTTAGTTGATGTTTGCTCCACTGTAGTCGACACTGTCGATGCGGTAGATGTTTGCTCCACTGTTGTCGACACTGTTGATGCCTTTAATGTGGTGACTTTGGGGCTACTGGTGGCTACCACACCACACTCTATCGGTGGTGAGTACTCATTCACAGCTACCTCACCCAGAGAAAGCACCGCGTCGTTTGGGTCCACACCTGGCATGGCGTGGTCGATGTCAAGGGTCACATACCTCGCAATCACCGGAGGGTCACAGACGAAGGTGAAGACGGCCCCGGAATAAGACTGTGATGCGGTGGCTGGTAAACCACACTGTTGGTTCGCGTAGTACTCGGAGCCGAGACCAGCGCGTGCGACTGCGCCAGTGAAACGATAACCTTAAATAATGGAAAAAGAAGAAAACAACATTATTTCGGTGTATTTGAGAATAATGTCTCCCGAGTTTGCAAGCCCCCCTTCCCTTCCATACATTCGCCCCCAGTGAAAATACAGACTTTGATTTATTAGCCAAAGATAAAACAAATACGTTTTGGAAATTTCTCCAGTTTTTGTGGCTGTGTTTCAAAAGTATAGGATAAACTTGGGACTAAACATCGCTTACTTCGCGAAATTTGAAAACAATATTTTTTTCCAACTCTCTTTGATCAAATTATGTACTCTTTAGTCTCTTTCCCTTCTTTAATTGAAACAAAAAACTACTGTGCCTTCAAAAATGGTTATGTAATCACGTAACTTATAGGGCATTTATTTATTTACATTTCAAATGTATCTTTTGTTCATCGTCTTTGATTCGGGTTTTGGTGTTTTAAGAGCAATTCCACGCGAGATAAATTTTTGAGAAGTAGTTCGAGGCAACCTCCACTCTTATAACATTGATTCAAGTGGTTGGGGGAGGCTGGGGTGACACCTAAAGCAATGTTTACTCGGCTTTCACGTGCGCTCCAACGAATGTTGATTGCCTCCAGACTGTCCTATTGAGACAAAGTGAAAATTAATATAAAATAAACTTACCGCAACATTGTGTTCTAATGGTGACTTTGATTTCTCCCAAACAGTGCTCTCCACCCAAGTCTACACGCCACCAAGGATGCATATCAACCACGTCGTCTGCCCCACCTAAAATGTCAATTGGTGAGTGTGAGATATTTTTTTGTTTATTCAGCAAAATTCTAGATTAAAGGGTATTGCAAGCAGGAGAAGACGAGCACAGTATACTGTTTGAAACGTCGAGACCAAACCGGCTCTTTTCAGAGCCAACACTCACCCTAAGAGATTTACACATGGTTGTACCCGCAAGTTTACTATTTATTTATAGTATTATTTTAATTAATTAGCTGTTCCGACCTACCGTCGGAACAGGTATTGTTTTCGTCGAGATTTTTATTATTAGCTGTTCCGATCCAGTCGGAACAGCTATTGTTTTCGTCGAGATTTTTATTAATTTTTATTATTATTATTAGCTGTTCCGACCTACCGTCGGAACAGGTATTGTTTTCGTCGAGATTTTTATTATTAGCTGTTCCGATCCAGTCGGAACAGCTATTGTTTTCGTCGAGATTTTTATTAATTTTTATTATTATTATTAGCTGTTCCGACCTACCGTCGGAACAGGTATTGTTTTCGTCGAGATTTTTATTATTTTATATTATTAGCTGTTCCGATCCAGTCGGAACAGCTATTGTTTTCGTCGAGATTTTTATTATTTTTATTATTATTATTATTAGCTGTTCCGACCTACCGTCGGATACCGTCGGAACAGGTATTGTTTTAGTCGAGATTTTTATTAGCTGTTCCGATCCAGTCGGAACAGCTATTGTTTTCGTCGAGATTTTTATTATTTTTATTATTATTATTATTATTATTATTATTCTTTGTTTCTCGCCAAAACCCCATTGCATTTGTACTCGCTTTTTCTTTAAGCCTAATCTCCTAAACTATAATACGAAAGAGTGAGTTTATTATACCAAAGTGAAGCTTAGAACATAAGCTTTACTCTAAATATAACTGGATATAAAATTACTTGAATATAACTGGATGCAGTCGCTTCCATGTTATTGTTAAACATTCTCTATGGTAAATGCAATTCAGTATGTACCTATCATGAGTTGTGACTTCTTGAGAGGAGTCTACTCAAGTCTCCTTTTCTTGTTTTTCTACTTACGTTCTGGACCACAGCGAAGTCTCTTTTTATTCGTTTCCTAACCGAGTTCTGGACCAATATACTTTGCACACGAATGTGTAGGGTTTTCGTTTAACGAACGTGCGTATATAAATAGGGGTTTTTGACGACGACGACATACCATGGTGTCCACAGAATTACTCTAAACTTAAACAGTTTGAAGATAATGATAGTTGAAAGCTTCCCTTAAAATATTACTTGCTGTGGTGTTGTAGTTTTTGAGAAATTAGTGAAAAAACTGTCAACGTATGACCTGGGACCGAGTTGGTTTGGGACCGAGTGGACCGGGTTCGTTTCAGGCGACGAGCGTGGACGACGAAAATAGAACGCCTGGGATGTGGACTCATTTACGGGTGAAGTCACCTTGTTTTCGCCGGGGACCATTTGCCTAAACTAATTCAAGTATTTCGCTTTCTTTTCGGAAATTATACCATGACATACAAAAACTCTTTGGCAGGAATACAAAAGCAGCGATTTTATTATGCTGACGTTTCTATTGTGGTTGAGTGGGTCATTTGTATAGAGCTGCTTATAATAAATAGGCAAAACATTTTGCTTTATAAAAATGCAGAAATTGAGCAGAATACCTGGATTCACGACTTGTACAAAATGAGGAATGGTATTTGCTGTGTTTAGCTGCTTTGTGTGTTTTAAAAGCTATATGTAGTTTGGTCTGGTCCTGTGCCAATGACTTTTTAAAGGAAGAAACGCAGCGCTTACGTAATCAGGGAATTGTGCTTATGCTAAGCGTAATTAACAGCTTAGCAGGGAATGTGTTCTTAAGCGTCACAATTCGCAACAAAAAATTTACTACAGTTGACTAGTGCTCAATTCCTGTGAAACTGTCACTACAAAAACAGTGACTTAAAAATTTGATTTGCATTTACAGGACAACCGTGCTTTATAATTAGTCGTGCAAAAGTAGGCCGGGGCGACTAGTGGGCTTAAGTAATAAAGTCGCGACTACAAATTATTAGAGAGGTTTCGCAAGCGTGCGGATACAGATACCGATACGGATATGATAACCGTAGCCGTTCACATCAGCCATGTGTTGAATTTTGTTTCGCAAACTATAGGTATGTTTCACTCTAGTCGCTCGCATTCATCATGAGTGTTTTTCTGACATACGTATGACCGATTAGAGACCCCGTGTTTTATACACTACATTTTCTCATCTTTTTGCTTGCAAATGACTAAACAAATTCTATCTATATCAAGCACGATGTGAAAGCTATTCCGTGGGAAATATTTTTGATCGAGGACAAAAATACAACTAAAAATCTGCAAAACAGTATCCATTTATCTACGACGTGTATAAGCTCCCGTATCCTGTACGAACGTATATGCAAAATACGATAGTCGCGGATACGCGTCACTTGAACACACAAAGTGTCGACGTATCGGTATCTGTATGTTTATCTGTACACTTGCGAAACCTCTCTACTATTTGAGTCACGACTACTGTTTTTCTCTTCTCCATTATAATCATGCCCACATGTTGACTACAAAACTAGTCCCGACTACCTGTTTGGTGAAACAGTTGTGCTGCTTACTACTAATCGCAACATAATTAATGTTGCGCTTGCAGCACATTGCGGCACAAATCTTGAGAATCCGTAATTTATCTCGACAAGTGTAGTAGTTGGGTTTGAGGTGCGACTAGTCGAGTAGTAAATTTCACTAGTCACCTAGGCCTATCATGATGGGAACTTGCATACTGAAAAATCCTGTGCGAATGGGCCCAATATGCTCTGCTCTGGAAGCAAATATTCAGTGCTAAGCAGAAACTGTGTTTTCTGCGCTTACGTCAAGCGAATTAGACTACTAAGCAGGGATTTATTTTGTTTGTGTGCTTCCAAGCTCGCACTTTGTATTCCGTGCTTGCACAGTCAGCAGAAAATGGTGATCGTAAGCGCAGAGTTTGGTGGCCGTTAAGAGTTAAGCGAAATCCACTCGTGCTAAATCAAACATCAAACCACTGACCAAATACAAGGATTTTATGCTTAATGTAGTTTTTTGTGACATGACATTGGACTCTTAAATTACTGCATTAAACTCAAGAAACCAACAAATCAAACAATCCTGAGTCAAATATTAGTTTTATTTACAGTTATTAAACTTTTTAACTGAACTTTTTGAGATAAACATTTCAACTGAACATTTGACTAGTAATAACATCTCCTCTAGTATACAGACCACTCATATTACATACCGCCCTCTAGTGACAGTAAACAATATTTAATGGAAGACAACAATAGCAAATTTGTAAACGCTTAAAAGAGTTATATCATATATCAAATTAAAGACTAGGACCTAAGCTTAATTCCTCATGTAATTTTGTTTTTAAATACTTGATTAATAACCACGTGACCCTCATTTGCATATTTAATTGGGACATCTTTGTAACACCATATCTCAAGAAGTACCGGGCCGATTTTTAGCCTGTTTTTAAACTGAACATTTGACTAGAAAACAGGAGATGTTGATAGTAAGACCACTCATCTTACATACCGCCCTCTATTGACCAGTAAAAATATTTAATGGAAGAAAACCAAAGCATACTTTGTAAACGTTTTTTGTTTAAGCCTTATCTCCCAAACCATAATACGAAAGAGTGCGTTTATTATACCAAATTGAAGCTTAGAACATAAGCTTTACTTAAAATGTATTTTTTTTTATTCTTAATTAGTTAACCACGTGACCCTCATTTGCATATTTAATTGGAAAATCTTTGTAGCACAATATCTCAAGAAGTACAGGGCCGATTCTTACCTGTTTGTAGTTAAAGACTCCTTGGGGATTGGAGATTAGTTACCTCTACTTCCGGGTCAACCGGAAGTGGGACCATATCTCAAGTACTAAACAACCGATTTTCAAACCTTTTTTAGTTTTAGACCCCTTAGGCATTAAAAATAAACTTTGAAAAACCGTGATCTAAAGTTGACCTCTACTTCCTGGTCAAAGTTAACCCCTACTTCCTGGTCAACCGGAAGTGGGACCATATCTCAAGTACTATACAACAGATTTTTCAGTTTAAGACTCCTATGTTTTAAAAATAAACTATGAAAAACCATGACCCCAAGTTGACCTCTACTTCCGGGTCAACCGGAAGTGGGACCATCTCAACAACTACACAACCGATTATCAAACTTTTTTCAGTTATAGACTCCTTGGGCATTCAAGATTAGTTTGAAACAACTTTGACCCCATGTTGACCTTTACTTCCGGGTCATTGTAGATAAGTCTTTGGTAACTTTTGAAACTTTTTTTTCAGTTATAGATTCCTTGGGCAATGAAGTACATAATCCAAGCAAAACAACACGGAACAGCTTCGTGTTTGTTCACAAACACTTAATGTCTAGTTGTGTTTTGTTTCCTTTTTAACTGTTTTTGTAGAGTTGTTTCTAATTTTTCACTGGCTGGTACAGATATGGGGGTTTTCTAAAACTGCCTTGAAGCTTTTTTTGTAAGTGTCATTTTAAATTGTTTTCTTCGGAAACCCTCTGTATTGTAATGTTGAATTTTGGATATTGTGTTTTTTTCTCTTTGTATCTAGCGCTTTGAGGCCTTTTTGGCAATTTGGCGCTTTATAAATATCTTTTTATTCTATTATTTTGTATTATTATTCAACATTCATCAGCAAAGGCATACATCAAATAAACACACTATCAAAAGACACTCCGGTAAATACTTCTAATATATAACAGGCACAGTAAGTAACAGAAGCTCAGAAAATAACAATAATAATAACAATAAACTAAATAATTAAATAGTTAAATGAATACCTCTATTATATATGGGTCATTCCATGTCAGACCAACGCAATATTCCGATTTTGATAAAAATTGCTGTGCTTGTAGGTCCTAATGAGCAATGAATGCACACCATTTTTCAGCCCGATCGGACTTTCCATGTGGTCAGGGCAGAAACCACTAAAATCTTACATTTTTTGGGTAAAATACCACCTTTTTGGTAAAAATATGTCATAACCGTGTCAATTTTTATCACATAAATGCAAATTTGGTATCAAATTGACGAGAATTGCATGCTCAAATCAATTCTTTCATCAAAAATAAATTTTCTGAAATGTAGGTCACTGTAATCGTGACCTTTGACCCCGTTTTTGAAATAATGTATCATTCCAAAAATCAACGAAATAAAAATCATTTGATAGAGCATGTCTTCCTCTAACAGAATCCACTAAGAAACAGTTGGGCTCTTCAAAATTTACAAGTTTATGACTATTTTTGTACAAGTCACTATGATCTTTAATATGTTATCGTGACCTTTGACCCAATTTTTGAAATAACGCATCATTCCAAAAGTCAATGAAATAAAAATCACTTGATAGAACATGTCATTCTCTATCAGAATCCACTAAGAAACAACTGGGCACAACTTTAAGACTATTTTTGTACAGTTGGTAGGTTACAAGTTAGTCAATTTATACTTGTACTTTACTTTATAAATAAATAAAAATAAAAAACTTTCCAAAGTTACTAAAATTGTTATTGGTTTGGGATTTTTTCATGTTGAGGGCTGATGTGGTCTAACCAGAATCATACTTTAAAATACCAGCAGTTTTATTATAGAATTACATGAACAGTTACATAGTTAAAAATTTGGAGTAAAACATTACATTACTATTTAAAATTGCCTAAATCTTACACATAAAAAACTGAGAGGGAGAAGTACTGTACACTCCTATAGGGAGGAGAACAGTTACTTAAAATTAATTAATTAAACATATGAGTAAAACATTACAATCAAAATTAAAATGGCAGTGACGCACCCAGGATTTAATTTGGGTTGTGTGTGGAGGGGGGTGGGGGGAGGGCATTTTTCCGAAACAAAATTCTTTCCAAGATGGTAAACAAAAAATGTCACCATACTGCAACTCTGACTTCATCGCAAGGTTAGCATGCCTTTTCGTGTGCTATACGGTTAAATGGAAATCGCACAGTTAGCACAAAATCTGCTGCTGAGCAGCTCTATTAAAATGGGCACTGAAGTCAGAGTTGCAGCATGGTGAACAAATTGTTCTTGAGAATTTCTCAGAAAGTTACAATGCATTAATTTGTTGTTCAAGATTCATCACAGGGGGTTAAAGTAAGACTGCATAAGTTTGTGAAAGGCAGACAGCTTCTCCATCTCAACCTTGATGTAATCTCTAACTGGGATCACTAATAATTACAGTGGTGCACCCGAAAGGGGGGGGTGGGGGACGATGGGTCTGGGGGATTGATCCCAGCCCCTCCAAGGTATTCAATTTGTTTGTTTGATTTGTTTTGATTTTTTGTTTTACAATCTTCGAAAGAAATTTTTGGGGAAAATATGGCCCACCCCCAAAAAATAATAAATCCTGGGTGTTTCACTGCTGATAGTTTAAATTCTGATTCTGGTGAAACCACATCAGCCCTCAACAAGAAACAAATCCCAAACCATGAACACTTTAAGTAACTTTAGAAACAGAAGAGTGAGGTTTGTTGGTGGATTTATTATGTAAAGTATATAAATTGACTAGTTTGTGACCTAACAACTGTACAAAAATGGTAATAAAATTGTAAATTTTGAAGAGCCCAGTTGTTTCTTGGTTGATTGTGATAGAGGAAAACATGTTCTATCAAGTGATTTTTATTTTGTTGATTTTTGGAATGATGCATTGTTTAACAAATTGGGTCAAAGGTCACGATAACATATTAAAGATCACGGTACTTGTACAAAAATAGTCATAAAGTTGTAAATTTTGAAGAGCCCAACTGTTTCTTAGTGGATTCTGATAGAGGAAGACATGCTCTATCAAGAGATTTTTATTTCATTGATTTTTGGAATGATACATTATTTCAAAAACGGGGTCAAAGGTCACGATAACATATTAAAGATTACAGTGACCTACATTTCAGAAAATTTATTTTTGACAAAAGAACTGATTTGAGCATGCAATTTTCATCATTTTGATACCAAATTTGCATATATGTGATGAGAATTTACATGGTTATGACATATTTTTACCAAAAAGGTGGTATTTTACCCTAAAAATGTCAGACTTTAGTGGTTTCTGCCCTGACCACATTGTAAGTCCAATCGGGCTAAAAATTGCTGTGCATTCATTGCTCATAAGGACCTACAATCACAGCAATTTTTATCAAAATCGGAAGACATGAGGTAAAAAAGTGCGTTGGTCTGACATGGAATGACCCATAATACAAATATCTACAATTTAGCGTGACTCGGGAATCACGTGGTTCGGGAAAAAACAATACTGACAACAACAAAAACAAAAATTTAAAAAAACATGATACATATGGGACAAAGGAAATAACTTGGCCCTTGGTAAAACAGGCAATTAGTAATTAAAACTGACTTCGTCCTTAGTGGTGAAACACAAAGCATTGTTCCTAGTATAGCAACTTTTGAATGATTCTGGTTTTAACCTGTTCTTTAAAGATAACTTTAACTGTGAGATGATGTCGATTTCGGCTGGTCTGGAATAACTATTAAACACCTTTTTGCATCGAATATTCCAGATCAGCCTAAGCAATTTAGCAACAACGATGGCCTGAACCGGTTTTAGAGCATATCCAAGAATTCTGTTACAGTCGTTTAAATAAAAATGTTTGTTACCTGTATATTTGCTAAGCAATCTTTCTACAAAAAATCCAAGCATCCAATGTGTGAGAACAGTAAATGAAAATATGCTCATGAGTTTCTCTTTCTACATTACAGAGCGGGCAAGATTCTTCTCTAACAATACCAATTTTAAGCAAAACATCTTTATTAGGTAAAATTCTGTGTCTAAGTTTGTACATGAATTGCTTATCATCAGAATCCATTAAGTAGTTCTTAAAATCGCTGATCCATATCGCAGACCAATCAAGATCTTGACTAATACTGAATATATTTTGCCAAATTGGTTGAACTCAAGGAACTACAGTTTTTTTCCTAATCAGGTTGCCGTAGTTGGTCTTGGCTTTAGTTAAATACATCGGAGCAGACTCTTCTCTGTTATAATCTTTGATGACTAACCAATTACATAAAGGAGTAGCTGGACCTTCTCTTTTTTCTTCAATTAGGTTAAATATATTACAAGACAGCGCGGGCATGATCATAATTTATTTTTGTACTGGAATTGGTAGCACGGGTGACTGCTTTGCAATAAAGCCGACAAACCGACGCTGGTTTAAAGCACGTGACTCTTAATCAAATTTATTACACTTCACAAGCAATCCGGCAACTGCTGCCGATTTATTTTTACACAGCATTGTTCTCTTGATTGAATTTAACACATTTCATTACTCGTGCTTGCAGACTCAATAGGACTATTAAAAATTCATTAGGAAACGTTGCCTTGTAGTTTGAGATTTGGTCTTAAAGCTGTTTTGCAATAATATTGTGTGCATGCTTTTACTTTTACTTCGTAAACTTAACTGGTCCGCCATTTTGTGGAGTGAGACATACGGTCTCACAAAAGGGGTGGACTGTGTTTTTCACGAAGTAAAAGGAAAACCTAAATATTTTCAGGCATGTTTGTGTTGAAAATAACATCCTACCTTTAAAACATCATCTATAAATTGTTCTTAAGCATTGTGTACTGTACATCGCCATGATCAAACGCATGACACAATGCTATAGAGTGGACCCAAATGTAGCATCTTCAGTTAAGTTGGATGTTGAGTATAAGTTTAGACGAGGTTTTTATGAAAGGCAAGTCGGCACAAAGCTCGGGCATAACATAATAACATGTAACATTGCTAATTACCTGTATGTGAGAATGTATCAGTCAAACCATCAACGGCTTTATCTGCAGAGTATGGAGACGGGTCGCCATAGTCAGTGCTTTGTGAAGCATGCTTTCCAATTATAGAGAATGCTTTATGGTAATAAAAAAGATTACAAAAATAACATGGACATGGACATTAAAACGTGGAAATTGTGTTTTGTGTTACAAAAAGTACCCAAATCCTTTAAAATTGTGAAACAATTCAATAAAATAAATCTTATCTAGGGTAACGCTAAACAAAAATTATAAATGCCACTTATTTATTAGCACAGGTTGAGGTTTGAGGTTTAAGAGATAAACAATTATATCCCCTCCTCTTTTTCGCTTGGTTTCAGCAGCAAAGGATACACAAATCTACCTTTTCCCCTTTCCGGCTGGATTAGATGAACACGTGATAGACAATTTGACCCCATCCTGTTTTCGGCCAGAGGTACCTGATTCTTACTTTGTTCTCCCAGGAATATGTTGTGAAGAAAAACAGCATTAATTCATATTTTTCAAATAACATCATGAAAAGTTTCAAGAAGATGCGGTGAAAATCCACGAAACTTTTAACCTCGCTAGAAAATTTATTTGTTATAGATTAAACCAAAATTCGGAAATTATTACAACTTATCGTGGTCACGATTCTTAAACATGTGGATACAAAGTCAAAATTGTCCCAAATCCAACAAAGCATTGGAGGTACGAATAAATTCTGTAATATTCTGCGATATCTTTCTAAAATTCAGTATTTACATCAATTTTGCATCAAATGACTTTACTTTAAAAACTAAAAAACAAAACAGGAAACAATGGCACAACTAGAATCTCTTTCTTTTGATGTGCGGATTTGTTTTTCTTTGAAAATGCCTGTCTCTACTTCTTGAAAATAACTCGTGTTACAAAAAGAAAAATAATGTACTGTTAAAACGGCACTATTTCTAAAATTCCTTAAATAAAACAGATTAAAGCAGTAAAACTGTATAGAATAGACCCGCACGATCGCTTAATGTTAAAAAAAAAAAAAAAAAAAAAAAAAAACTCACCGACAAGATTACCAGAGGCTGAGCAGAGATGGCATGAAACGAACACTGCGAAGAGTGGGACGAGACCCATCACCTCGAAAACCATATGGCTTCTTGCCGTTATTGGTCAAAATCTGTCTCTTATCACTGAACAAGTGACTACAATTGAATTTTAACTGAGACGTTGCGTTGACACACCAATTGCCTTGGAAACACAACACTTAAGGCATTATAGTGTCCGTCATTGTCACGTAAGGACACGTAACAATCCAACTGTGTAGAGGGTCATGCTTAGGTTGGAAATGCGCATGCTCGTAAACACAGCCAGAATTGTTGGTAGACGTTTTCTTCAAAACACAAAATAAACACAAAAACTCCTGTTGAGTAACGCTTTGCAGATATTGTATTCGACAAACTCCAGAATGTGTTATCATTGACATAGCGAACGTTAATTGATACATAAATAACATTACAACTGCTACGGTGCACTCGTACATAATGAAGCAAATATTTTATTCTCTCTACTTTTTGGGAATTTTATTTCCGGTACATCAAGGGGTTACACAAAAGCCAAATCGTGTACATGCAACCGAAACTTCTTCGGGAAAATTACATCATCGATGACGTATTAGTAATATTTTAGAGAGTAATTTATAGAGAATCATATTGCCTTATACTGTACGGTTTCTTTATACGTAACTGTCAAGGCGCCTTGCGATTTCACTTTACTTGAGGGCGCGCTTAATGCAACCACGTTACCAAAGAAAACTGGTCCCTCCATGTCGAAACTCTCTCAATCCAAAGCTCTGATCTGAAAGTTTGTGCATCAAGGGTGGTTTTCTTTCATTTTCTCTTGCAACTCCGATGACCAATTGAACTCCAATTTTCACAGGTTTGTTTTTATGCAATGTTGGGAGACACCGAGTGAAAATACTAGTCTTTGCATTCACCAAATGTGTCCAGGGTGTTTAAAGTGCTGGTACATTTTTGTGACAACCTTGTATTTGGGGGAGTTTGGCCCTGACTAGGATGTCACGAATGTTCTTATGGTGGCGGAATGAGACAGTTTAGGTAGTTGAGGGTGGAAGGTGGTGACCAGGGCGACTGGAAGGAATTGGTAGGAATTTGTTTTGCTCCTGTGTTGGTCAACAGAGTATGGCAAGGTATGCTGAGGGCTCTGTTGACGGTAAGTTGGACCCTGCGTTCGCTGTGACCCATAAACAATCCATGTTGAACAGCGCTATCAGTTCATTATAAGGCATCACAGTGCGCATGAACTTGCCTGAACGTCCCACCTCGAGGCTCGTGAATAACGCCAGAGACCGACATCAAAAGCCGGTGTGTAGTTTGACCTTTGACCTCCTTCGGTCGCGTCACATTGGGTGCGTTCGTTTAGCTACGCTGGGTGCGTTTTTTTTCTTCCTAGGACGAACGTGGGCAATTTACATAAATGGCGTAGTTAACAATGGGTGCGTTCGTCTAGCTTCCCTGGGTCGACCCCAGTGTGTGGCGTGTTTTTTTCCCAGGACAAACGTGTGCAGATAATTACCCACGTTCGTCCTGAAAATAAAAACCGCCACACACCAGGGTCGACCCAGGGAAGCTAAACGAACGCACCCTATATAACATTTCCCCATGCACATGCGTACTTCGACGTAATAATAGTTGTGGATATACACTTACGCATAACATGTACATACACGCATACACGTACACATGTTACATATACAATGTACATGTACATGTTGTACCATGTACAAAGGGGTATTTTTAGTACAACTTGTACTCCACCTTTTGTCCATAAAATGCGTCGCGCTTGCTGCCATTGCCAAGTCTTGATTGCCCGATAAAATATGTCTGGATAGAGTTGGGAGGGGAGGGAGGGCAATTAAGAAAATAGACTGACGGTGAACGGTTGTGGTTCTAAATGTTTTTTGATGAAATTAGTGCATTACAAACTTATGCATCTGGAAGCACACAAAATTATGCCACAAAATAATGTTTTTTTTTCTTCACAGGTTTGTTTATTAATATGCATGTTGGGATACACCAAGTGAAAATACTGGTCTTTGACAATAATTACCAAATGTGTCCAGTTTAAAAATAATTGCTTTTTTGTAGACCATGGATGGTGAATCAGCCAAAGACGAAAATGCTGTGCTTCTGTGATTGGTTTCTTTAATATCTCTTCTTCTTCTCATTAGGCATTGTGATTAGCACAGATTAACGTTTAATAAACCTCGGCGGAAATCCAAAAAACTTTGGGCGAAGAACAAGCGGCTGCTTTACTTGGGAAAATCGTGAAACTAAGACTCTGACTTTCAGCCCTCTTAGCAACTGCTCGATGTGAACAGCGCCCTCAATCGATAGAAAACAAGTACCCTGAGTTTGGGTGTTACATACCGGCCCTCTAATTGGTTATTAATCATAAAGAATTACTTAATACTTAACAACAACGCCAAACTTTAAACCTTAAAACAAACGCTTGAACACTTAGCGAATGCAATGCAAAATGATATAAATACTGGAACTACTCAACATCGCCTTCAACTAGAAGACACAACTTTGTCACAGGCCGAACTAAGGTGGAAGTTTTTGTTTTCAACTTGGCACTTCTGACTAACCCATGTTTATCCTTGACGACTTCTAGTATTCTCTCAAGTGCCCATGCATTTCTGGGAGTCGAGTCTACTACCAACACAATATCTCCCACAGCCACATTCCGGTTTGGGTGGGTCCATTTCTGCCTTTCCTGAAGTAGAGGCAGGTACTCCTTTGACCATCTGTTCCAAAAGGCATCTGCAAAGTACTGAACTTGTCGCCACTGTTTCACAGGATACTTGTCCCGCTTGTCAAACAATCCGGGAGGCAGACTCTCACCCGGTCGCTGCAGAAGCAGATGATTAGGAGTCAGGACATCTAGATCATGTGGACTGTTGGGGCATTCGGTTAGTGGTCGTCCATTCATAATAGCTTCAACCTCACAGAACAACGTTTGCAGAGACTCGTTACTTAGTTTTACATTCTGCTATCGCAACAGGGAGTAGAGATTTTCCTGGTGCTTCTAATCAAACGCTCCCAAACTCTTCCAAAGTGTGATCCTGCTGGAGGATTGAAATACCAGGATATGCCCTTTTGAAGTAGACTGTCATTAATCTTCTGTTGATTCCAGGCTTTCATCTGCTCTTGCATCTCACGTTTTGCACCTACAAAATTTGTTCCATTGTCAGAAAAAATGCTCTTTACTGATCCGCGACGAGCACTAAATCTGCGGATAGCGTTGATGCAGGAATCTGTATTAAGCGAATGCGCCAACTCCAAGTGGACAGCTCGCGAAGTTAAGCAAGTAAATATGACGGTCACGGTCACTTCTTGGAACTTGTACTTGGTAGAACATTGTGGCTATGTCTCCCATTATAGCTATCTTTTCCTGACGGAATCTGAGGAGTACACCCATCAAACTGTTTGTGAGATCTGGTCCTTGAAGTAACGTGTCATTCAAAGATACTCCCTGGTAAGTAGCTGCGCAGTCAAAAACCACACTGATCTTATTTGGCTTGCGAGGATGGTAGACTGCATGATGCGGAATATACAACACCCTTCCATCTGTCCGCTGTAGGTCTTCTTCTGGGACTTGTTCAGCATATCCTTCACACAAAATCTTTGACATGAACTCTTTGTAGTCATTTTTGAATTCACTGTTTCTCTGTAGCTTGTGCTTTAGGCTGCCAAGGCGCTTTTCTGCCATGAACTTGTTATTAGGAAGCTTTAAATCTTCTGCTTTGAAAGGCAAGCCGATACAGTAGTGACCGTCTTTGTGAAAGATAGAACTGTTCACCGATGCCAGAAATCTGTTGTCTTCTTGAGAATACTCTTTCTTGTCATCGCTGAGCCTCTCTGGAAAGTCCATATTGATGGTCTCTCTAACTAGTCTGTCCAGATGTTTAAGTTGTTCTTCTTCTGTTATGGCTGTGACCTCAGCCTTGTTTACAGCAAAACTGCAATCTTTGTCACACTGTGTTTGTTCACCCTCCCTTATCACATTCCAGACCACCCAACCAAGCTTGGTTCTTGCAGCATGAGGGGTACCCGAAGGACCAGTTTTCAGATCCAACGGGGTGTAGGCATCTGGTACATTGTTGCCTATTAAGAGTCCAATGTCTGCGTCTATTTCTGGCAGGCTGATGTCTTTAAGATGGTCCCACTTGGAGATATCATCAGTCTTTGGGATATGGTGCTGGGAAACTGGAATTGTGCCTTTGGTTTATGTGGTTGGAAGATCAACCTCATCCTTCATGTCCAAGTTGGTGACTTTAAGTCCATCGATGAGATATGTTTTCATGGAATAGGACTTTCCCATGGTGTCCAAAGTAATGGACTTACGTGGGCCACTTGCGCCTAACTGTTCTGCTAGACTCTCACTACAGAAGGTGACGGTGCTTCCCGGATCCATGAATGCATACGTTTGTACAGCTTTGATACCATTTCTCAATCTTACTTTAACTGGTACAATTACCAGCCCTCGTATTTCCACTTGAGCGCTTTGTAAAATTCGCACACTCTCTACTTACGCTATCTGGATTATGCTTTGACTCAAGGTTGGGGACCTCGTTCTCATGAACTTTGTTCTCATCATGTAGACTGGTTGGGTGACGACGCTTGCAAATGTCACAAGTGGATCTGTACCGACACTCTTTACTCAGATGACCGGGCTTGAGACATCCATAGCACAGACCCTTGGTTTTTACAAACTCTGTCCTATCTGAAAAAGGCTGACTAGACAACTGCTTGCACTTGTCGGTTAGATGACTGGTATCATTACAATATATACATGCCTTCTTTGTTTCTTTATTGTCTGATTTCTCTGCTGGCGATCTATTGTATGTATCTCTGTTACGTCCTGTTTGCTCGTATTCGACACTTGAAACTTCTGTTGCAAAACTACCCTTTGAACGATTTGTGTGCGTGGTGACAATCTTTACATCTTGGCTCAGTGCCTCTCTTCCATACATTGGATCCATCACCATCTTTGCTTCCGTCTTCACAAACCGAACTAGTTGACTAAATTGGACAGTCTCACCTTTGTCTTTAGTTTGCCAAACAACGTTTCTCCACCTACCATGGAGGTAAAATGGTAGTTTCCCCACCAACCTCCTCATGTTGTCGGGGTACTCAAGGACTTTCACAGCTTCGATGCATTTCACAGCATTTTCACATTCAACTAACAGAATCGAGAATTCATCAAGTGCTTTAGGGTTGTCTTGGCGAATACATGGCCATTCAAGTGCTTTCCTTAATGAAGGAGTGTGCCATGAGTTGAACGTCTCCATACCTTGACTCCAATTCTTAGTAGCCTTGCTCGGCAGGAAGATGGCTAAAACCGGAGACAACTTTATTTGCCTCTCCATTGGTGAATTGTTCAAGATAGCTCATTCGTTCATCATCGTTTTCAGTGTGAACTGTTACCTTGGTGTTGAACTGCCGTATGAATTTGCGATACTCCATAGGTTCCCCACTAAAGCGATTGATCTCAGGGGTTGGTCTTTTCAGTTGCCTCACAACGGCCAGAAGAATGTTGTCCCCTGACATGTCACTTACACTTCGGTTGACACAGTACTCATCAGCTTTGATACATGTACCTGAAACAGACTGGTTATTGACATGCAATGGCACTGGTAAAATTTCACTATGGCATGGTGAATTAATACAACTCTGCTTACTATGTGTTTGTGCACTACATATTTGATTATGACTCTCTGGTTCAAAACAATGAGCATTCACATTTAGTGCAGATTGACCATTATTTGTCTGGTCTACCCTGTCTGATTGGTAATACTGTTGGGCTACAAAGGATACATCATTATTTGACTGCCTGTCTGAATTTGAATCCCTAATTCTAAATGGAGATGACTGTTCTTCATAACTGTCCAAAACCTTTTCCTTTGCCTGTACAATGTTCAGTTCTGTGTTCAAATTCAGCTCTTCTTCTTCCAGTTGTAATTTCAGTCGTGCCATCTCAATCTCTTGTTTTCTCTTTAGTGTCTTCATTCTTGCTTCCAAAACAGCTTTCTCTTGTTCCGCTTTGAGTCGTTCCGATGATACAGCGCTGGCAATGGAAGCTCGTGAGCGTCTTCCACTTGTGCGTGAAATACTGGTCATGTTGTCAATGTTCTGGGTATGATGGTGCTTGCTTTGGTTCCCAACGTCGTACTCCAGTTGTGAGCGGGCTGCTTCCCAGTCGGAGTAATATACTTTAAAGTTCTTCAGGTAAGTATCTTTGTTGTCCCATATGTTCTCCATATACTCCTGAAGATCTTCTTTAGAGAGCAAGGTGCAGTACTCGCTATTCTGTTTAAGCAAGTCCTCGTAAAATGACAACCATACCTTGTATTCAGCTCGCACTTCACTTTGGTCGTGCTTCTCGTACATAACATGTTCGATCCTTTCAGTTTTTGACTTTATTTGCCTGAATAATTGTGACACACGCTTTGCTTTCATGTCCTGTAGGTAGGCAAGCCCCTTTTCTGTTTGCATTCTTGCCCTTGATCTTTCATGTAATGCATCATCTTCACTGTGTGCGTCAACTTTCTCATGTCTGTAGTCTGTAGCCCCTTGAGTGGAATCATCCTCTGCCCATCTATCCATCCTGGTTGTAAACGTTAATGATGATTCAGCCAAAGACGAAAATGCTGTGCTTCTGTGATTGGTTTCTTTAATATCTCTTCTTCTTCTCATTAGGCATTGTGATTAGCACAGATTAACGTTTAATAAACCTCGGCGGAAATCCAAAAAACTTTGGGCGAAGAACAAGCGGCTGTTTACTTGGGAAAATCGTGAAACTAAAAGACTCTGACTTTCAGCCCTCGTAGCAACTGCTCGATGTGAACAGCGCCCTCAATCGATAGAAAACAAGTACCCTGAGTTTGGGTGTTACAGATGGTATATCTCCATGGTTAGACCATGGAGGAAGAAATAGGAGGTAGGACTGGTTCATCACAACCTGTACACGATTGTGTTAAGCGATAGTAGAAGAAAAGCAGGTTGCGTGGTCCCCATTTATTTCTCCTCCATGCCACAACTATTTTCATCACTAAAGTTGCGGTCATCACTAAAGTTCGTGCATGCGCGAGAGTATTTTTCGGGCAAAAACACACCCATTTTATGTTAATTGCCCACGTTTGTCCTAGGAAAAGAAATACGCTCCCTGCGTTGACCGCGGTGTGTGGCGGTTTTTTTTCTAGGACGAACGTGGGTAATTATCTGCACACGTACGTATGTCCTGGTACAAAAAAACGCCACACACCGGGGTCGACCCAGGGAAGCTAAACGAACGCACCCATAGAGATACGCAAGCGGCAGTGCATGTTGTCACTGCGCGTATCCAATGACATCGTTGTATCCAATGGAATCACTGGATCTAGCGGTGGGGACCTGTCTTAGTCTCATAAAATTGTAGCTAGTTTGTTTTTATAAGGGCTACGAACTTTAACTTCTTTGCGTTCGAAGTTCTTTGTGAGAGGCGTTCCCTTGTTGTGTACATTTCATTAAAAAGATGTGTTTGTCTGATTTTTGTTGGCTTCAATTGTTACCATATAATGTTGTATGTAAATAAATTAATTATCCATAGTTTAAATCATTATAGATAACTTGAAACTTGTCAGGCACATTAGTGTCAACTTGATAACGAATAGATCGAGGTCTCACCTCCTTAAATAAATAGGCAAACAATTTTATAGCTCAGATCGAGCTTAGATTAATTTTCTACCAAGAAACATGGGTGTGCTGAAGCGACTGGTTGAATCGCAGCATGATCTGAGAAGAAATATTTTTAAATTTCTCAGATCGAGCTTAGATTAGTTTTGTACCAAGAAACATCGATATTTTGAAGACACTGGTTGAGTTGCAGCGTGATCTGAGACGAAATATTTTTGAATTGCTCAGATCGAGCTGAAATTAGTTTTCTACCAAGAAACATGGGTGTTCTGAAGCGACTGGTTGAATCGCAGCATGATCTGAGCAGAAATATTTTTAAATGGCTCAGATCGAGCTTAGATTAATTTTCTACCAAGAAACTTGGTGCCCTGAAGCGACTGGTTGAATTGCAGCGTGATCTGTGAAGAAATATTTTAAATTAGCTCAGATCGAGCTTAGAGTAGTTTTCTACCAAGAAAGATAGGTGTGCTGAAGCGACTTGTTGAAATGCAGCATGATCTGAGAAGAAATATTTTTAAATTGCTCAGATCGAGCTGAGATTTGTTTTGTACCATGAAATATGATGTCCTGAAATTGGACTTTGCAATAAACAAATACATTGGTGTTCATAATAGATCAATTTCAAAAAGGAAATCTTTTAATCTTTGCCCCTTTTCGTATTCGAGTTGAGTTGGTAAACAAATTTGTAAAGCACGCTTGAGTTGTGAAATATTTGGGAATTCCCCTTTTCCCCGCTCATGTTTTTATTTGCAAAAACAACATCGGTGTTGGGCCCTTCAGTCACAGCCCTGCCGAAAACGCCCAAATCGAATGCTTATCTATCGGGTCAAATGGCAGCACTTGAAACAAGGTTTGGTATAAAAGAGACTGAACATTCGAATGACATTTTGTTCAGAACAGTCTGAGTTTGGAAGGCCTTGTACACAAACCAGCGTTTAAGTTCTTCGTTTTTCAACTACGATTTTAAAGATGAATGTATTAATCCAGAGGGAATCCAGCATGGGTAGCAGATGTAGGCATACTACCGGCATGACTTTCTTCTTGGTTGTATTTCTTGCCGTGTTTGGGCTGCTTCATGGTGCACCAGCACGTCAGACGGTTCTCGGACCAACATTAGGTGGAGATAAGGTGGGCATTGGAGGGGATTTGCTGAAAAGTAGATCCTCTCTTACAATTCACACTTCACCGCCATATTGCAACTTCTCCATTTTTACTTCCGAGTCGTTTCAACCGGAGAAAGAGTTCAACAGACTTGTAAAAAAGGGCGCCATTTTCGTCTACCTGAATCTTGATTTCGTAAACGTGGATTTTGACGACCCTTCGGCCTACTTAGAGGACATCGGAGACATTATTGATCCACTGACATGGGTGTGGTCCAAAGGAGGTAGGGGAAAACTGTTACTTGGTGCTCCCTTCGATTTCAACATAATGTCACTGTCAACATTAAAACCTGGCGTGTTCTCATTAACAGTGAAGATAAATGCATCTTCTGTTTGCAACGAACCAAATTCAACTGATGAAGAGACAATTGAGGAGATCAAAAGACTTCTTCAAGACTTGACGAAAGGAGAAGATGGTACACATCAGGCTGAGGAGGGTGAGGATGATGAGGAGTTGATGTGTCTTGCGAAACAACTGAATCATAGTGTAAGAGATTGGATGTTTGTTAGCCCGTACAAATATATGGAAGAAACAAGTGGATTTGACTGCTGGCAAAGAGACGGCCATCAGATAAGAGTCTTGCCTACCGAATTCTGGCTAATATGGATCCGCTCATTTAGTGTTATCTTGGCTCTGTTTTCACCAATGGCTTTGATTGTTTTACTCCAGCAAAATCCACCGAAGAAAACAGAAAATGGGGTCGAAAGACTCAGTCTGGCATCGGATCTCCCACTTGGGATTATTTACACGCTATGTAACTGGGGTAATAATAACAACTACATTTTAGTAATGAGGTGTTTTTTGTTTTTTTTAGCGTTTGGAATGATGGAATATATTCCCCTGTTGCACTTTCTCAGGACAAATCCAGAGAGCTATGAAAGGAGACACAGTGCCCTATATCGTTCCAACCTCCTTAACTCCTTTTGGGAAGTGTTCTTTTATGCTTTCCCGAACATTTTATTCTGTGTCATTATTTTTTTTGTATTACTATTTATGACAGATATCCGAGGTAAGCAACCGTTTTCTAAATGTAATAGAGGGTGTGTCTCTGGAGGTAAACATTCCTTTGTTAACCATTACCAAGCCCTCTTTCAGGAGATGCATTATGGAGTTAAGATGCTTCTTGATTGGAGACAGTGGATGATTGTGGTGTTCTTCCGGCCAATGGCTTGGTATAAAACTTACTGCTCATCAGATAACCGTATACAAAATGTAATCTACGTTATTGTATATTTTCTATTGTATCCTATTCCGTTATTGGCCAGCTTGCTACGCTTTGCTATAAAAACACTACCTTTGTTTTTTTTTCATGAAAACATTCGTCTCGCCGAGCGAAGAAGGTAATTGTTCAAAACTTAAAAGAGTTGTGGGTTTTGTGTTCTTGACATTCGTAACTGGCATTTATATCTATAAGTTGGTAATGAACCTCTGCTATGTTTCAGAAGTACTTGTGCATACTTTTATGGGTACTGTGATAAACGCTGACAAGGTTGGCCCATTTATGTTGGCATTTTTTTTCTTGTCTAAGTACATCGTTGATGCAATTGTGGGATATTACGATGGGTATTGCGTCTTATTAAATTACGTCATGGAGGAGGCAGAAACCCTGCATGATAAAGAGGTCTCCTCACACGTCACGGGTGAGGTAGAGCTCCCGGATAGGGCTTCGTCAAATGACGAAGAAACCTTTGAACATCCCATCCTCACACATAACACCGACACCGACACGGTTGAGGCAGAGCTCCTGGGTATGGCTTCGTCAAATGACGAAGAAACCTTTGAACGTCCCATCCTCACATATAACACCGACGGAATACCAACATTGAACATTCGTTTGTTCGAGCTAATTGTTGAAAAATACCGTCCCAAAAGAGTTCAAGTTGCCCTGACATGTCTACAACTCTTTGTAATCTCAATATTGACTTTGTTTTGGGTCAAACTTCTGGAAGAGACTAACTCTGTATATCAATTATCTACCGCTGTCAATCTGTTCTCCACAGTAATATTGGTTAGGTTATTTCCAATAGTCACCAGTTTGCTGAATTCGTCCGCTACTCAAGAACGTAGCGTCGCGGTGAGGAAGAAAGAATTAAAGAATGACATTTCGAAAGTTATGAAAGAAGGAAAATGGAAGAGGACAAAAACCGAAACTAGACTACACGAACTGTATAATAGGCCTGTCGTCTATCAACCGAATAGGCAAGACTATGTGCAGTTTTGAAAACGCGGGCTTTTATTCACTCTTTTGGGAGGGGGTTAAAAAAAAATGGCTTTCCGATAGAGAATGAAATGTTATTGGTGACAAATTGTCCTTGCAGAAGTTTTATTAAAATCAACAATTTGGGCTTGGGCCTTGAATGATATTAAAACAATGATTTGTAAAAAAAAACAAATGCATGTTGGTCTCTGAATCGTAGACGCCATGACACTTCTTTGTAAATAATTATTTAGAAAATGTATATCCATTTGTTTCCTTTGTAGCTAGCCATGCTTTGCTTATTCGCAATTTGACAGTGTCATTATGTGGATGTCGGGTAATTATATATGTCATTAAAGGCGAGTTAAACGAGAAAAAAATACAAATTTTCACAGAAAGTCAGCCTAAAGAATGCAAAAAGGCATGCAAATAATCATCGGCAATACTTAATGGGACACAAGTTAGTATAGTTAAAGTTACCCTTAAACATGTTTCTTTCATTTTTGTGTTTAAGATCATAGATAACGATTTATAGAGATAAAGTTGTAATACAATAATTTGTATCCCACGAAGATCAATTTTAGGATCTAAATAGAACATCATAACTCATACTTAAATAATGGTTTATTAAGGACTAAGCGTTGTTTTTGCACAGTGTATAGAGATAGGACTTTTAGATACAGTGTTTTAGGATCAACACACCTGAAGATTTTAGGATCCAAAATAGAGCATAACTCATACTTAAAAAATTGTCAATTTATCCTCTAAGCGTATTGGTTTTTGCACATAGAGATTTCGCACGCGAACACACACGCATACGCATACACATACGTTAGCTATCCGTAAAATTACGTGTAGCAGGCAGGATACATGTATCGGTGTCGTTTGCACGTACAGCGGATAGGGAGTAGCGTATGACGTCATAATGATGACGTATCCGTCGCACTAACCGTACCCGTTCGCATACGAAACCTCCCTTATGTCTTGAGTAGACCGTATCTTATGTGTTTTCCACAGTGATTCTCTTGTGTATATGATCATCATACATCTTGATGGTAACGGATACAAAACACATGCTGTGAATCTAGCAATGCTTGTATTTACAAAAGTTTGCTTTGAGTTGCTGTATGCAGAAATAAAAAGTTGTAAAGAAAGGTCAATGTTAATATCGACTCGATATTTTAATCTGGTGTCGATTCCCTGAATCCGCTAAAAAAACTCTCTTTTTGTTTGAAGCTCACAGGCCACTAATAAGCATAAGGTATTTTACAGCATAGAGGAAGCTCTATGTTTACAGTCGGCTTTGAACAGATAAGCCGTTTAGGGAGTGGGAGGGGGGGTGGGGGCTGAGGGGTAAAACCGGGTAATGGATCCTGCAAGGTTAGCTTCATTTCTTGCTTATACTTTTCATATCAATTTTGGTTTTACCCATACACCGATGTGTGTTAGCACTGTAAACTCAGTACGGTACTTTCCCAAGTTATGTAAAACAAATCACAGGCATAAATTACTCGAGTGGGATTCAAACCCGCGACCTTTGCAATTCTAGAGCGAGTGCCATGTAGACAACCGAGATTGCCCGGTAGCTAGCGGCAGTTCAAATCCTTTGTTTTAGCTGCGGGTACTGCATCTTTACACACATGGTTATTTTGTATAGTACCACAAGCACCAGGAGGCACATAGTCTTGGGCCAAGACTATGGTGCTTGGTATTGGATAGTGTACGTCGCGCAGTTGTAAATCGCCAAAGCGCGCCCGCCACGGTATGATTAACTGGCGAGCTTGAAATCTAGACTATATCTTGCCAGTATAGTCTAGATTTCAAGCTCGCCAGTTAACTAAATCATACCGTGGCGGGCGCGCTTTGGCGATTAACAACTGCACGTAGTACACTGCCCAATATCAAGCACCATAGTGTTGGGCCAAGACTAGGAGGCACATGGCATCTAAAGGAATGAATACATTAGTGTTTGACTATGAAAGCCCAGTTCGTTATTCTTTGTTAGTGCATTTTAGTCATCAGTAAATTAACAGTCGGTAAACTTGAAGATTAATAGCCTTGTTATGACATGTCTCGATACTGTGAAGACAAAACCTTAACGGCTTGCTAAAAGCAGAAAAGCAAATAAATCGCCACCTTTTGCCTCCATAAACAATCACGTTAGATCTGACTTTTAGCTATTCTGATAGCAGATGAGCAGATGGGCACTTTTCGTGTTAGCTGAATGAGTGAAATAAATTAATTGAAGACAAACACCCTAAATAACTGACTCGCTTTCCTTGTGGGGCACCAATATAAACGACTCAGTGCTCACAGCCCACTGACCTTTCCTCTTTCATCAATTAAGAATTAACACATTAATAAAAACCACAAATTTACGTGTCGCGCTCGGGTTGTGATAAAATCATGTTCATGATCAAGTCGGGCACTTCTTTGTTCACACAATGAACAAATATTAATATTTCTTTGTGACAATCCTTTGTATTGATCTGTAAGATGAGAGCAAACAGCTATATGTAAACATTTGATAAAGTCTGACAATATTTACATTGCAGAGAATACAATGCCAGATGCAAGCGTTTAAAGTGTGTTTGGTTTGTTAAAGATAGCTATTTAATTTTCAGATGTGTTCTACCAGTCATGTATCAAACATTTGAAGGGAGGATATTTGTCTGGTCATCACTCTTAAAGACAGTGGACACTATTGGTAATTACTCAAAATAATTATTAGCATAAAACCTTTCTTGGTGACGAGTAATGGGGAGAGGTTGATGGTATAAAACATTGTGAGAAACAGCTCCCTCTGAAGTGCCATAGTTTTCGAGACAGATGTAATTTTCCACGAATTTGATTTCAAGACCTCAGATTTAGAACTTGAGGTATCGAAATCAACCATCTAGACGCACACAACTTCGTGAGATAAGTGTGTTATTTTCTTTCATTATTATCTCGCAAGTTCGATGACCGATCACGCTCAAATTTTCACTGGTTTGTTATTTTACGCACATGTTGAGGTACACCAACTGTGAAGGCTAGTCTTTGACAATTACCAATAGTGTCCACTGTTTTAAATTTAATGTCAACAACAACATTTGGTTCGAAGCCTACATCATCAGCTCTTGATGTAGTATAAAGCTTATTTATTGCGGTGCATCCGTCAAGTTACTGAGAAATTGCATCTTCTCATCAAGGTTATCATTAATATCAATATTTCCAAGATAGTTACGTTTGAGTCTCGAGATTCCGAGATACTTTATCATTGAATTACATATTTCCAAAATACCTTTTAATCTAATTCCTAGATTCCAAGAAACATCATTAAATTTCGAGTTTCAGAGATATTATCCTTGAAATCCGTGTTCCAAATTAACTTAGTAACCCAGATAAGTTAACGTGATAAATCTGGATCTGGGATAAAGAATATTAAGTTGTGGTTTTATCAATATACACGGATGTGTGTTAGCGCTCTATTCTCAGTAGTACTTACCCGAGTTCTGTGAAAACAAATCTTACCCGAGTAAATGCCTGTGATTTTTAATCAAATTTTGTTTTAATGATATGTTTGTCTAAGTATTCAATGCTGATAGCCAATCAATAATTTGATGCAATTTATTTTTCTTACTGACATTCAGCTATTATTGTGTAATTTAAGCCAATTAATGTGTGTTATGATGCTAAATACAGCAAGCAAAATACAAATCAATTAAGTTAAACAAGTTTCGTGATAAGTGTTTGAAGCATTGGCGGACAGTTAAGGGATTGTACACTTTTGGTAATTGGAACCCACTGTTTGTTTCAAACCTGTAGATATACATAATGTAATCATTAAACTAGCCTGTGAAATGTTCATTTCAAAAAGTGCAACGATTTGAAATTATGCCGACAATTTTAAGCAGTCTATTTGGGCACGCAGGAAAAATAATATACAATTGGAAAAACAGTCAGTACCGATTCTCAGTTTAAAATTGTGGGGGGGGGGGGTAAAACATGATATCTTTTTCTATAACCGCAAGTGGAAAGGGTTTTTTTTAAATCAAAGAAGCAAAACATTAAACAATAAAAAGGCATTATACTTTCCAAAGCTGCTGTAGTTCGTTACAAAATAGGTTTGTTTCGCCAATCGCATTTTTACCAATCATACAGACCTCTATAACTACACTTTTCTCAATAAAGTAACAGTACTACCAGCAATAGGCTGTTGATAACCCTTGGAAAGCTTTAAGATTATGCAACCATTTCCACGTCTGACAAACAGCTCGCAGACAGTACCCTTCGCTTCGATGCCAAAATTAGTTTCCACCTTTTTAATTATAAACTCACAATGCTCCACTAGACTAGTCCAGCAAGACTAACGTGTTGTGAAAAGCAACTTCCGTTGTTTTTAAATAGTGGATTTCCAGTCTCTAATTATTTCATTAAGAATATTTTTAATTTGTAATATGAAACTCCATTTTGTGTAGAGACACACGTCAAGTTGTTTTTGTGTGAGTCTAGGTACACATCAGTTTCCTTCCTCCGTGCTTCAGCGAATTCATGGATGTGTTTGACTTTCACATTTATAACAAACACCACTACAAACAAGATTGACAAAAGCTGTTCTGGGTGAGTCAAATATCATTTACAAAGATAAGTTTCAAAGGGTATAATATATTACTTGAAAGTATCATGTGGACATAATCAAAATGCACGTACTCCAAGTACTCATGAGCAAGCTAAACATCAGGACCCAATTCTATAGAGCTTCTCATAAGCAGATAATGTTTTGCTTAGCAGAAATGATCATGATACCAATCACAAATTGTACATGAGACATAGTATTGTGGCTGGTAACCTTATTCAACTAAGCATAATTTTGCTTTGCTTGGCTACTTTGTGTGCTTAAAGACAGTGTACACTATTGGTAATTGTCAAAGACCAGTCTTCTCACCTGGTGTATCTCAACATGCATACAAAAATAACAAACCTGTGAAAATTTGAGCTCGATCGGTCGTCGGAGTTGCGAGATAATAACGAAAGAAAAAACGCTCTTGTCACACCCTTTCAGTTGCTTGATTTCGAGACCTGAAGTTCTAAACTTGAGGTCTCGAAATAAAATTCGTGAAAAATTACTTCTTTCTCGAAAACTACGTCACATCAGGGGGAGCCGTTTTGTACAATGTTTTATACTATCAACTTCTCCCCATTACTCGTTACGAAATAAGGTTTTATGATAATAATTATTGTGAGTTAAGCAGCACTATGAAACGGTACATTAGTCAACCGGTTAATTCATACATTTAAATAATAATAACTAACTTCTTTTTACATTTGCTAACACAATGACTTTGACCTTTGACCAAGATGATATCTATATATATAGGTACCTTGGGACAGGGTGGAATAATTCAACCCAAAGAATTCATTAGTTATTTATTAAACTGTCATGTTACCACGTACAATGCATTTGAGTGGAGAAAACCAATTAAACGCATGTTTGACCCCTTGACCCTTGACCTAATTATTTGGAAAGGGTCAATCAAGTATGCAAATAATGTTTTTTAGATTCTCAAGGTCAGGTTTATATTCGCCTCTTTGAAACCTTGTCCATAAAATGAATAGTTTTAGAGATAATTTTCTTAAAGATTGCTAATTACCACCTAATTTAAATATGAAAATTAGGTCACTTCTGGCTTGAAACTATAAATTGTGAACATTTCATATAGTGGGGGCGTATGTATAGTAGTCGCCGAAAATTTAAAGTGGTTGTAGGAAAAATGACCCGAAACACAAACAAACTACGGTTGTGTAAACTACTCATAGTTTATTTAAAGGTCTATTCCCTTATCAATTACTACCAGTCTTTAGACTCTTTAACCTGTCTTTAGCTTCCTTATAGAGCCACTTTGTGCTTCGTGGACCCTGGGGCTGGACGTTTCCAGCCACAGTATTATTTGTGTTTAATTATCTGACTCTTGCCGAAATTTGGCAAGGGGGTATTGGGGGTGCGTATGAAGTCATGGTGGGAAAGTCGAAAATTTAATTTAAAGTAAACCTTTTAAAATAATTATTCACTTTATGCACATTTTTAGTCGCGAGAATATGCAAATTTAAAGTGAATAATTATTTTTAAAACGTTTACTTCACGTCCAATTTCCAACTTGCCCACCATGATTTCAAATACATACCAAAAATACCCCCTTGCCAAATTTCGGCAAAGTTGAGGTAATTAAACACAAACAATACTGTGGCTCTCTAAAAAAGCTAAAGACAGGTTAAAGAATCTAAAGACTGGTAGAAATTGACAAGCGAAATGACTGTTTTTCAACTTTGTTAAACAGCCAATTAAAGATGAGCTCAAATGTATAGATATTACAGTTTTCTAACATCTGCAGTCCACACAGGAAACATAAAAAATATAACGAGTCTCTTACCTCACGTTAAAACATGGTAAAAATGGGTTTTCTCCAGAACGCTCCAAGCCAAATTTCTGAAAAACGTGGGCTCAAAAAAAACCGCGCGACAAAGGAATCGTGACGTCAGTAGCGGTTATTTGGTGTGGAAATGCCAAAGCTGGAGAACTGTGTTCAAAACCAATAGGGGAAATTCGTCACTGGCGTCCAGGGTCATTATAATAGATAAACCGTTTTTGACTCTCGGCTGAAAAAGCCGCGCGGCCGGGTGCATTATTGACTCGAGATAATTATTACTAAATGCAAATTTTGAGAGTAAAATGGTTATTGACCGGTATCTGCGATGTCTATTTGGCCATAAAAAGGTAATGGTTGACATTAATTATCCTTTATTGGCTCTTTAAACGATGACTTGGTTCGTACAATGCCCACCATGACTCCAACTACGAACCTACCCCCAAATACTCCCCTGCGTCTACTGCCGCCCACCTCTGCGACAGCCACATACTTTCATCTTTCTTAAAGTCTCCTTACAGTCCTTCCTGAACCTCCTGTTTGATAACCCGTAGATCACTGGGTTGATTGCATTGTTGACATAATAAAGAATGGAACTCAAAGCATCCCAGGTATCGGCAAAAAGTGGGTTGATACCTCCTTCAGCAGCGAAGGATAAACCAATGTTGATCCAGTTGGGTATCCACGTTAGTAGGAACACAAGACTGGTGACAAACAGCATGTTTGTTGTCTTTCGTTGCAGACTTGTTGATCTGACATTGGGAACGCGACCTTTACGAACTCTAGCATCGCTGGTAATTGCCCATACTTGTTTGTTTTCTCCAGTTCCTTGATGTGAGGGTAATCCAGATTCTTGGGTGGACGGTTCTGGGTTTGTTTCTTGGTGTTTGGGCGGGGCTTTGGTTGCTGCAGCGGTAGAGGCGTGGTCCATGTCTATATATGAGATGGGAGAAGTGTTAGTTTTGGCAGCATGGGACACACTCAATGAATTGATGACACTGGAATTGCCCAAGTCGACCACTGACATGTCTGTGCCTTCAAGATGTTGACAAGTTTCAGTCCTAGTTTCTTTTGGACGTAAACCATTATTTGTAGATTGAGGTGAAGCTACGTTGACTTTGACATGTTGGCGGATGGTTATGTAAACTTTGGTGTAGCACAGAGTGATCATACCAAATGCTGCAACAAAACTAGCAAATAAAATCACTAAGCTTATGGTGTCCACAACTTCATATTTCATATCATTGAATCCGTTGATGACATTTGGGATATTGATGATCAAAGACGTCAGGAGTATTGACAAGGCTGTTAGTTTACTCCTTTTTGTAGTGAAAAACCGGTTGCGTGGTCGGCAAATGCAGTCGTATCTATCTGCTGCAATGGCTGCAGTAATCATCACTGAAGACGAGATACCAACGGACTCTAGTATCTCAATGCCCCATGGTATCTCAACAGCAAATACAACTTCTATGATATCTACGATCCTTAACAGACACACGGTGGCATCAGCCAAGGCAAGGACCATAATCAGTACATTGGTGCTGGTCTTTGAGGTTTTAGTCCAGTACACACGAAGGATGAGGCAGTTTCCTGGCAGGCCGATAAACAGAATGATTGAATGAGAAACCAAAAGAAATACCTCTCGTGTACCTTTAGGGTGACTTTCCAAAGAATCGTCATCTGAGCCATCCATGGAATTATCAGAGATGAACTGTTCCATGATGCAAATTATACTAGATGCTCAGGTCAGTTCAAATTCAACGCGTTCCCCGGAAGACGATCAGAGAATACTGATCAAAACGTCGAGTTGAAATCAACGGTTCTTTTCAGAACCACCCCAACCCATTTGAAGATTACCATGACGTGGTGTTACCCGCAAAGTATCTACAAAAGAACCCTAGTCGCCGGATGCTAGCAAGCTGACAGGTTGAACAGATGATCGGTCTAGGTTGCGTTTGAATATTGACATCTAAGATGTGTCCCTCAGCTCGTCTTGCAAGGAATTCATCACTCAAGTAGCTAAAATAGACACACTGTTATCACATCTTGAAACCGAACCATTTATAACCAAACAGTGCTGCTTTAGAAGCTGCAGAGTGCACTGTTGAATCAGCCGCCTCTGACTATACACAGTCCGACAAAAATGATTCATCTTAACCTAAACTACAAGACGCAGTGCACAGATTTATTGAAAACTCCATCGACCTGTGTGTGAGATATAGGTCCCTAAACCAATCACAAGGCTGGATGGTCGATTGTGTTGTTTAATGTCAATATATATCACCGTCAACTCGTATGATGGGTAGTGACAGGTTGTATTTAAATACCATGATTTATTAGGTGTCAATCAAAAACACTCACTTCTTTAATATTATTTAATTACGTCATAATTGCTCATGCACAGATTTGTATTAAAGGCATGGACACCTTTGTTAATATTTTCAAAGACCATTGTTGTCACTCTTAATGATGTAACCAAACAATAACATGGGCTAATTAACAAACCTGTAGTGTACACCAAACAATAACATGGGCTAATCAACAAACCTGTAGTGTACACCAATCAATAACATGGGCTAATTAACAAACCTGTAGTGTACATTGAGCTCAATACTTGCCTAATTTCTGTGTGTGGGGGGAGGGGGGTATCACATTCAGTTGTTGACACGCGCATTGTGTGACTACTCGGTTGGGGCGCAGATTTTGATTAATAAACCCATATTATAAATGGCATTAAAAATTAAAGATAGTGACTGAGGAATAGAAACCAGTCTCTGACCCTGTAAACTGAAACAAGCACATAAAATGAGCAACTTTGTTTAGCGTTGACAAGTTGAAGGTTTTTTCACGTGCTTTACATCGTGTCCAGTTTGATCTCGCTTCAAAACAAATGAACACGAAGTCACGTGGGTGTTTTTTCCAATAAAAGGCTGGCAAACAACCTACGCGAAACTGCGAGAAATCACAAATTAGTAAAGGCAAGCTTGCAAATTAATTAAGTTCGATCCAGACCACGTTTAATTTAGTCTCGCCGTCAATATCCATTAGATGTTCTTACAAAACTAGATAATTATCAACTCAGTATTAAAGGCATCATTACATTTTTGCAATGTCGCTGAAAAAGGGTGCAATCTTTTTCAAAAACCTGTTTTAAAGTATTTTCCCAGCTGTTTACTCAACAATTAGACACAGTATCAAACAATTAAATCGACAGCTTCATCATGTGACTTTCATTTTATATTATTATCACCGTATCAACATTGTTTTTATCTGTCACTTTAAAGGGCCCCGTGTGGTGGCTAGGGGTTTAAAAATCGGCACATTGTATTACTCTTACCATTCACAGCTTTTGTCAAATTTTAATTACTCACATTATAAATACTCATCTTGAAACATTCAACTTGGCCTCTATGTTTGTTTAAAGGGCATTAAAAATGTTTAAATGCCTTTATAATTATTCATTGACAAGATACGACTCTAATTGTTGAACAACAATGCATAAAATGTTTTTTAACAAACTAAATGTATGGCATACTTATAACAAATTTATTTTACAGAAGATAACAAAAGACAAAACCAGCGAGCAGTAAAGTTTATCCCACTTAAAAAAGTGCGGTGGATGGGAGAAAATAGAGACATAATTTTGTTCCTTCAAAGATGTTGTTTTTACCGGTAAAGCAGATTACGTCCTTAATTTAAATTGCATGTTCGGTCTTTGGTCGTCAACCATTTTCCACTCCTCGTAGCAAACCACCAAGGAAACATTTTCATACTAATTTGATTATGAAACCCAGAATGGTTGTGCCGTTTATTTTCTTAGATAATAAATACTGGGGAGATGAGCTCAGACGAACATTCGTTAATTATTTGCCAAACTCTGGCGCGCAATTTTTCCCAGCGTCGCCATTCATGTATCATTTTGCTCATTATTTATTAAATGGATAGCCTACACATGTTTTTTCTTTTGTTTATGCAAGTTTGCCCCAAATAAGGCTTAAAGCTACCCTTGGTATTTGGCTACGAGAAGAAACATTGTTTAAGGTGGATAGAACTGAGGGGAGCTGAAGGTAGGAATTGATATTCCTCTTAAAACAGTCGAGATTGTAGAATGGAGGGAACATGCACCAGGCAAGGAGTTCCAAAGAGATGCAGCACGTGGAGAAAACTATATTGGAATGGCTCGATGTTCTACATCTAAATAAATCAACACTTGCTGTATTCTCGAAAATGGCGCAAAACTTTTGTGCTCAAAATAAAAAAATTCAAAACTGCTACACAGTTAGAGTATTGCAATTTTGCAAGATCTGTCAGTGTAGCAAGCCAGAAAAGATTATCGTCAAATGGGTGAAATCCCCGTGTGGCTCTTTACACGTTCAAGATTAACACACAGCATTACTCGTTGAATTCTAAACAGATCAAGAGAAAAATAATGGTATATTAAGTACAGCTTTGACAAAACATCGATTTCTTTTAATTGAACGAATGGTTAGTCTTCTTTCCTGTATGTGGTGCACTTTACAAAATACCTTAAGACATTAACCTACAGCCCAAAGATAGTGAAGTTTCAAAGCAAATGTCTCAAGTGAATAGAATTTAAACATTTGAATAATTTGTATTCCCCTTCGAAAACGCCAAAAGGTTGTTTGGTGGCTTATTTTATTCTAGGTTAATTTCCATCCTTCAGGCACTGTCTGCGAAAAGCGGGGAGCGAAAATTTCATGGTCAGTGGCCTAACGTTATTCTAGAGTCTCTGTGCTGTTTCTGATCGACCTCACCTTTACTTGTTTTGATGTAAGACTGCCCTAGCGAGATGTGGATGCTTCGGGAAGATTGATTTGTCTTCTTTTATTTGGTACCGTACTTTACCACACAGTTGCCTTGAAAGATGTTAATTTAGTGCATGGGGAGAGTTTCCATCGATGAGCATCTAGGTTTATAGAGGAGAATGGACGCCTGTCTCAAAGGGATTGTTCATGGAAGGAAGGTTGTGGTCAAGGATCTGTTCCACACACACACACACACAAAATCCTGTGTTTTATGTAATAATTTATTCAATTATGTTATACAGGACTAAACGCACTGGGCCGGCACCAATGATAACTCAAAATTGTTGTTAGCTTAAAAACTTACTTTGTAACGAGCAATGGAGAGCTGTTGATAGTCATGTTACATCATTGTGAGAAACGTCTCCCTCTGATTATGTATCGGTTTTTGAGAAAGAAGTAATTTCTCAATGAAATATCTTTATTAAAAGACTTCAGCGTCTATGTTCTTCGTATTACCACTCTTTTAACTAGTGGCTATCCTTCAATTTTGATTCGATCAATCTGGGAATTGCCCCCTGCAAATTGACTCGGTGTTTGGGGTGTGTTCATAATTGTGTTCAGAGTGTAGATATGACTTTCTTTCTGCTTTTTCTAACGTAATATGGACGCTATCCTGAGAAGATGTCGATAATAATTATTCAATTTTAAAAAAGAAAATATAAAAACTGCTTAGGAACAAACCAGCTGTTTTTCACTGATTCCAGGCTTAATATTGGGTGGCAATGTTTGTGCATGTGTCCGGTGGCTTTTTATACCCAGTGGTTGTAGATCATTTAAAAACCAGTTGGTTAGTGCAGCAGGTGCTTCCATGGTGACTTTATCCAGGGTTAAAGTGATCAAAATGTACAAATTACTGAGGCAAACATTTCTTCCTGGCAATATAGATAAGATTGATTGCTTTATTTGCACCGGTTACTGCCTTCAGTATACTCCTCACTGTAAAACTGCTAGACTTTATTAGTTTGTTATTATCTCATGTTTAAATTGTCCAGTACCCACAATGGCGAAAACTTCTGATTTATACAACGATGAAGGAACGTAACTTTGGAATAATTATTGCATTTACATACACTAAAGGTCAGCTTAATTTTACACTAAATTTTGCGACAACTCTCTTTTCTGCAAACAAAATGCGAGGTGGCAAAATAGAACGCGTGAGCCTGCATCGATAAAAAACCTAATACATAATAAAATACAGCCGGACATGAATTTGCAACTTCGCAAATAGGTTTGCGACACCAGAACAAATTACATCAATTGGGTCCACTCAATTCCATCAACAAGACCATACGACGTGCCTAGTGACAATGGCTGTTTCTTTGTCACATCGAAAACCCTTTCATGTCAGCCGATTACGAGACCTAAAAAGCTTGTGCGCTTTCTTTGTAATTCTAATAAGACTCGATAGGAATATAGTGGTGCTTTTCGAGTCTGTCGAATTTGATACGAATTTGATAAGACACATAAACAATATATGATTTTGTTAAAGGCAGTGGACACTATTGGTAAGTCAAAGACTAGCCTTCACAGCATGGTGTATCTCACCATATGCATAAAATAACAAACCTGTGAAAATTTGAGCTCAATCGGTCATCGAAGTTGCGAGATAATAATGATATAAAAAATACCCTTGTCTCACGAAGTTGTGGGCGTTTAGATGGTTGATTTCGAGGTCTCGAAATCAAATTCGTGGAAAATTACTTCTTTCTCTAAGTCTATGGCACTTCAGAGGGAGCCGTTTCTCACAATGTTTTATACCATCAACCTCTCCCCATGACTCGTCACCAAGAAAGGTTTTATGGCAATAAATATTTTGAGTAATTACCAATAGTGTCCACTGCCTTTAAATATAGCGTATTCAAACTGTATCCCAAGTACATTATTTCTTCGACCAAAAGTTATTTGAAATGTGTTCGGTCAATTCCCCTTGTGATTTTTATTAGCCTACTTATCTGAAATGAGCGTGGGATCCACCTTCGGCTGCTTTACATGATTTGTTTTCGTTCAATCATCAAAAAGTCACTGGATCTTGCATTGATATTGCATTGATAAGCAAAGGCACTGGTCAATGTTGGTTAGTTCTCAAAATATCAGCATAAAGGCTTACTTAGTATTAACAAGCAATGGAGAGCTGTTGATAGTATAAAATATTGCGAGAAACGGCTCCCTCTGTTATTTGACAATTATTACTAAAGGTGTTCAGTGTCTTTAAGCTTACGTATCCGTGAAGTCGAAAAGCACTAAGAATTAAAGCCAACGGCAGAACTGAGCCTTTCACTGTGACTTGATTATCAGTGACAGAGGATGGAGGGGTTCTGTCATTATACAGTCTCCGTGATGGATATCTTTCATTATTGAGCCTCGAATCAAGACCTTTCTCCACACGCATGGAGGCGTATCTCATTGGTAGCCTAGCAGCATTTAAAGGCACCTTCTCGCATAAGAGTGTCAGCTTTAAGATGTCTCAGCTTAGGTCTCGAATCCAATTCAAATAATGTTATATCTCAAACACCTCATTACTTCAGAGGGAGCCATTTCTCACAATGTTTTATACTATCAACAGCTCTGCATTGCTCGTTACCAAGTAAGTTTGTATGCTAACAATTATTTTGAGTAATTACCAATAGTGTCCAATGCCTTTAAAGGAGCGAGTAACAACTTCGGACAGCAACAGGAAAGGGCACAGGAAAGGGATGCGTGTGATAATAAACTTCTTATTAATCAATGTTTGAAATTAATTTATTCCCGAAAAGTGCTGGTGACTGCTCTGGTTTTACGAGTTTGTATGTATAATTATTTATTGTGAAAAAAATTGTAGTGTAAAATAGTTTATAATTATAATATTTCCTTCTTTTGGGAAAAAAAGTTTAATAAGTATAATAGTATTATCACTGTTAGTCTTGATATTTTTTTGGCTATCGGGTAGACTAAAAGCTACAATCACAGAAACCAAGTCTGCTGAAATGTTGGAAACTGAACAATATTTGATTCGGCAATTTCACTAGTGCAGCCGTCTCGGGTGGTTTTGACCACAGCACTCGAAACAGTTAAAATGTATATTATTAATTAAGTGCATCAACAAAATTCCGATCGCAGGCTTGGAATGATAGCTGTGGAGCAAATCTCTTCCCCAAACAGCTCAGATTGAAAAACGTTGTGTGTTTTTTTCAAGAACATTTCTTGGTATATTGAAGGCACTTACTTGTTTTCATTTTAAAGTTTCATAGGTGTAAAACATGTCCCTGTGCTAGTGTACGTTAAATATCGGGAATTGGTGGAGACTGGCGGCAAGTCGGTATTTTGTTTTGTTTTTTGTGGGGGGGGGGGTGTTCTCTTGTTTAGCAAAACTTCCAAACTACTGACCTGCTAGGAATTTAAAAAAAAAAACAGAAGTTTAGGGCTCTTAGATATATTGACTGGTTTTTAAGAGGCTGAGAGACTTTAAATAATTTTTTTATAATTTGAGAGTATTTTGTTCATTGTTTGCTATGTTAGTGTGGCGCAACCTAAGGCATTTTATACTGTGTAAGGATGTGGATCAGAGTATGTCGTATTCAGTCCCAGACAGCTTTGTGCTTGTTTTTCTCATAATTTTATTTTTCGAGTTATAGGCTGTCTGGCCTTGGTTGAGCCTTGAGCCTTTGGTGTTTTATTAGCTGGGATTTAACATATGATTGAAGAACCATGGAAGAACTATATATATCCCAGGGTTGCACTACCTCAGTGATCATACACAATGGCGGCTTTATCTACAATCCCATGTAGGTTACCCGACAGTCTACCACGGCCCAGTATCTGCCATTGCTAGTATTTCTGATTCATGGTTACTGACTGCTGCAACATCTGAACAAGATGAGGGTTTTATCACTCCTCCTTACGTTGATGGTTGCTGTACCGCAAGTCACTGCCTTGATCAACAGAGAATTGTAAGTAACATTGTTTTATCAGATGATTATATGTAGCTATCATTGGTGCTGGTAGATCAACAAGTAAGAACACACGGAAAACTTTCCGTGTGGCGCCACCCCTTTTTCACTCATTTTTATAAAGGATATCTCCTTGAGGTAGATACATCGCATGAAAAAGTGGTTGGCGCCATACGGAAACTGTGTTTCCTACTGGCTTCTTTCGCCTCCGAAAGGAGTCGTGATAAGGGCTACTGTGTTTCCATTTATTCACAAAATGTATTAGATGCGTTACGCATCACTAGTGAAATCAATTCGACCCCTGAAAGATAAGATTTGCAACTATGCTACAATATTCTATATAATAAAATAAAACTTGGAAAACTTGGAAATAGTTATCATGTGATTTCATTTATTTGTTTATTACTGTGTTCAATTTTATATCGTGGCAGTGTAATTAATTGTCTTCGTTTGAATTACTTTATGCCAGATCCAGTGATCATATTACCTTTAGATTTTTTTTTTTTTTTTTTTTGGGGGGGCAGGGGGTTGAGTTCAGTTTTAAATAACTGCAGATTTATTTTATGCAAGAAGAATAGTTTATTGTGTGCCGCGTTGTTGGTTGTTGTCTTGTTTCTACTGATAACCTATTCATTGTAGATACTTAAAGATGATCTACCCAACCTCACCTACGACTTGAGATACGGCAACGAGAGGGGGCACTTATTAATTTACTTATTATGACTAGTTAACTTACAATTATTATGACTGATAGAACTGTCCTGTTTTTGAACCTTTTACTGAAGATGCTTGGCTATGTTTTTTTCTTTCTCATTTGTAGCCGTACCTTACTTCCGTACTCACTTGAACAGGTATATATGAATTCTTTCTAATTTGTTGTATTTGTTACTTTACCAGTTATTTTATTTAAAGACAGTGGACACTACTGGTAATTTTCAAAGACTAGCCTTCACAGTTGGTGTATCTCAACATATGCATAAAATAACAAACCTGTGAAAATTTGAGCTCAATCGGTCATCGAACTTGCGAGATAATAATGAAAGAAAAAAAACACCCTTGTCTCACGAAGTTGTGTGCGTTTAGATGGTTGATTTCGAGAGCTCAAGTTCTAAATCTGAGGTCTCGAAATCAAATTCGTGGATAATTACTTCTTTCTCGAAAACTGTGGCACGTCAGAGGGAGCCGTTTCTCACAATGCTTTATACCATCAACCTCTCCCCATTACTCGTCCCCAAGTAAGGTTTTATGCTAATAATTATTTTGAGTAATTACCAATAGTGTCCACTGCCTTTAAAGTATGTCATTTGATATCAATTCGAAGATCTATTCCTTTGCTGTGAATGGAGGCATGCTCTTCTCATTAGTGAGAGGATGTTGCTTTACTTACAATGTAGCCGTGTAATTCACGATTCCTAGAAATAACCTCAATATTGTTTCTGTTGTTTTTTTATGATTCAGTTTCGCAATGGCTACTTATGGTCAGTTGCTGAATCAAGTCTTTACGAGACGGGAGGAGGTGAGGGCTTTGAGATCGTAGCAAATTGGCCGGTCGACGAAATAAAGGAAGGGTTGCCCTTACCAGCGAAACATTACTCACACCGGATATTACATTTAGCCAGGTATATTCTTCATCGTTAGTACAGAAGATACGCCCACATTAATCTGTAGCGTTTTGATATCAGGCCCCTAGTTCATATAGCTGCTTAAAGGGAAGGTACACTATTGGTAACTGTCAAAGACTATGTCTTCTCACTTGGTGTATCTCAGCATATGCATAAAATAACAAACATGTGAAAATTTGAGCTCAATTGGTCGTCGAAGTTGCGAGATAACAAGAAAAGAAAAAACACCCTTGCCACACGAAGTTGTGTGCTTTTAGATGCTTGATTTCGAGACCTCAAATTCTAAATCTGGGGTCTCGAAATCAAATTCGTGGAAAATTACTTCTTTCTCGAATACTACGTCACTTCAGAGGAAGCCGTTTCTCACAATGTTTTATACTATCAACCTTTCCCCAACTCGGTACCAAGTGAGGTAATTACCAATAGTGTCCACTGCCTTTAAAGACACTGGACAAGTATTGCTAATTACTCGAAGTATTATTTTTAGCCTAAGGGCTTATTGGTAACGAGCATTGAGAGCTGTTGATTGTGACAAACGGCTCAAGTCTTTTAGTTTTTCGAGAAAACAGAAAATGTTCCTGGAATTTGATTTCCAGACCTTAGAATTAGATTTTGAGGTTTCAAAATCAAGCATCTCAAAGCACACAACTTCGTGTGACATGGGTGTTTTTTTCTTTCATAATTATCTCGCAACTTCAACAACCAAATAGGTTTTTTATTTTATGCATGTGTTGAGATGCACCAAGTGAGAAGACTGGTCTTTGACAATTACCAATAGTGTCAAGTGTGATTAACTTAACAATTTATTATTCTAATTAGAACAAATAGAACATTCAAATGTAAAACAGTTGTTCTAATGACACTGTTAATAGTGTGTTTGTTTGTATTTGTTTGCTCTTGACAGTAAGGTGCCGAGATGGATACGAGTATTGGCTCCGAAAGGTTCCCTGGAAGCCACCGAGTTATCATGGGATGCTTTTCCTTACGTCTTATCTGTATACACTGTGAGTATCCAATCAATAGCGTTCTAAACGGCGTATCTTATGTTTGTTTAAAGGAACACGTTGCCTTGGATCGGTCAAGTTGGTCTTTGAAATGCGTTTGTAACCGTTTTTTTATAAAATGCATATGTGTAGAAAGATGTTGTAAAAGTAAAATACAAAGATCCACACAAACATGCCTCGAAATTACCTCGTCGACTAACACGGTCGGCCACTTATGGATGTCAAAATTTTGACTCCCATAAATGGCCGACCGTGTTAGTTCGCACAGTAAAAGGAAAACCACGCAATTTCAAGCCAAACGTGTGTCGATCATTGTGTTCTACTTTTAAAACATCTTTCCATCCGTATATGCAATTTATAAAAAAACGGTTACAAACGCTTTTTATAAACCAACTCGCCCGATGCAAGGCAACGTGTTCCTTTAAGTGCGTGATTATACTGAACCATTGGACTTCCATTTATTCTTCCTGACAATCCAATGGTTTAATAAAAATGTAATATCAAAAATATAGTAGTTCATGAATCATTTTGTTCTTGAATCTCAGTGGACATCGGATTTCCCTGAGATTTGACACTTGGTTCACCAATGTATCATTATCACCCAAACTAGCATCATCATCATCACTATCATTGGGCACGTTTACTCTTTGCATGTGTTTTGCTACTTTATATTTGTAAAAATGAATCTGCCTTTTCTGATTGTGTGTATGGAGATTATTATTACATTGAATTGAAACATTTTTGTCTCGCCCTTAATGCTCTAGAACCCGGATTACATGAAATCAGCCTTCTACTTCAAAATTACAACCAAGTATGTGGATAACGATGACTGCAAGTTGGACAATGTAAGAACACACATGTTAGATTGTTCACTTTCTTGTCACGCAAGAACTATAAAATTACACTAAAGAACGAATGTTAGTTGAGTGCGCGGGTTGTGCCTAGTTGATGATACAGCATAGAATTGCAATTACCAAAGCCTTACAGTGACTTTGAGCAAAAAATCTGGTTCTTTTGTTTGCAATGTAGAAAACAATATAAAGTTTGTGAGTTGTGGTAGTATAACGGAAACTGACTCATGTGCATTCTAAAATCTTTTGCAAGTAACTTTTTCGTTTTTAGCTTGCTTCTTTTCAGTTCGTAACTTTCATATATGTTCCAGGTATTTAGCGATATCAGCGGATCATCGTCTGTTTCAACTGAACAGATCGACATCTGCAGAACAAGATCTTTTGTAAGTATGGTTTATGCTATTTGATGTATAATAGGGAGGTTTCGCACGCGAACGGATACGCATACGTTTAGCAATCCGTGTCTACACGTACAGTGGATTGCGAGTAGCGTATGACTTCATAATGATGACGTATCCGTATCCGTATTAAACCGTATCCGTTCGCACGCGAAACCTCCCTAATATCCACACCCGTGCGTGTACTCTTACTCAACTGAGCACAAACATTTAATTATTTGCATCATCTTTTGTTCACGTTCAGGTTCACGTTTTGTTCCATACCATTAGCCAGCACAATATAAGGAGAAGCGTTAACGAACAAAATAATAGTAAGGGTGGGTCGGACGCTTGGGTACAAGTTCTTGCCTCTTCAAAAGGATTGATATAAATGTGAAGTAACATTCATGATTTAAACAAAAAACATTGTGTATTTAAGCAATAGTCTATGGTTTCTTCTTTTGATTTCAGAATGAAAATTGGGACCCCACACAATGCTCCTCTGAAAAACTGAACATAGCTCCTTTGACGTCTGGCTGGCGGGTAGGTTTCTTCAGAATAGAAATTGATGGAATTAGTATTAGTTTCCATGGTGCAAAACAATAACGATTATTCAGCCAACCTTGACCGAAAGCAAACGATTGCCAAAAGGTGTACAGTGCCTTAAAAGGTGCAGTTTTACAAGGAACGACTCTGTGTTTCGTTCGCAAACGGTCACACATATTTTGAGCTTTCAAAATGAATGGGCGGTATCTGTTGAATCCCAACCGTGCAAAATTATGTGTTAAACGTTTGTTGTAAATAAACAGCTTTATACCAAATGAAAACAGAACAATTTACAATAAATACAAAATTATTATATTTCATTGTATTGGTAATCAATATAATTTTCATGCAATATTGTGTTCTGGTTTTGATTTTGGTTTTGTTTTTATTCTAGGAGAGGAGTCCCCATATGTGCGTCTACTCTTTCCTTGAAGTTTATTTCGAGTGGTTCGGCTTGCAAACCCGTTTCGAAAAAACTTTGTTGCAGGTAATGAGATAACAAACGCTGGGAAAAGTTGAACTTGAGGCAACCCACTAATCTTTACCAAATTGTTAATTGTTAATTATGACATGTTTATAACTTTTTAATATTCGTTCAAATTACACCCATACATTATTTATACATGAATAAGTTTGTTTTTAGAATTTGCTCATTAAAAAAGATCTGAATTGTTTTACCTTCCATTCATTTATCCACAAAATAGTTTTTTGAAATGAGAGGGTTTTTCTCTTAAGACCAACGGACTTTTTTACCTCAGGTCTTCCGATTTTGATAAAAACTGCTGCGCTTGTAGGTTCTAATGAATGCCCCTAATTTTTAGCCCGATCGGACTTACCATGTGGTCAGGGCAGAAACCACTAAAATCTGACATTTTTAAGGTAAAATACCACCTTATTGGTAAAAATATGTCATAACCATGTCAATTCTCATCACACATATGCAAATTTTGTATCAAAATGATGATAATTGCATGCTGAAATCAATTCTTTTGTCAAAAATAAATTTTCTGAAATATAATCTTTAATATGTTATCGTGACCTTTGACCCAGTTTTTAAAATAATCATTCCAAAAGTCAACGAAACAACAAAAAATCACTCAAAGTTTACAACTTTCTGACTATTTTTGTACAAGTCACCATGATCTTTAATATGTTGTCGTGACCTTTGACCCAATTTTTGAAACAATGCACCATTCCAAAAATCAACAAAATAAAAATCACTTGATAGAGCATGTCATCCTCTATCAAAAATCAACCAAGAAACAACTGGGCTCTTCAAATTCACAATTTTATGACTATTTTGCACAGTTGTAAGGTTACAAATTAGTCAATTTATATACTTAACATAATAACTCCACCAACAAAACTCACTCTTCTGTGTTTAAAGTTACTTAAAGTCTTCATGGTTTGCGATTTTTGTCTTGTTGATGGCTGGTGTGGTTTAACACGAATCAGAATTTAAATTATCTTCAGTGACGCACCCAGGATTAATTATTTTGGTGGGCCATATTTTCCCCAAATATTTCTTTAGAAGATTGTAAAACAAAAAATCAAAACAAATCAATCAAACAAATTGAATACATTGGAGGGCTAGCTGGGATCAATCCCCTAGACTCATCGCCCCCCCCCCCCCCCCTTTCGGGCGCACCACTGTGATTACTAGTGATCCCATTCAGAGATTACATCAAAGTTGGATGGAGAAGCTGTCTGCCTTTTTTCAGTAGATCATCACAAACTAATGCAGTCTTGCTTTAACCCCCTGTGATGAATCTTGAACAACAAGTTAATGCATAATAACTTTCTGAGAAATCCTCAAGAACAATTTGTTTACCATGCTGCAACTCTGACTTCAGGGCCCATTTTGGTAGAGCTGTTCAGCAGCAGATTTTGTGCAAATTGTGCGATTTCCATTTCATATCGCCGCTAACCGTATAGCACACGAAAAGGCATGCTACCCTTCTGATGAAGTCAGAGTTGCAGCATGATGACATTTTTTTTACCATCTTGGAAAGAATTCTGTTTGGGAAATGCCCCCCCCCCCCCTCAACCCTTTACAGTTTTAGTAACTTTGGAAAGGTTTTTTTATATTTTTTATTTATAAAGTAAAGTTTATAAATTGACTAATTTGTAACCTTACAACTGCACAAGAATAGTCTTAAAGTTGTAGATTTTGAAGAGCCCAACTGTTTCTTAGTGGATTCTGATAGAAGAAGACATGCTCTATCAAGTGATTTGTATTTCGTGGTTTTTTTTAATGATACATTATTTCAAAAACTGGGTCAAAGGTCACGATAACTTATTAAAGATAACAGTAACCTACATTTCTGGAAAAATATTAACAAAAGAATTTAATTGAGCATGCAATTCTCATCATTTTGATACCAAATTTGCATGTATGTGATAAAAATTTACATGGTTATGACGTTTTTTTTACCAAAAAGGTGGTATTTTACCCTAAAAATGTTTTTAGTGGTTCCTGCCCTGACCACATGGTAAGTCGGATCGGGCTAAAAATTGGTGTGCATTCATTGCTCATCAGGACCTACAAGCACAGCAATTGTTATCAAAATCGGAAGACATGAGGTAAAAAAGTGTGTTGGTCTGACATGGAATGACCCTTATACATCTTCTTCCGGAATATTTGTCCTGGGATATTAGTATTAGTCATTATTGGCTGTCGCATACTGTTCATAAAATGACTACCAGTAATTGATATTTTTCTGCTGTAGAACTATGGAGAGGCAGTCACTAAATTCCATCGTCAGATGTTTTGCTGGGCTGACCAATGGGCTGGGGTGACACTAGAAGAAGTCCGCCAGAAAGAAGAAGTGGTCAAACAAGAATTGGATTTGGTAAGTTGTATTTAAACCACAAGAAGTCAGGTACATGATCTACGGAGTCCCTATAGGGCCAAGTTAAAAAACAATTGAAAGGTAATACAAAAAGTTATCATTAATTCGTTCCCTCGAAATACTTCGTCGTTCCCTCGAAATACTTGATACTATCTCGTTCAACCGCAATACTATTTCGTTCCCCGAAATACTATCTCGTTCGAGGGAATGGATTAATATTTTGAGGGACGAATTTTACCTTTTCGGTTTTGTTTTACTTGTCCCTTTATGGGCTCCGTACATTAAATCAATCATAAGACCGCAAAATTTGTATCAAACTTTCACAATAATTGTAAAATTTAAAATTTAACGAAATTACTAAAATACGTTTGTCCGTTTAAATTTGTTTATGTGTATTAAATTTATTTTGTCTGAGTGAAGTTATCTGCATTTTAATAAATAAATTGTCTCAAAGTTAAAGATAACTGCTCTCCACTGTGAAGTTAGCGATGGCACTTTGAATAATGGACTTTCTAATGTCTTCAGAAGAGTCGCATATTACGTTGTTGGCTGACATGCTTACAAATTCTTCTCACTAAGGCGAACATTATTTATGTGACATCTTTTTACTGATTTATGAAGAACTGAGCACACTTTCGGAACAGCAAAAAAAATAAAAGTCCACAGATTTACAAACAACTTACAGTGTTTACAGAAGGTAAAGGTAAAAGACTTCTCTTGAAATATTATTCCATGAAATGCTTTAATTTATGATAAAACATTGAAACAATTATCAATTCTCGACAACGAGAATTACGGATTTATAGTAAACACATGTCATGACACGGCGAAACGTGCGGAAACAAGGGTGGGTTTTCCCGTTATTTTCTCCCGACTCCGATGACCGATTGAGCCTAAATTTTCACAGGTTTGGTAATTTATATATAAGTTGTGATACACGAAGTGTGGGCCTTTGGACAATACTGTTTACCGAAAGTGTCCAATGACTTTAAGTGAAGCTTCATATCACCATTATCTTCAAACCGTAGGTAAATCTCTTGACATGTGTCTTAGTCTAGGCGGATTTCTGAAAAAGAGGTCTAATTAAGGTGATTGAGGCATTTTGGGGTAAAAGCAGGGAACCAGACTTTTTAATACATTTCAGGCGTGCTGATTCCGAAAAAAATGGTTCCCAAGCGAAATTTTGAGTTTTTGACCATCTAATTTGCATAATCATATTTTTGACCTTTTGAACCATTTTAAGCAAATCTCTGTAATCAAAAATGACAAGTGATGCGTCAGTACCTAGATGTTGAAGGTCACAGAGTAGGATTAAAACATTTCAGAAGTAATTAGTGCTAATTAATACTCATGAATATGCAAATTAGTGGCCGCCATTACAAAAACATGATTTCTCTTCAATATCTCTGTAGCTAGGCAAGCAAACATGATAAACGAAGTGTTTTTCCTATGTTCTGAGGCTGAACCAATGTGATCAATGATGATAAGCAAGATGCTTTGTATGCAAACGAGCGAGTAAAATAGCTTAAAATGCTTATTTATGCAAATCAGCTATAGTATGACTACCAATGAATTTCATAACAATTCATGAATGAATACTTAATGTTAAGGCCCCTTAACTTTACACCGAAATACTACTTGATGCTAATACAGGCCAAAAGAGCAATTGGTGTCACTCACCAGTCCCTCAAATTAAGTTGGGTATAGAATGAACTGCTGTTGCCTAAGAACATGTAGCGATACAGCGAGTTTCATCACCAATCTGTTGCTGAAATACACACATTGCTGTGCATTGAAACCCATGCTTCTGGCATGAACACAAAGTATCTTCCAGCAGGTAACTTTTAGGGATTTGACTCATTGACATCAGTATGGGCTGTGGTTCTGAGTCACCATGTTCCCATCCATTGTACATGGGCTCAGAAAGCTCAGGTATGGAACAGTGAACATTTCACCAAATAATGATTGATAGGAAGTACGCATCAATTTGAAACCGGGAGCATCAATCTTTCATAGTTCACACCTTGAATCAAATCAAAGAGGTACAGACTCAACTGAAGCCACAAAAAGATATATATTGGTGATGTTGGTCAGACCAGATCTCTTCCATACACACTCGCCAATGCCATAATGAAGGGCCTTCCATTCCAAAGAGTTCCTCACTTCTATGTCGCTCAATCCATCCTATAAGGGCACAAAGGTACTTGAACTTCTCAATGACGGAAGCGCCATTTAGTCCTTACCGTCTTTAGAGATGTATGCCATCGCCTTGGTCTTCCTTAAGTCTAACTGAAGTCATATTTAACATCTTAACTTCTCTTATGAAGTCATACTCTGCTATATTGGAGCTGCAAGTAATTCTCGTGCCAAGTCCGCCATGTAGAAGAGAATGCCATCAGTGCAGTCGAGGTCAATGATACCCATTGGTGGCACTCTCCGACTTAAGCAATTTATATTGCTCATTGACATTTTCCAGGAGGACATTTTGGTAGGTTCAGCAAAGTTTGTCTTGGTTAGATCATCTCCTTATTCAAACTTTTCAGCAAGTGAAGTGGACTTGGCAGAAGCCCATGCTTTAGGACAACCGGCAAGTGAACTGGACGACCATGCTCTCTATCATCATGTCGCGGGCAGTCGGGATCTCCGGCGGCGTCTCTCAGCCTCCCTGTCCATCATGCAGGCAGCCAACTCTTCTGTCGTCTCTGCCTCAGCATCTCTCATCAGGACAATGACAAAGCTCAACCTCTAATGTGGTCAGGGGTGCATGGTAATCACCTGTCTTTCTAGCATTGAGTGGAAGTTCTTGTGCCTGGGCTGTGGTGTTAAAGAAGAGACTGATGTCATCAGCAAAGTCAAGGTCGGTCATGGCTACTACGGGATAGAGGCTCGATCTCCTTGGCATCAATGTGAATCCAAGATCCACCTTGTGACTGCCGATAGCACGTCTGAGGGCGAAGTCAATGATGAAAATGAATTGAGGGGAGGGTATCCCCTTCATGACTCCTGCCAAGATCCTACAATGGTCCATATCCCTGACCCTCGCATCCTTCCTCACTGTGTTTGTTGAAGGTAGCCATAGTGAGCGGCCTCCTGTATCGCAGATCGCATTGGACCTTGGGCTGTCGTCGGATAACCTCCTCCGGGAAGGCAATGCCATTCTGTCAGGCCAAGACCTGGCCAGCTCACCTGTCCGCAGCATCGATCCTGTCCACTCTCGGGACTTGAAGTAAATGCTTTGCCATAAGATTTACCATTAGCTTCCTTTAAAGGCTATAATAAGACTTGGGGGCACCACTCCTCTCAGGACTACCCTGGTTGCTGCCCTCGTCCGAACGAGCTCTACCTGCAAACCGGAGTTTGCAGTCAGAGAGGTCCTTCTCCTAGGTAGACTACCAATCTAGGCTTAGGAGTTCTACCTACCCGGAATGGTGATTAGAGAGGTCCTTCTCCTAGGTATACTACCAATCTAGGCTGAGGAGTTCTACCTACCTGGAATGGTGATCAGAGAGGTCCTTATCCTAGGTAGACTACCGATCTGGGCTGAGGAGTTCTACCTACCTGGAATGGTGATCAGAGAGGTCCTTATCCTAGGTATACTACCAATCTAGGCTGAGGAGTTCTACCTACCTGGAATGGTGATCAGAGAGGTCCTTATCCTAGGTAGACTACCAATCTAGGCTGAGGAGTTCTACCTACCTGGAATGGTGATCAGAGAGGTCCTTATCCTAGGTATACTACCAATCTAGGCTGAGGAGTTCTACCGACCTGGAATGGTGATCAGAGAGGTCCTTATCCTAGGTAGACTACCAATCTAGGCTGAGGAGTTCTACCTACCCGGAATGGTGATCAGAGAGGTCCTTATCCTAGGTAGACTACCAATCTAGGCTGAGGAGTTCTACCTACCCGGAATGGTGATCAGAGAGGTCCTTATCCTAGGTAGACTACCAATCTAGGCTGAGGAGTTCTACCTACCTGGAATGGTGATCAGAGAGGTCCTTATCCTAGGTAGACTACCAATCTAGGCTGAGGAGTTCTACCTACCCGGAATGGTGATCAGAGAGGTCCTTATCCTAGGTATACTACCAATCTAGGCTGAGGAGTTCTACCTACCTGGAATGGTGATCAGAGAGGTCCTTATCCTAGGTATACTACCAATCTAGGCTGAGGAGTTCTACCTACCTGGAATGGTGATCAGAGAGGTCCTTATCCTAGGTAGACTACCAATCTAGGCTGAGGAGTTCTACCTACCCGGAATGGTGATCAGAGAGGTCCTTATCCTAGGTAGACTACCAATCTAGGCTGAGGAGTTCTACCTACCCGGAATGGTGATCAGAGAGGTCCTTATCCTAGGTAGACTACCAATCTAGGCTGAGGAGTTCTACCTACCTGGAATGGTGATCAGAGAGGTCCTTATCCTAGGTAGACTACCAATCTAGGCTGAGGAGTTCTACCTACCCGGAATGGTGATCAGAGAGGTCCTTCTCCTAGGTATACTACCAATCTAGGCTGAGGAGTTCTACCTACCCGGAATGGTGATCAGAGAGGTCCTTATCCTAGGTAGACTACCAATCTAGGCTGAGGAGTTCTACCTACCCGGAATGGTGATCAGAGAGGTCCTTATCCTAGGTAGACTACCAATCTAGGCTGAGGAGTTCTACCTACCTTGAATGGTGGTTATAGAGGTCCTTCTGCTAGGTAGACTACCAATCTAGGCTTAGGAGTTCTACCTGCCCAGGATGGTGGTCAGAGTGGTCCTTCTCCTAGGTAGCAATCTAGGCTTACGTGTTCTACCTACCCTGGATAGTGATCAGAGAGGTCCTTCTCCTAGGTAGATTACCAATCTAGGCTTAGGAATTCTACCTACCCGGAACGGTGGTCAAAGAGGTCTTTCTCCTAGGTATACTACCAATCTAGGCTTACGAGTTCTACCTACCCGGAAGTGTGATCAGAGTTTTTCTTCTCCTAGGTGGCCTGTCTACTATAGCTGACGAGCCTAACCTGCTCGGAATGATCTGGTTTTTCGGCACCATTTAAAATTGCCTTTTACACTTCTGCCAATCAGTTTAAAACAGGGTTTGGCGCATCAAACCAAGCAGTAGGAGTCTGTTTAGAAGAGGATAGTTCTCCTGGGTTTGTCTTGACTGTCGTTGCTAAAACTGCATCAGAGATGAAAATGTTTTGCAAAAACTCTATTGTAGGGATGCATCGATTGAGCAAAAAGTGATGAATGACGAAATTTATTGGTATTCGGACTAGCTGATGTGCATAAATAAGCACGTGTAGCTATACCAACTCATTTGCATAAGCATCTGGCTTGCCAATGAATACACTACATGCATTGCCTGACTCTCAGAACATAGGTAAAAACATTTCTTTATCATGGTTATTTGCCTAGTTTCAGAGATATTGGGGAAAACTAATTTTTCTGCTATGGCTGCCACTTATTTGCATATATTTTGTTAAAATTACTTACCACTAATAACAACTTCATGAAATGTGTAATCGTTTTATGAGACCTTCAAAACATGGGTGTAGCACTTCAATTGTCATCTTTGCTTTCCTAGTTACCGAGATATTGAAGAAAAATGATTTTTCTGTAATGGCGGCACTAATTTGCATATTTATGATTATTAATTACCACTTATTACTTTGGAAATTTTTCAATCCTATTCTGTGACCTTTAACATCTAGGTACAGACTCATCGATCGTCATTTTTGCTTGCCTGGTTACAGGGGTTTGCTTAAAATGGTTCAAAAAGGTCAAAAATATGATTATGCAAATTAGATAGTCAAAAACTCATAAATTCGCTTGGGAACCATTTTTTCCGGATTCAGCACACCGAAAATGTGTTAAAAAGTCGGGTTCCAGACTTTTACCCAAAAATGCCTCAATCAGTCACTTTTCCAGGAATCCGCCTAGACTATCTTGTGTCGTACAAAAAGAACCCAAATCATTAGTTAATTGATTGTTCAATGGGTTTACATGTTGTTGTTTTTGCATTCACAGCTTCGCACTAGAGGGGACGTCCGCGGCATGGTCGTGCACTAATAGAGAAGGATGGTGAAGTCTCACAGACTGTATTGGATCGTCTTTATATAATGGATAATGTGTTTTGAAGTAAAATAACTAATACTTAATTAATGTCAAGTAGATGCTAACTAAATGAACAATAATTTTCATGCTAGTAAGGTTTGTGATGGTATTGGTGCTTTCCAACGAACAATAGGGCAATAAGAACTGAGACCGGTTTGGCAGCAGCTTATTTCACTCCATATATCCTGCCCCATCCCCACCCTATCCTGCCCCATCCCCTACCCTATCCTGCCCCATCCCCTACCCTATCCTGCCCCATCCCCTACCCTATCCTGCCTCATCCCCTACCCTATCCTGCCCCATCCCCTACCCTATCCTGCCCCATCCCCTACCCTATCCTGCCCCATCCCCTACCCTATCCTGCCCCATCCCCTACCCTATCCTGCCCCATCCCCTACCCTATCCTGCCCCATCCCCTACCCTATCCTGCCCCATCCCCTACCCTATCCTGCCCCATCCCCTACCCTATCCTGCCCCATCCCCTACCCTATCCTGCCCCATCCCCTACCCTATCCTGCCCCATCCCCTACCCTATCCTGTCCCATCCCCTACCCTATCCTGCCCCATCCCCTACCCTATCCTGCCCCATCCCCTACCCTATCCTGCCCCATCCCCTACCCTATCCTGCCCCATCCCCCACACCCACAACCTGTTTTTATAGGGGTGCTTGTGGTTTTTTATGTTTTTGTTCATATTTAACCGAGTTCGTTGCTTTAAATAGGAAGAGTAACTTCATGGTGTTAGCCAGCTATAGTAAAATAATGTTTGTTTCGTAAAAGTGTTATCAGAAGAGTATTGTGTTTGTGTGACCTTTGACCTCATTGTTTGTAGAAGTTTGTATTTTAACATTTTTAAGGAAAGTCAAATTTCATATTTTGAATTGCATTATTGTAATTTTACTTTTTGATATTATTAAATGCTTGTTTGTTTTTAAGTAGAGGACCGTCTTTATCCACACATCATTTTCTTCAATACCTTCCTCGCATAAATCTTGATGCCTTTATTTTTTTGATAACTATCGTAAAAGTTCGCCACCTACCACTGGATATAAGCGAAATCATCCTAGCCTGGCCTCTTCACCTTTCACCTAGATCCATATGCAGACGATCACCGTAGTGCGGCTCAGTGCCAAACGTCAAAACGGGGTATACAATATCTTTCATCCTCAAGGATGAAAACAGGTGCTTGATTTTTAGAACTAGTAATTTCATTGGACATAATATTTCATTCATTTTGTTCCAGTCAGAATTTGTGCCGCACACAATTTTAAGTTATGGGCATGATGTTTCTTTATTCTGTTAAATTGCAACTTTAAATGTTAAAGTTTAATTGTCTCAGAATTTACACAATAAAAAATCCCAAAACTAAATGAAAAATATCGTAATGGTAGACTTTCCAACCCTAGGTGGCAGCAGACTTATCTGGTAAGTTTCCATTGTTTACGTAGTTCTGAGCATGCGCACATTACCGAGAACAATGGATTTTACCTGGTAAGTCTGCTGCCACCAAGCGTCCTGAAAGTCTCCATTGAATGTTGATATTTTAATTAATACAAATCTAAAAAGAAAATGCTATTTATACATGAAGTATGAATAATAAAAGCGATGTTAAAGTCACCTGGAAGTGGTATTTTGTCAAAATAAAGCTTTTGTCACTAAAATATGTGTTTTGATGAGTGGAATATGAATAAACAATTAACTAAGGTTTAACAAAAATTGTTCTATGCTATTTACAAATTTGAAAATAAGCCCGACCCAAGCCCGACCGCTGATCGTGACGTCAATCGAGGCGCGATGAATCGCATGCAGTGTGAATGCAATCCCTTGATGAACAATACTAAAAACCGACTGAGATATATCTAGTGAACCTACATGTATACATACGCAATAGATGTTGAATTTGCATCGGCGATAAAGAATAATATTTTTGGTTTTTTACCCCTGCACCGATGTGTGTTAGCACTGTATAAATTATGTATACAATTTGGAGGACTTCGCCGCCAGGTCAAAGTGCGCTTTAAATTATTGTACAGCAAGGAAGCATTGCTCGCTTTGCTCCATTATTGCATGTGGCGTGTTGGAACATCATTCTTTATATTTACATTTATTAAATCAAGACAAACTCAACACCATGACAAATGTACAAAGACATTTAGGCTGGTTTGCAGTGATGTGTCTCCTACTGGATTGGATGCTTTGGGTAGGAGTGATAAAGGGTCTTGGATTCATGTTACCGACTTTTAAGGAGCAGTTTGAAACCTTTGAAGTCTGCAACCTTGTTTGAAATGCTCATTATTTCTTCCAATCGGTTGAGGATAATACATTAATATTTGTGCTTAAGTGTAACTTTAATTGTATGTTGTCATAGCTAGTATTCATGCTTCAGAATGATACATTATGACAATACACGTATTGTTTAAAAACAAAGCACCATTCCTATGTACATAATGTGGTTTATATTATGCTATTTTAATGGATTTGTTTATAGGAATTTTTGCTGGACCTTTAAGTTCCCTAATTGGAACGAGGGCTGTTGTCATGATGAGCGGTTTGATGGCTGGGTGTTCGTTGATTCTTTCATCCTTCGCGTCTGGTCTCCCTCAGATCACGCTTTTATTGGCGTTTGGATTGGATAATAATTTTGCTAGATTATCCCTGTCCAGAAATGATAAACCAAATTTTGCAAGATTGATGATAGGTAAAGGTACTGGAAACTATTGGTAATTACTAGAAAAATAAATGTTAGCATAAAGAGTAACTTACGTGGTACCGAGCAGTGGAGAGCTGTTGCTAGCAAACACTTTGAGAAGGGGCTCCCTCTGAAGTAACGTAGTTTTTAAAAAAAGAGGTGTAATTTCTCACTAAAAAAATAAAAGCCTTCAGGTCTGAAGCCTGATATTTTTATTAGGCATCTGAAGTGAAAGTTAGCACACTTTGTGCAATAGGGGTGTTTTTCCTCGCATTATTCTCTTGCAGCTTCGATGACCAATCGCCTCCAAATTTTCACAGACTTGTTATTTTATGCATATGTTGGGCTTTACCAAGTGAGAAAACTGGCTTTTGACAATTACAAATAGTGTCCAATGCCTTTAATTAGATGTGAAAATGAATTCGTGCATTCACAATTCTCAATATAATTTATCCAGATGTCATTTTCGGAGAGGTCACCAATTTACCAGAATTCCTACAAACACAAACACGTGTTAATCCAGTAAGCAGAAAACTTCCCTGTGTTCTCCCAATGAAGAAATAACCTCACTCTGTCGGAACACCCGGAACTCTTTTCTTTTAAGTCCTCGTTCTTCACTCTCTTTGGTTTCAAGATTTCATTATAACTCAATTGTTTAGTAGGCCTACTCGGTTTAGTAAGTTATTAAAAAAGTGGGGTTACTAAACAAAGTTGGTGTGAAAGGGTTAACAAAATTGTACCCACTTTATATGTGAAGGCTCAGAGATACCTGTAAGTGTAATGGAGACCTTGAACGTCGCGAGACTTATTTACACGATCAAAAGGCAGTGGCAGATATGACATTTATTTTTCTCTGTTTGTAGTTCACAATTTGCGCACGATTCCGAGATCAATGAACTTATTTGTTGCAAAGACGTTCCGCTGCCAATTAACGTGTTCCCGCAATAAATGTCTCCCATCTATACTTCCTCAAGATGTAACATATTTTCAGATAAAATCATGTTTGTTTTCGCTGGAGATCTGCTTAGAACAAATCGTTCAGGCTTCGGTTTGAAAATAAACAATTAATATTCTCCTTATTAGCTAATTTGTTGTCCTAAATAATAACCTTTTTACGGAGCCCTTAAAGGCAGTGAACACTATTGGTAAGTGTCAAAGACTAGCCTTCACAGTTGGTGTATCTCAACAGATGCATAAAATAACAAACCTGTCAAAATTTGAGCTCAATCGGTCATCGAAATTGCGAGATAATAATGAAAGAAAAATAACCCTTGTCACACGAATTGTGTGCGTTTAGATGGTTGATTTCAAGACCTCAAGTTCTAAATCTGAGGTCTCGAAATCAAATTCGTGGAAAATTACTTCTTTCTCGAAAACTATGGCACTTCAGAGGGAGCCGTTTCTCACAATGTTTTATACCATCAACCTCTCCCCATTACTCGTCACCAAGAAAGGTTTTATGCCAATAATTATTTTGAGTAATTACCAATAGTGTCCACTACCTTTAAAGGGAGAGGTAAACAAATATTGAAAAAGTAAAAACAATACTGAAACTAGACATTAGGTGTTTGTGAACAAACACAAAGCTGTTCCGTGTTCTTTTTCTTTGATTATGTGTTAAAATTACCAAGGAGTCTTTAACTGAAAAAAAGTTTGAAAAATACTGTACAGTGTCTTGAGTTACGGTGCCACTTCATGGGGTCACGGTAACCTAAGGCTAAGGAGTCTGTAACTGAAAAAGGTTAGAAAATCGGTTGTGTAGTTCTTGAGATATGGTGCCACTTCTGGTTGACCCGGAAGTAGAGGTCAACTTGGGGTCATGGATTTTCAAAGTTTATTTTTAATGCCTTAGGAGGATAAAACTGAACAAAAAGGATTGAAAATCGGTTGTATAGTACTTGGCGTATGGTCCCACTTCCGGTTCACCCGGACGTAGAGGCCAACATGGGGTCACGGGTTTTCACAGTCAATATTAATGTAAAGGAGTCTGTAAGTGAAAACAAATTGAAAATCGGTTGAGTAGTTCTTGAGATATGGTCCCACTTCCGGTTGACCCGGAAGTAGAGGTCAAATTGAGGTCACGGTTTTTCCAAATTTTTCTCCTATCCCACAAACAGTCGACATTATTAAAGAAGAATGTCGTCTTCCTGTGATAATTTATCTCGGAATGTCGACATCCTAAAAGTAGGATGTCGTCTTCCTGTGATAATTTATCTCGGGATGTCGACATCCTAAAAGTAGGATGTCGTCTTGCTGTGATAATTTATCTCGGGATGTCGACATCCTAAACGTCAGTTGTCATCTTCCTGTGGTAATTTATCTCGGGAAGTCGACATTCTAAAAGAAGAATGTCGTCTTCCTGTGATAATTTATCTGGGAATGTCGATATCCCAAAAGTAGGATGTCGTCTTGCTGTGATAATTTATCTCGGGAAGTCGACATCCTAAAATTAGGATGTCGTCTTCCTGTGATAATTTATCTCGGGAAGTCGACATCCCGAAAGTAGGATTTTTTTTGTTGAAATAATTTTACTTGTATACGTTTTGTTAACTAGTATTACATTTCCAACAATATTTCTAATATTCATGGTCATAAACTACGTTAAACTAAAATAATGGACGGAAAAAATGTCCCACGTAAAACTCCATAAGCTTTGGAACATAATGGTCCCGCAAGTTTAAATACGCGCGAGACTTGCTTAGTCCACACAGAAGGTAATAAATAATTTAGTACAAGCAAATGCAGTCGTACAATAATAGAAAACAAAAACTAAAAATCAATGCAAATCATATGTAGGGGATGGAGGGGCCCATAAAAAGCAAACCTTAACGAGTACGGACCCCCCCCCCCTTTTTCTAACGAAGAAAGCAATGTAAGCAATTCTATTTAGTGGGTGTAATCTTATGTAGCGGCAAAACAATTCAAAATTACAGGAAGAACAAACACAAAAACAGTTAGCGTAAAATAAAACTTAACCATATATTTAAATGAAACAGATAAACAAAATACCCAACATCATAATAAAACATAAAAGGGAACACTATTTGTGTGATAAAAATAAATACTAGAGAAAATGGGCCCCACAACTCTTGCTGGGGAAAAAACCATGTCGAAATATACAATTGTTATCCATTAGAGACGTTTTGTAGTCACTTTGGTTGGGGAGCGAGGAATCTAGCAAAAACACACGAAAATCCCATGGCTGGGACATCAGTTTATACACCAGACAAATCTATTATATGGATATTCTTTTGAATATTTTATTTTGTGCATATGGTCCGTGATTCATGGTCAGTTGAATATAAGTGGGCGGTTGTATCAACAACAGACTTTTATCCTTTTGATCACCATCAGCCCCATGTATAATAAACTTCAACGGCTGACGATTGCACTTTTGGTATTGTCATTGTTAAAGTCCGGTTCCATTGTGTGCATCGGCGATAAAGAACAATATTTTTGGTTTTTTACCCCTGCACCGATGTGTGTCAGCACTGTATAAATTATGTATACAATTTGAAAGAACTTCGCCGCCAGGTCAAAGTGCGCTTTAAATTATTGTACAGCAATGAAGCATTGCTCGCTTTGCTCCATTATTGCATGTGGCGTGTTGGAACATCATTCTTTATATTTACATTTATTAAACCAAGACAAACTCAACACCATGACAAATGTACAAAGACATTTAGGCTGGTTTGCAGTGATGTGTCTCCTACTGGATTGGATGCTTTGGGTAGGAGTGATAAAGGGTCTTGGATTCATGTTACCGACTTTTAAGGAGCAGTTTGAAGTCCAGACTTGGCTAATTGGTTGGATGGTTGCTATCGTCGTAGGCGTCATTAATTTTGCAGGTGATTTGCTATTTATATTCCTCCTACGAAGCAGGTTGTATGACGTAATGTCGTACTTAAACTCCTAATGCCGTTCTTTCTAAAACCTTTGCCAACTGGCATATCTATCCATGACCACATGACTCGTCCATATTATACTAAACCGGCGTACATTGTCTCTAGTAATAAAACTGCTAGTAAACCCTACATCATGCCATGTGTGCTACTAAAAACTCTGCAACCTTGTTTGAAATGCTCATTATTTCTTCCAATCGGGTGTGGATAATACATTAATATTAATTGTGCTTAAGTGTAACTTTAATTGTATGTTGTCATAGCTAGTATTCATGCTTCAGAATGATACATTATGACAATACACGTATTGTTTAAAAACAAAGCACCATTCCTATGTGCATAATGTGATTTATATTATGCTTTTTTAATGGATTTGTTTATAGGAATTTTTGCTGGACCTTTAAGTTCCCTAATTGGAACGAGGGCTGTTGTCATGATGAGCGGTTTGATGGCTGGGTGTTCGTTGATTCTTTCATCCTTCGCGTCTGGTCTCCCTCAGATCACGCTTATATTGGCGTTTGGATTGGGTAATAATTTTGCTAGATTATCCCTGTCCAGAAATGATAAACCAAATTTTTCAAGATTGATGATAGGTAAAGGTACTGGAAACTATTGGTAATTACTAGAAAAATAAATGTTAGCATAAAGAGTAACTTACTTGGTACCGAGCAGTGGAGAGCTGTTGCTAGCAAACACTTTGAGAAGGGGCTCCCTCTGAAGTAACGTAGTTTAAAAAAAAAAAAAAAAAGTAATTTCTCACTAAAATAATAAAAGCCTTCAGGTCTGAAGCCTGATATTTTTATTAGGCATCTGAAGTGAAAGTTAGCACACTTTGTGCAATAGGGGTGTTTTTCCTCGCATTATTCTCTTGCAGCTTCGATGACCAATCGCCTCCAAATTTTCACAGACTTGTTATTTTATGCATATGTTGGGCTTTACCAAGTGAGAAAACTTTGACAATTACAAAAAGTGTCCAATGCCTTTAATTAGATGTGAAAATGAATTCGTGCATTCACAATTCTCAATATAATTTATCCAGATGTCATTTTCGGAGAGGTCACCAATTTACCAGAATTCCTACAAACACAAACACGTGTTAATCCAGTAAGCAGAAAACTTCCCTGTGTTCTCCCAATGAAGAAATAACCTCACTCTGTCGGAACACCCGGAACTCTTTTCTTTTAGGTCCTCGTTCTTCACTCTCTTTGGTTTCAAGATTTCATTATAACTCAATTGTTTAGTAGGCCTACTCGGTTTAGTAAGTTATTAAACAAAGTGGGGTTACTAAACAAAGTTGGTGTGAAAGAGTTAACAAAATTGTACCCACTTTATAACTGAAGGCTCAGAGATACCAGTAAGTGTAATGGAGACCTTGAACGTCGCGAGACTTATTTACACGATCAAAAGGCAGTGGCAGATATGACATTTATTTTTCTCTGTTTGTAGTTCACAATTTGCGCACGATTCCGAGATCAATGAACTTATTTGTTGCAAAGACGGTCCGGTGCCAATTAACGTGTTCCCGCAATAAATGTCTCCCATCTATACTTCCTCAAGATGTAACATATTTTCAGATAAAATCAAGTTTGTTTTCGCTGGAGATCTGCTTAGGACAAATCGTTCAGGCTTCGGTTTGAAAATAAACAATTAATATTCTCCTTATTAGCTAATTTGTTGTCCTTAATAATAACCTTTTTACGGAGCCCTTAAAGGCAGTGAACACTATTGGTAAGTGTCAAAGACTAGCCTTCACAGTTGGTGTATCTCAACAGATGCATAAAATAACAAACCTGTCAAAATTTGAGCTCAATCGGTCATCGAACTTGCGAGATAATAATGAAAGAAAAATAACCCTTGTCACACGAATTGTGTGCGTTTAGATGGTTGATTTCGAGACCTCGAGTTCTAAATCTGAGGTCTCGAAATCAAATTCGTGGAAAATTACTTCTTTCTCGAAAACTATGGCACTTCAGAGGGAGCCGTTTCTCACAATGTTTTATACCATCAACCTCTCCCCATTACTCGTCACCAAGAAAGGTTTTATGCCAATAATTATTTTGAGTAATTACCAATAGTGTCCAATGCCTTTAAAGGGAGAGGTAAACAAATATTGAAAAAGTAAAAACAATACTGAAATAATTTCGTTACCTAGAAATATTATATCCTTTGAATTATTGTTTTGTTCTCTCGAAATATTAACTTGAGAAACGAGGGAAACTTCTAATAGTATTTCGGGAGGGAGAAATAAATCTGCTGTTTTGTTTTACCTTCTTTCAACGGTTTTCTTTACCTGCTTTTGGGGGGCTTCGTCTTTTCGTTCGTCATCTTCGACAAATTTAAAATAATCTAAATATCCTCAACTATTGCATTTTTCTCTCGTTAAAGGACCTGGCATAAGTTGTGCCAACATCCTGTGTCGAGTAATGGTAGCGCAGTGTTTTGAAAGCAACTATGGGACAGCAAATGGCATCGCACAAGCTGGCTCCCCTCTTGGATTAATCGTAGTTGCTCCACTGGTTCAACTTTTTCTTGATATATATGGATGGAGAGGTTCTTTCCTGCTATTGGGAGGAATTACTCTGCATCTCGTCGTATGTGGCGCCCTTTTGAGACAACCATCAATCAAAAAGCACAATCAGGAGTCTTATCGCCTTGTCTCCTCCAGCGAGCATGGTACTTGTACAGAACACGAAAAACCACCAGCAAAGAGCACTTTGAAAGAAACTGTATTGGCTGTAAAGAGTCGGTTTGGTTTCTCCATTTGTTTCCAGTTGTCGTTTTGGGTAATAACAACAATATTTGTTAGCAATTCAATGGTCGATACCTTCTGGTGTATATACTACGTTGATCACGTGGTATTGAAAGGTTTCACTGCAAATGACGCCATTGTGCTTTCAACAGTTGCGGGCGTAGTGAAACTGTTCTTAAAGATCCTCGTAGGTGTTGTCGTAGATAAAAAGGTCTTGAAGTTGCGACCTGCAATGGCCATACTTGCAATAGGTTGTGCAATTTCCTTAATAACTGATCCATGGATGAAGTCTTACGGTTTGGTTCTGGTAAATGTCGCTATTTATACCAGTTGCGCAGGTGCATTAAATTCATTGACTGATGTATACGCCAGAGAGCTACTTGGAACTGAGCTTCTTGCCTCTGCATTCAGTTGGATGGAATTGATTAATGGACTTCTAATCTTTGTTGGTGGATTCCTCCCAGGTGAGTCAGATTTATAATTTTGTGTGAAGCAATTCTTCGCCGATCTTGACTCTTGGTGGCAGCCGACATTGCGGTGATACCTGTTGTTGTGCTGCGCTGCCTAGCGATCCGATCACTCACGGGTTATTGAGACTTTTACTTTGCAAATCGCTAGTACAAAAGAATGCTGGTCAACTCGTATGGAAACTGTCCAGGTACCACCGCTGCGGCCGCAGACCCCTGCCACAAAGAGTTCAAAATCGGTGAAGGATTTATGTAAGCCCTTTCTATGTGCTTGTACTTTTCCTTTTGGGCAAGGTGCAAAAAGCGTTGTCAATACGTGTTCGTATAGATGATTGTGAATTGTTACACGTCATTGGCAACTGTTTCACGACACTCCTTAAAGGCACTAGACACCAGCCTTTGGTGATGGGGACATTTTAGGACGCTAGGTGGCAGCACACTTATCGGGTACAGCCATTGCTCTCAGGAATGTGCGCATGCTCAGATTTACGGTACCAATAAAAATGCCAGGTAAGTCTGCTGCACCTAAACGTATCTTAGTGTCAAATACCAGTGTTCTCACTTGGTGTATCTCAACATAATATGTATCTGAACATAATATGCATGAAATAACAAACCTGTGAAAGTGGACTCAATAGGCTCTCGAAGTTGCAAGCTCTACATTGCTTGTTACCAAGTTTTACGCTAACAATAATGTTGAGGGGCTACCGATGGTTTCCAGTGCTGTCAATGTCCTCTGGGAGGGGAGTTTATCAAAACAATATTTTCAAACATTTTCAAAAGTAAAGTACTTATTATTACCTCAATTTGCAAAGCTAACAAAAGATGAGTTGGAAATTATGTGATAAATAATATATATACGATTTTTACATAACGATACTAAAACATAACAAATATAAAGCTGAACATAGTTAATTGAATTCCATTTTTTTTTTAATCTCAAGTTCGTTTTGTCTTTTCTTTTTGCACTAGGTTTGATACACGACATGACTGGAAGTTATGACGTGGCCTTTATCATCATGGGATGTCTTTTTGTCCCATCGTTGGTGGCGCTTTTAGTAGAACGCTATCGTCCGAAACGAGAGGCCTGATAATATACCAAACATTGTGGGCTTGAATGACAAGATGTAAACAAAAATATGTAAACGCTTTTCCGATTGTACTTGTTTTTTAAAAGCTGTTCCGACATAGTATAGTCGGAACAGCTATTATTTTCTTGAAGATTTTCTTTTCAAGCCGTTTCGACGTAGTAGTCGGAACAGCATGTATTGTTTTCTTTAAGATTTTGTTTTTGTCATGTTTCGACGTATAAGTGAGTAAGCCTACAACTATTGTTTTCTTTAAAGCCATTGGACACCTTCGGTACAGAAAAGAAGAAAAAAAATGCACAGATTTACAAATAATTTACAGGGTTTACAGAAGGTAATGGTGAAAGACTTCTCTTGAAATATTAGTCCATGAAATGCTTTACTTTTTGAGAAAACGGTAAAACAATATAACTTTTCGTTAGCGAGAATTACGGATTTATTTTAAACACATGTCATGACACGGCGAAACGCGCGGAAACAAGAGTGGGTTTTCCCGTTATTTTCTCCCGACTCCGATGACCGATTGAACCTAAATTTTCACAGGTTTGTTATTTTATATATTAGTTGTGATACACGAAGTGTGGGACTTGGACAAAACTGTTTACCGGAAGTGTAAAATGGCTTTTGATTGAATATATTTATATATACATGTACATTCATGGGGAGACCGATCTTTTTCACATGCTGCCCCTCGTCTATGGAACAAACTGCCTGCACTAGTAAAATCATCCGTTTCTTTGACCCAATTTAAAAAACAACTGAAAACACATCTCTTCAAACAGGCATTTGATTCAATGGTTTAATTATTGTTATTTTTATTACCTTTTAGGATGTTTTTTCTTAAATATTGCATTTGTATTATTGTATTCTATACCACATGTTCTAGATTTCTCTCAACTTAGGTTTACATTTTAATTTGTGTTGTTGTTATTGTATATTAATTAATGCTATTGTTTGTATTTTAGCGCCATGAGCACTTCTGTGGATTTGTGCGCTTTATAAGTTTTCATTATTATTATTATTATTATTATTATTATTATTATTATTATTATTATTATTATTATTATTATTATTATTATTATTATTATTATTATTATTATTATTATTATTATTATTATTATTATTATTATTATTATATTATTATTATTATTATTATTATTATTATTATTATTATTATTATTATTATTATTATTATTATTATTATTATTATTATTATTATTATTATTATTATTATTATTATTATTATTATTATTATTATTATTATTATTATTATTATTATTATTATTATTATTATTATTATTATTATTATTATTATTATTATTATTATTATTTCATTTTATCACAGCATGCAAAAGAAAGATCTCATTTTCCTTTGTGCCGGTAACTCCTCGAGCCGGGCTACGTCCCGTAGCCTTAGATCTCAAGGGTCTTTCTCAGGATCCTCGCTGTTCCCAAAAGCGCTGCCTTCTGTAATAGATCTACCCTCACATTTGTCCCTATTTCATCTAGATGTTTCCCCAGTGCTTTGGGAATGGTGCCAAGTGCTCCAACCACCACGGGGACTACTTTTACCTTTACCTGCCAAATCTTACGAAGTTCCCTGGCCAGGTCCTGGTACTTCTCGATCTTTTCCATCTCCTTCGAAGCTACCCTTATATCACCTGGCACCGCTATGTCAATGAGATGACACATCTTCTTCGTCTTATCTAATAGCACAACATCTGGACGCCTATGTTGTATAACATGATCGGTCTGAATGTTAAAGTCCCATAGGATCTTGACCTGGTCGTTCTCTACAACTTTCTCCGGAACATGGTCGTACCATTTCGCAAGTACTTTGACACCATACTTCTTACACAGATCCCAGTGAATCACCTTGGCAAGCTTGTCATGTCTTCCTTTGTACTCCGTCTGGGCCATCTTACTGCATTCGCTAACAATATGAAATACAGTCTCCTCTGCTTTATTGCACATTCTACACATAGGAGAGACGTTTGCTTTCTCTCCTATTATTATTATTATTAATATTATTATTAATAATTATTATTATTATTATTATTACTATTATTATTATTATTATTATTATTATTATTATTATTATTATTATTATTATTATTATTATTATTATTATTATTATTATTATTATTATTATTATTATTATTATTATTATTATTATTATTATTATTATTATTATTATTTCATTTAATCACAGCATGCAAAAGAAAGATCTCATTTTCCTTTGTGCCGGTAACTCCTCGAGCCGGGCTACGTCCCGTAGCCTTAGATCTCAAGGGTCTTTCTCAGGATCCTCGCTGTTCCCAAAAGCGCTGCCTTCTGTAATAGATCTACCCTCACATTTGTCCCTATTTCATCTAGATGTTTCCCCAGTGCTTTGGGAATGGTGCCAAGTGCTCCAACCACCACGGGGACTACTTTTACCTTTACCTGCCAAATCTTACGAAGTTCCCTGGCCAGGTCCTGGTACTTCTCGATCTTTTCCATCTCCTTCGAAGCTACCCTTATATCACCTGGCACCGCTATGTCAATGAGATGACACATCTTCTTCGTCTTATCTAATAGCATAACATCCGGACGCCTATGTTGTATAACATGATCGGTCTGAATGTTAAAGTCCCGTAGGATCTTGACCTGGTCGTTCTCTACAACTTTCTCCGGAACATGGTCGTACCATTTCGCAAGTACTTTGACACCATACTTCTTACACAGATCCCAGTGAATCACCTTGGCCAGCTTGTCATGTCTTCCTTTGTACTCCGTCTGGGCCATCTTACTGCATTCGCTAACAATATGAAATACAGTCTCCTCTGCTTTATTGCACATTCTACACATAGGAGAGACGTTTGCTTTCTCTATCCTTGCCTTCATTACATTTGTCCTTAGAGACTGGTCTTGCGCCGCAGTAATCAAGCCCTCTGTTTCCTTCTTTAGTTCTCCACTCTTTAACCAATTCCATGACTTGCTGCTGGCCACTTCCTCAGTACACCTCAAGAACCGGCCATGAAGTGGTTTGTTCCTCCAATCTTGATGTCTTTCCTCCTTCCTTTCCCTCTTGTACTCTTTCGGCCCAACTTCGTCTGCCCTCGTGTACCTTTGTGCAACTTTCAACAAGCTCTCCTCGGTCCTCCTGACATGACAATGCAAGCTTCTGCACTCGATGTTAACACTGTCCGCCACGCTAAGCAACCCCCTTCCGCCCTCTGACCTCGGAAGATAGAGTCTACTAACATTTGACCGCGGGTGTAGCATGCCATGCATGGTCATTAGTTTTCTTGTCCTCCTGTCAGTGACATCTAGATCTTCCTTAGTCCACTCGACAATACCCGCACTGTACCTCATCAAAGACACGGCCCATGTGTTAATCGCCTTAATCATGTTCCCCCCGTTTAGTTTAGACTTCAAACATTTCTTTACACGCCTGATGTATTCTGCCTTCAGCCTTACCTTTGATTCCTTGTGAAGGACATGGTCCGATTCAAGTACACCAAGATACCGATAACTCTCCTCCTCACCCAAAGCCCTCAACTGTGCACCATCTGGCAGAGCAATGCCATCGGAATGTACCCTCTTCCCCCTCTTCATGGTCATTGAAGCACATTTCTCCAGACCGAACTGCATCACAATGTCATCACTGAAAATCCTGACGGTCTGCACCAAAGAGTCGATCTCGGCCTCATTCTTCGCAAACAACTTCAAATCGTCCATAAAAAGCAGATGGTTGATCTTACATCCGTCCTTCTTCATTACATAACCTGCACTCACCTTCCTTAGAATCATCGACAGGGGCATCATCGCAAGAACAAACAGCAGCGGAGACAGAGAGTCACCTTGGAAAATACCTCTTCTTATGCATACCTTGCCCAGATTATCATCGTTGGCTGTCAGATTTGTTCGCCACGTCTTCATGCTCTCACCTAAAAGACGTTTTACTGCATCAGCCACTCCAACCATATCCAGACATTCCATTATCCATGTGTGCGATACCATGTCATACGCCTTCTTGTAGTCAATCCACGCCATTGCCAAATTAGTCTTTCTGCTCCTGCAGTCCTTCAGTACAGCCTTATCGATGATAAGTTGATCCTTCGTACCTCTGGACCGCTTCTTACAGCCTTTCTGCTCCTCCGGAAACAACTGCTGGTCATCCATATGGCGATATAGGTCTTCTGCAATCATACTGGTCAAGAGTTTATACATCACAGGTAAGCACGTGATTGGTCTATAATTACTGGCAATGTTACCTTTCTTGACATCCTTCATGATCAGCACTGTTTTTGCCTCAGTCATCCAAGATGGGACCTTACCCTGTACTAGACAGTCTTGCAATTGTAGGGCCATTCGCTCATGCAAACTACGGAAGTTCTTCAACCAGTACCCATGCACATGGTCCATACCCGGGGCTTTCCAATTTGGCACCTTCTTTATCTGTCTCTTAACCTTGTCCACGTCAATCTGGAACCCTTCTTGCTGTTGTACCCCTCTCAATTCATCTTTCACATCTGTTAGCCATTCCGCTTGTCGGTTGTGTTTTACTGGTTTGTCCCAAATACCACCCCAGAAAGTTTTTGCCTCTGTTGGTCTCGGAACCGCTTGCGTGCTGTCAGCCTTCCCATCCAATTCCTTAAACAACTGACGCTGATTGGTGTTAAATAATCTATTCTGGTGAAATTGTCTAACCCTGTCGTCATACCTCTTCACTTTTGCAGCCTTAGCCTTAACCCTTTGCTTAATCTCCTCTATTACAACACTCACACCCTTACGTTTGACGTTGTACTTTGTCATAATTGTATTCCTTAAGTCTGAACTATTCAATAAACCCTTATTCATTTGTTCTATTCTACTGAGATCTCTTCGCAAATCTTTAATTTGACCCTCCATCCGACGTTTCCACCATGGTGTACTGTTCCCTTGTTGAGACACCTCTACCCCTAACTTTTCCCCTACTACAACTGCCCCTGCAAAAATAAGACGGTTAGTTTCCGATAAATTATCCGTACTTACCGACCCAAGGACTTTACTTACCACGGCTGACATTTCTGTCAGCCTTTTCCTTGGGACCCGGCGCAAAGCTGGAATACTCCACCCGTTTGACCCCTTCGCCGCTTCCATCACCTCTTGAAGCCTAGCCTTAATCTGCACTTCCTCCTCCGTGAACTCTAAGCCCTCCTCATCGTCGATGCCATCATCATCCTGACCATTTCGCAACCCTGGCTGGTTCACCTCATCTTCACTCTGTGAGCTAGCAGCAGCCGCCTCCTCCGGTATTTGGTGGTTAACAATATCTGTTCCATCACTTTCAGCTTGTACTATCCTCCTCATCTCCTCAATTTCCACATTGGTTAACCACTGGTTCCGTTTGATAGTACTTATCTGGTCTGCAAGACGCTGCTCACTAATCTCAAACATTCCTTGATCTTGCCATAGGCTTATCATTCTCCTTCTGTATCCTCTCTTGTCCGGTTCACTCTTAATATAGCAGTCCATCGCAATTTTGTTATCGTTCTTACTCCATTTTCTCCTGGTTCCACCACGAATCCCGTTGTGAGCAGTTTGGATACGATCTGGTAGCACCTGCTCAGGCATACCAACCAGATCGGGTGAAGGACTTCCTCTCTGGGAGTTTGTCACTCTTTCACCGTTGAATTGATGCTCCATAGCACTCATTATTAACATCACAAAATTGTGAGAAATTATTATTATTATTATTATTATTATTATTATTATTATTATTATTATTATTATTATTATTATTATTATTATTATTATTATTATTATTATTATTATTATTATTATTATTATTATTATTATTATTATTATTATTATTATTATTACATATCTTTCTTTTATTTTGTGTACGGATCGGAAATAAAGTTAATTTAATTGAAAACAAACTGCGGATTTAATTTTGTTGATAATTGGTAATAAAAAAAATGTATCCAATAAAAGGGAAGGTTTCAGATATCTCTCCTCCCCTTTGTGGGTGGGACGGTGGTTGGGACGAGGAGAATTTACAATCAATTTTTATCTAAATGGAATGTCTACGTTTGGTATGCACTGTCATGGCAATACACACTTTTGGTTTGAATCCTATAGCGGCTTTCGATAATATAAAATCAATTTGAGAAACATTTCACTCCAATGTGGTGTGGTTTTGTTACCATAAGTTCTGTGTGACTTAACAAAAATAATATCAATTGATATATCGTTCTTTCCTGTTTTTTGCTTTCCGCAACTTTGTAAAATGAATAGAGTGTTTTCCTCTATAATGTAAATGGAATATCCCTCTGGTTGTATATGCATTCCTGCCGTATCACGGTCAGCTCCCACAGTGTGGGGATATCTGCACACAACAAAAAAAATTATTGAAAAATAATGTTTTGTAACCGTCACAGTTGAGTGGTATCCAATATTATTGTAGTATTCAACTCAATACATAAAATGTCTGCGGAAAGGGAGCCAACAAACTTCTATTTTGTCATTTCCTTGTAGAGTTGAATCCGTATTGTTAAAAAAATCACGCACATTATCGGAAGTGTTTTGTCATTAGGGCACAGCTCACAAGTTGAGTGGACCAAAACAGACGAAGGATTTACATTATTTTTGTCTAAACTGTATTGTTCCTTGTAGTTTGGGAATAAGCTGGTGTGTTTCAGAATTGTACGAGAATCGTCCAGAAGGACCGAGAATCCCGGAAGGCATTTACACAGGTGGAAAGTGACGGGAAGACCCGGGTGGAGACTGCTGAACGTCACGGTGCGATCTCATTTCACGGAGGTATGGTATTGTCAAAGACCACTAATTTCACTTGGTGTATCCCAACAAGCATAAAGTGACAAATCTGTGAATATTAATTTGGACTCAATTTGTCAGTTTTGCTGTCAAATGCCTATAATCATAAAGGCTACGGATGTTCGGTATTTTATTATTAAGAATTAACCTCTTCCTCAAAAAATATGTTACTTGAGAGGGAGCCGTTTCTCACAATGTTTTACACTATCGAAATCTCACAATGTTTTACACTATCAACATCTCTCCATTGCTCGTTACCAGGTAAGCTGTTATGGCTAAAAATTGTCCAATAGTGTATATATATATATATATAGCCCAATGGCGTATCATTATAGACTGTGCAAGTCTTGCGCATGTCTAACAACATACATGTGAAAATTTGGGCACGAACATCAGCACCGTACCAACACCAACAGAAAAACAAACACACGCACTAGCATAACAACAACACCATGTAACAGATACTTTGCTTATTTATTTCCTCGTCATGTTTTGTCTATCAGAACCTTTAGCAAAAGAACTTTCTAGACCAAAAGATGGATGGCCAAACTCAGCAAAGACAAACTCGGTTTTCCGCTCTTGTGGTTCTCGTTCTTCTGTCATCACAGTGTTGCTCACAAGGTTAGTCGAGTCAAATTGTTATCAATACAAAGACTGCGATTGGTGCATGATGATCACGTGCACAAAATCTGGACCTAATTGCGTAATCGTAAGAAAACTGCCAAATATTGTTCATGACCTCATGTTCCTATTCACAGGGAGGGGTCCTGAACCGTTTCAGGGTCAGTGTTCAGGGTAACACTGACCCTGAAACGGTTCAGGGGTCATTCAGGGTAACACTGACCCTAATACGGTTCAGGACCCCTCCCTCAATATCTGGGTGATTTTGACATAATGTCAAAAACTACACGTAACTTCAGATGTAGCCGTTTCTCACAGTGTATTATGGTATCAACAGCTCTTAAAATGACTCATGGCAGAAATCGTATCAAACATTCGCGCTCTCGTAGCGTTCTTCTTCTGGGTTCATGGCGATAATGTACTATACGAGTTAAGCAATCGGACCCCACGATTCACTTCCAAATTTAAATGAAGGTGTAGATGCTGTTTACAGTTGAGTGAACGTTACAGTTGAATGTCAACACAACCTTCAGCACAATAAAAAAAAAACACCTAAAATATCCCACACTGAGTAATCCAATGCGAACGTGTATGGCAAGCCATATGCCCAATAATTCGATTAACACTGTTTATCACCGATAAACACTGTTTATCGCCGTTAAACACTGTTTATCGCCGTTAAACACTGTTTTTCGACCGATAAACACTGTTTTTCGAGGTGATAAACAGAGTTTTTCGATAAACAACGTTTATCAACTGATAAACACCGTTTATCAACTGATAAACACTGTTAATCGAAAAACTATGTTTAACAAGCGATAAACAGAGTTTTTCGAGGTGATAAGCAGAGTTTTTCGATAAACACTGTTTATCAAATGATAAATGTTTATCGAAAAACAGTGTTTATCGGTCGATAAACACAGTTTTACGCCGACGCCAGATGCCCAACAATTCAATAAACAGTGTTTATCAGTTGATAAACAATGTTTAGCGAGAAAAACTGTGTTTATCAACTGATAAACAGAGTTTTTCGATAAACACTGTTTACCGAAAAACTATGTTTATCAAGCCATATGCCCAATAATTCGATAAACACTGTTTATCACAGATGAACACGATAAACACTGTTTATCTCCGAAAAACAGTGTCTATCGGTCGAAAACTGTGTTTATCGGCGATAAACAGTGTTTATCGGTGATAAACAGTGTTTATCGAATTATTGGGCATAATTATGGCTTGCCATAAACGTTTGTATAACAAAGGCACATTTTCACACCGTGCCAAAGCATTACGTAGAACTATACCAGAAATGGTACAATGACAACAAAACTGTTGTATATAATATAATTGCTTTACGATTAATTATAGAATAGTTGTTCCGTGTCTCTTGCTCTCTTTCTCGACGGGCAAGGAAGTGGGAAATTGATTTATCGGGGGAAGTACTGGCACACGGTTGGAAAGAAAGATTATTCATGAAATGGTCCAACTTGGCTCCCCACAACTAGGCTTGGCACACATTCGCAATTTATGTAATGTGTTTTGCAAATAGTGTCGTGTATTCTGTTTGTCTAGTCTGTCTTGTGTTTTCTTTCTTCTGTATAGTATTTTATGTTGTTTTTCTGTCCAAGGTTAAGGCACAAAAGCGGCACAAAAGCCTCTGCTTCACCCTAACCTAGTTGTTGTCATACTTTAAAAGCTTCCTAATATATAACTATCTAAATCATTGTAAACTTTGATATCCTAAGATACTAAGTAATACTGTAAACTACTCATAATTTGAATCTAATCATCAAACTTTGTAAAATGTGTAAGTGTACATGAAGGGCAGCAATGAAATAATGTGTGCAAATACAATACAAAAACAAATACAAATACGATTCCCTTACGGGTACCCACTACTTCTGGGTCATGAGAAACATCGTTTAAACTATTATATAATTGTTTTGTCTTGCCAAATAATTGTCAAGACCAGAATTGGAACCCACACTCTGATGTCATTATTGCTCCATATGCTACGTTCACGGTATTTTTTGTTTATAACCACGGGTAAGGAAGGATTATTGTGTGCTCTGCAAATCTATCATAATTTATTGTACCCTCTGCGCATAATAACACTCCACAGCTGTTCCGTTTATAAGGGAATTCGAAGACATGGGAATTGGAAGACGTGGTTTGAATAATTAAATTGTTTTGCAGTAACGGATACAGTACCCCAAGAGCCGTCTGAATTGGAAGATAATGTATGCTCTGGGGGGAGGACGTGCGGGGACTGTACTGCCATTGATCCCTCATGTGGCTGGTGCACACAGCAGGTTAGTTGGTTACTTATTCAAAAATGGCGCTATATAAATGTCATGTTTACTATGTGATTGTTGCGCACAACAGGTTAGTGCTTAGTTGGTTACTTATTCAAACAATGTGACTGGTGCGCACAACAGGTGTGTTCAGTTGGTTACTTATTCAAACATGTGACTGGTGCGCACAACAGGTGTGTTTAGTTGGTTACTTAATCAAACATGTGACTGGTGCGCACAACAGGTCTGTTTAGTTGGTTACTTATTCAAACATGTAACTGGTGCGCACAACAGGTGTGTTTAGTTGGTTACTTATTCAAACATGTCACTGGTGCGCACAACAGTATAGTGTTTGATTGGTTACTTATTCAAACGTGTGACTGGTGCGCACAACAGGTTAGTGTTTAGTTGGTTACTTATTCAAACGTGTGACTGGTGCGCACAACAGGTTAGTGTTTAGTTGGTTACTTATTCTGGTACACATAACAGGTGTTGTTTACGTGATCCATTATGTGGCTGGTGCACACAGCAGGTTGGTTACTTATTCCCAGTGGTTGATGGCCAATAGTTGGTTACTTATTCCACCATAGTGTGGCTGGTGCGTACAGCAGGTTAGTTGGTTACTTATTCCCACATGTGGCATGGTAGTAGAGACTTTATATTAATACGAGTACTCTAGTTTGGATAGCTAGAAGAGAATAAGGAGATGTATCAACTTCAAAATACAAGCAAGCAAATTATGGTCCTACTAACTTGAAACCCATCAAGTGTCAAACCATGCAGCCACTTAAAAAGTCGCGCCTTCCTGTCATGGTCACTAAGACGTCATGTCCTGTTCGATCTAGGATTTTCGATACAGCAGATTCAAAATGGAAGTAGTTAGTTGTAATTATTAAAAACTGTATTCTATTTTGTGGTCTACATCTTGTTTCCTTAATACTTTTATGTTTTCATTGCAAGTTTCAAATAAATCCCTCTCGTGTCATTTTACTTTCTCGATCCATGGTATGGTGTCTAAAAGATGGATCAGGCTGTTTTTCATATACATGTACTTATCAAAATATTGTTTTAGTATTTGCTGAAGTTCTTGTAAAACTATAACTGGGTGGAACACGAGCTGTAGTGTCAAAAAGTAAATTTATATAAACTTTTGACTCGCCACACTTATAGCACTTTGACGATTATTTTCAGGGGTTTACGGAAGACACTGGCTTTCTAAGGTGTGATCTAATTCAGAACTTAATCAACAAAACATGCCTGAATATTACCTATCCAGTCAGCAGCGTCATCATAGAAGAGGTTTGTAAGATTCATTTGTTATGAATTAAAGACCAATCCCAACTTCAAAACTGCTTAAGCATACAAAATATTGCCAAGCCCAAACAAAATAATGCTTACCAGAATTAGGTTACCGGCGTATAATGTCATTTTACATATTTTTTTAAAATGTACCTGGTATCCTGCTTAGTTGTGCTTAGCAAACAAAATGTTGAGCAATATTTTTGGCATAAGCAGCTCTATGAAATTTTGGCCCTGGACTCGGTTAAACTCGTTGCATGACGCGAAAGGGACGCTGACGTAACGTTTTATGGACAAGAACAGATTTGGTATGATTTGATTTCTTTGGCCGCCTCAGTGAGGGCGCTGTTTGGCCTCAGAGGGGCACTGTTTCTAGACTAAACGAGCCTCGAAGAATGACGTCAGACATTCAGGCTATGATTCGCCCACAGACATAAAGAACCTATAGACGGACAGTGGGGGCGCCAAACTGTAATTTTGTACTTTCTTAAACCGAGGGCGGCTTTTAGTATACGTTTTGGGTAACCTTGAGGCAGAGTGCCCGCACTGTCTTAATTATATTTTATAAATTTGCATGAGATGATGACCCGATGCGGGATTGTAGCCTGATTATGTAGGACAACACTTCATAAATAATCCATATGACTGTTTGCAAATGTTGGGCGTTGAGGTTGAGCTGTAAAATGTCATGTTTACAACCCCTATTCCGGGAAATCCAGTCTAAACTCCGGGTTGCGTACGCTCGCGTCGAATGCACATGTACACACCATAGATATAGAATAGAATAACTCCCGTGTACATTTTCTGTGCGTTGCCGTCAGCACGTGACTTTTTGCCGTCAGCACGTGACATTTACACTTTGTTCGAACGGTTTTAGCTTTCCGGCGTGTTCAGTTTTCCGGGTGACCTGTTAGATACCGCCGCGAGTACCCTGGCGAGTACTGTAGTTCTCTCAGCAGTAACCCCAAATTGTTTATATTACGATTCTTTTCTGTGTAGTCACATAATCTCTTGCCCCATCTTTACATGTATTCATGGGTAAAACTTTAGGCAGGTCACACTCTGCTTGCATATAAAACAACTCATACGATCCACGCGTTTGCCGCTAGTTGTACTCGACTCGTGGACGCCGCCATGACAGCTTATACCGGAGGGTAACGGACGACTCAATACGGCACTAAAAATGGACTACTTTCGCTTGCTGTGCGCAGGCATCGCATGACGTAATGCTACCGTATTTGGTCATTCGGAAAACTGAACACAGCGGAAAGTTGAAATCGCCACACCGGCCTTTATGGGTATAGTCTGGTGCCGTCACAATTACGGTATCTGGACGTTGATTTCCATAGGTAGTGTCCGTCTATAGGTTCTTTATGTCTGTGGTTTCGCCTGAGTGGGGGCGCTGTTTGGCGTCAGTGAGGGCGCTGTTTCGCGTGAGTGGGGCGCTGTTTGGCTTCAGTGAGGGCGCTGGTTGGCCTCAATAAGTGCGCTGTTTATCCATGAGGGCGCTATGTTGTGGCTGAGTTCGGGCGGTGTGTTGGCCCGTATAGCTGTTCCTTTTGTAGTATCTTTGGCTGTTTCTCACGCCTGAACGATGACAACATTATTATTCAGTACATTTATTTCAATGCTGTCATACAAAACAATAATACAATAGCGTACATTTATGTCAAAATTAAAACAAGCAATATAGTATGAGGTATGATTAGGTACACAATACTTCAAAAAAATAAATAAATAAACAAGTAGTAATTTAAAGACAACATTTAGGTGTAAGGTTAAGCAAAATGCTTTTGTGCCCTAACCTATTGACAGACAAACATGATACTAAGGAACACAAACAAAGACAAAGACAAGGGACAACATGGTCAGACGATAGGTGTAGGCCTACAAACAACACAAAGGCGAGTCATCATTAAATGGACTCGTACTATTAAAGTCATGAATTATAGGGTTATAAGGAATATGCTTTCGTGAAGTAAGACGCCGATTACTACTAGTGTACCAAAGTATTCCCTATTTGAGAGACACAGACACACAGGTATACACAAGCTGACAGCTGAGACCAAACAAAGCAAACGATTAAAAAGAACACCATTAGAGTTTGATGGCATTACAGATAAGTATCTAGCAAGTAGTGTTTAAGTTTTCTTGAAAATGTACTGATTGTAGAAGGTTGCTTAAAACATGACCCGAGAATGATTCACTCGGAACAAGATCACACACCACCTCTCATCGGGGGGTTTCGAGAACAACACTTTACAAAATGGCAGCACAACATCAATAGAATAAGTAAATTAGATGCAAGTGACTCTCATACACATCGGTGTATGGGTAAAAACATTAAAGACTCTCAAATAGATTGTTAAAGTTGATAAGTTGAAAGTTAAAAGTCATCCAAAAGAAAATAAGGACAGTGTGGTCTCTTTTCTACTGTCGGGTTTCCAACTGATAAAAAACATCCTATTTAACTGACGAACCACGTTGTCACATGACCAGTACCGAACCTCTTTTCGTGGCGCTTTTATCACATCGTCGTTTGAGCGGATGAAACAAGAACAGCGATCCGTCTCGTTCTCAAGCATCCAAGAACACACCGCCCGAAATAAGCCGCGCTGTTTGGCCACGCAGAGGGCGCTGTTTGGCCTCAGACTTGTGACAGTGGTGCGTTTGTTTAACTTCCCTGGGTCGACCCCGGTGTGTGGCGTTTTTTTTTATCCAGGATGAACGTGGGTAATTTTTTGCACATGTATGTTCGTCCTGGAAGAAAAAAAACGCCACACACCGGGGTCGACTCAGGGAAGCTAAACAAACGCACCCATGTGAGGGCTCTTTTTGACCTTTTGACTCTTACTTAACTAAGTTTAAGCATGGAGCAATAAATTATGCTCCATGGTTTAAGAGGGAATTTTGACGAGTGTGACGTCTTCATGCACCTTTTATGGTTTTTTTCAATATTTCACTACCGGAAAGATTTTATCGATACTTGTCATTTGTACTGTACCCGACCATGAATTCACTAATATTGTTCATTTATCTGTTGTAGAATGAGGAGCTAAGAGATGCTGATGAAGTTCTAGGCGATCCTGTCCAAGTTGCACCTCAGAAAATCAGACTGAAACTACGACCTGGTATGTATTAGTGTTCCGTCCCAACTTGATAATCGTCCCAACTAGTTGGGACGTCCCAACTAGTTGGAACGCCCCAACTTTAACACTCAAGTTGGGACCAGGCCCAACTATAGTTGGGACGATTATCAAGTTGGGGCGGAACATTAATAAGCCATAACCTGGAATTATACCTTCATTAATTCAACTTCATGGAGAATCTGACTTTGAGTTGATGCCACTCGGTTCTGCTCTGAGCGAGCCAGGTCGGAGCATGAATTATGCGGTTCAGTGAGAGGGTCAATTCGACTCTAGTGTATCTGCCCACCAGTGGCCTAATCCTAAACATGCTAAACAAAATTAATTGTCCCAATTTCGCCATGGAATCATTCAAAGGCAAAATTCAAGAACTAACACTAACGGCCGTCGGGAGGAGGGTTACGTTATCGCAACTATAATAGGTGCAACCTCGTTCTATAAGCATCATTTTAATTGGGATTTATTTCAATGTATTAAATATTATGGTGCAAGTACCTCAATCAAACCTGTTAAATATCAAGAGTAGTAGAGCGCATTATAATAATTAGAGTCCCCAGCACTTCTTCCACAAGGTTTCTAGAAGTACCCCAGCACCACACACCTGCAACCTATACATCCTTGAAGAAACACCCTTGTCACCACACTAAGTTGTGTCCTTCTTTCAGATGCTTGAATTCGAGACCTTAAAAAATTAATTTCTAAGGCCTCAAAATCAAATTCAAATATTTTAGTGAGAAATAACGATGTTATATTTAGAGGGAGCCTTTACCTCACAATGTATGATACAATTAACATGCTTACAATTATTTTGGGCAATTACCAATTATTTTAAGCAATAACCAATAATATCCAGGGCCTTTAAAGGAACACGTTGCCTTGGATCGGTCAAGTTGGGCTTTGAAAAGCGCTTGTAACCGTTTGTTTTAAAATGCATATGGTTAGAAAAATGTTTTAAAAGTAGAATACAATGATCCACACACATTTGCCTCGAAATTGCGTGGTTTTCCTTTTACTTTGCGAACTAACACGGTCGGCCATTTAGGGAGTCAAAAATCTGACTCCCATAAATGGCCGACCGTGTTTGTCGAAGAGGTAAAAGGAAAACCACGCAATTTCGAGTGATGTTTGTGGATCATTACATCTACTTTTAAAATATCTTTCTAATCGTATATGCATTTTATAACAAATGAATACAAACGATTTTCAAAGACCAACTAGACCGATCCAAGGCAACGTGTTCCTTTAACTGAAATTTATCTTATTGTTTTATTTCTCCCCGTCACCTTACAGGTGAAAGTGTGAATCTGAGTGTGTCTGTGCGTCAGGCCAGGGATTACCCGGTGGACCTCTATTACGTCATGGATTTAAGCAGGTCAATGTGGGATGATTTAGACAACCTTAAGGAGTTAGCCGATACAATAGGTACGCCTTGACCCTAAATCGAAATCAAATGTGACTTGACCCCGCTTTGAGTCAGTTTGACCCTAATCTATTTATACGTGGCTTTTCGCAAACCTTGCATTGGCTTGGGCTCTGTGGTTTTAAGCAGTGTACATTTTGTTTGGTGTTTCCAACATATGGAGCCATGACTTGGAAAAGAGTCGTGTTTAAAAGTTTTTGGTTAGTAAGACTTATTTAATTGAGTTATCTTGTTTTTCAGCAACGGAGATGGGGGAAATTACGCGAAATTTCCGACTTGGTTTTGGCTCTTTTGTCGAGAAAACATTATCACCATTTACAAATACTACTCCTAGTAGGTAAGTGTTGGATTTAATTTCTTGTTTTTATCAAAGTAAAGGGTAACCATACCAACTATGAAAATTGTTGAATATTTTAGTTTTTATATTTTGAACTAAACTGCGAATTAATCATTTTTTTACTTCTTAGTATTTTGGAACCGTGCCCAGGTTGCCAACCGACTTACAACTTCATAAACCATCTTCCTTTGGACGTGGACACGAGCTTGTTTTCGGTAGGAAAGTATTTTAGTAAATTCGGGGACGCTAGGTGGCAGCAGACTAGGTGCCAGAGCTCTCAATGCCACTCTAATGGGTACTTACCGTACTTTATGCAATACGCATGTCAGAACCATGTAAAATGGTCTGACATTACTCGCTGGTTTGCTGTCACCTCTTGTCCCTTTAGCCCCTACGTTATTCCATTTGAACATCTTCTTCAGAAAGCAAATTAGAGTCGATCAATAGCCGTTGTACATGAAACGACAACTTCTGTGAAATTGTTTTACTAATTCCTTAAACCTACAGCACCTCACTTCAGGGAAGCCTTCTGCCATGGTACGTTTGTATTTTGTGTCGTTCAATAAGTACCAAAACCATCCAAATGAGTGTCCTCGCTCCTAGCTACATTACAAGTTTGTTAACATGTTTATTTTCCTGGTTTTCAGGAAAAAGTAAGAGAGACTATAGTCTCCAGAAACATAGACTCCCCTGAGGCCGGACTTGATGCCCTCATGCAGATCACAGTATGCAAAGTAAGTAACGTCAGCAGCTCAAAAGTTATGATTGGACGACCCTCAGCTGAGGTCTTGAATTCAAGCATCTGAAAGCACACAACTTGTGCGCCAAGGGTGTTTTTTTCTTTGACGACCAATTGAATTCAAATGTTCACAGGTTTGTTATTTTGTGCATATATATTGCGATCAGCAAGTGAGAAGACAAGGTCTTTGACACTACCAAACATGTCCAGTGCCTTGGAGCGGCTCTTTAAAATTACGCCCCGATGAAATTGGTAAACCATGGAGGAAACAAAACGCATACTTCCCATGGGGGCCACTGCACAAAGAGCACGCTGACCTTCAAAATGTCTTATTGTGTTACAATCTTATTTTTGTTTGAAAGGATTTGATCGGTTGGCTGCCTAAAGCAAGACACATCATTATTTACACAAGCGACGATATTGTTCACATTGCTGGTGACGGAAAAGTAAGTGGTGCTCATTTATTTTTGTTTTATTTTATCCCCAAACAATTTTTAATATCAAATACCAATGTCCACAGAAATATTCCAAACTGTTAAAGTTGAGGCCAGTTACATAGTTTTTGTAAAGGATGACTTTTTACACCATTGTCTGTAATTTTCTTTTTCAGTTACTTGGGATTACGGTTCCAAATGATGGAGAATGTCATCTTAACAGTGAGACGGGCTTTAACGACAGGGCCAACGAGTTTGTAAGTTTTTGAAATAAATACTTTATTTTAGGTTAGACTGGTCCCTGTCTTTGTCTGATAAAGACAGGTATTGGCTTGACAGAACAAGTGGTTTCATTTGGATACGGTGGAGTCATTGGATAAACGGGCAGTGATGTAAGCTTTCCATATCTGGGTTTTGATTGGTCAAAGGTGATCTTTTTAAGCTGCACTTTCGGTCGTCTGCATTTAGCATGCAATGTGTAAGTGAAATGAACGTATAGGTGATTAGGGACTGGGATTGACCTAGCTAAAGTCAGATGTCTAGCGTTATTCATAAGCCTCGGCAACGCTAGACTTGTGGACAAGTCGTTAAATCGGCCCCACGCGCTGAGATAGTGCTCCCCCGACAACACTGCTCTCGCGCGAACTCACTGCTCTCGCACGAACTGATGGCTCCCCGATCGGGGAGCCATCAAGTCTACGGCAACGCGTGACATCAGATGTCTAGCGTTATTCATAAGCCTCGGCAATGCGTGACGTCAGATGTCTATGCTAACTTTGGGTACTCTCAGCTAGCTAGCTATGGAGGATCACGCCCTGTTTCATAACACTTTCAACCCAGATGCATAGGACACATAGTTCTTAAAGGAGCACGTTGCCTTGGGTCAGACGGGTTGGTCTTTGTTTAGCGATTGTAACTGTTTTTTAATAAAATGCATATGGGTAGAAAGATGTAAAAGTAGGATACAATGATCCACACAAACACGCCTCGAAAGTGCACAGTTTTCTTTTTACCTAACATGGTCGGTCATTTATGGGAGTCAAATTTTTTACTCCCATAAATGGCCGACCGTGTTAGTTCGCACAGTAAAAGGAAAACCACGCAATTTCGAGGCAAACTTGTGTGGATAATTGTATTCTACTTTTAAAACATCTTTCCAACCATATGCATTTTATTAAAAAAACGGTTACAAACGCTCAGTTATAGACCAACTCGCCCGATCCAAGGCAACGTGTTCCTTTAATTATTAATGAAACTTTAGTATTATTGTTTGAGATTTGGATCTGAATTGAAGTCTTTGTTGTAATATTTAATATGTCTCCAATTTGTGTGTTTTTTTGCAAAAGGATTATCCGTCATTTGGGCGTTTGAGCATACGCATGAGAGAGCACAACGTCATTCCTATTTTCGCAGTAACTGTTGATCATATTGATGTGTACGAGGTAAGTGCACCCAGACTTCCGTGCCCAGTTTGATGGAATCACCTTAAAAGCTTTGGACATTATCGAAGCGATAGTTGCAGGAAATAATTGTTGGCATAACATCATAGGGGGCCTACTTGGTCAGTTGGTACTGGGCAATGGAGAGCTGTTGATATTATAAACCGGGTGAGAAACGGCTCTCTCTGAAATAACATAGTTTTTGACAGTTTTTTCTAACTCAAATATCAAAATACTTCAGGCCTGCATTCTTTTATTAGGCATCTGAAAAGTCAGACACAGATTTGTACAACAAGTGTGTTTTTCTTTCTATTACAACTGCTGATTTGTGTTTTTGTTTCTGTTATTATTATTTAATAATTTGTGTTTAGTTTTGTTTTGTTTTGTTTTTTTGTTTTTAGGCCCTCACAAATTTCGTTGAGGGATCGACGGTTGGTGTATTGTACGCTGACTCGTCTAACGTGGTTGACTTGATCAAGGACAACTATGCTGTGAGTTTAGAAATCCAAGGCTGATTTTATTAATGAAATATAGTGCTATGCATTGAACAGATGTCAAAATTACCATAATTTTACTTTCCCTTTTAATTGTTTGTACTCGCCCTTTGTTCATCCAATGTGAGCTGACTATGAGCTCAATATTGATTTCATCTTTTCATAATATCAGAAAATAACCTCCAAGGTGGAAATCTCCGACAATGCTCCGGAAAACCTAGCTGTGACCTACACATCTCACTGTCTGAACGAGGCACCCAACCCCGGGTCGAAAGTGTGCATGGGTCTCAAACTAGATGAGACTGTCAGCTTTGACGTCACAGTGGAAGCTACCAGTTGCCATGACAATACAGAGCAAAGGTAAACACACATCAAAACGTTGAAGCTTGAGTGGTTCAGAGGATGAATAGGAATGTTTAAGCTATCCTACCAAATTGTTTTCCTACTTCAGTTTCACCATCGGACCGATTGGCTTTGATGAAGTTTTAGAGGTTGCAGTAGAAGTGATATGCAGCTGTGATTGCGAAGATTTGTCGGTAAGATCACAAGACTTTATTTTTATCCGATTTTTATTATTATTTTTTTTTTGGGGGGGGGGTAAGAAAATTCTTTAAAAAAAATGGTTGTGATTTTCTAAGTTTTTAGTAGGAGTGTGTTTAGAAGAAAAAAAATAAGAAAAATAGAACTTAAATTTGACCAAACAATCGATTGGGTTTTTTAAATTATTTTTTGGGGCTTAATTGACTGTCTATGCTGTGCACTGAGCAAAACTAAAAAACGATTGTTGTTGATTAACGTGTTGGTTAGTCTTGAATCATTGTTTATTTGGTGGCACGGTTGGCTTGTGCGTAAAGCGCTCACCTCTCACCAAGGTGACCTTGGTTCGATTCCCGGCCAGGGCCATGTGTGAGTAGAGTTGTGCGTTGGTTCTCTGCTGTGCCACGAGGGTTTTTCCAGACTATCCGGTTTTCCTCCCTCGGGAAAAATCAAACACTTTCAATCTATAATGGGTTGATATGGCTGGCAGCTGAAGGCGCCCTTGCATGCCTGCTTCTCGAACACATTGTAGCTGCGTCCTTCGCCATTCAGCTCTAGCTGCAAGTAAGGATGATTAGCCCTCCAAATTATTATTATTATTTTTTTGATAGTTTTGTGTTATTTGTTTGTTAATTTGTTTTGGTGCACAGATTGCTAACAGCGACTATTGTTCCAATGGAAACGGTACGTTGTCTTGCGGGCAGTGTGTGTGTGACGCAGGGCGTTACGGTAAACTCTGTGAGTGTAGCAGCGGTGAGGACACTGAGGTATTATTCAGAGACAAGTATAAGAACGTGGCATCGTGTAGAGCGTAAGTGTTTTGTATTGATGTTAGGACTGCACAAGTCTAAATAGGTTGGAAAGTGACGTCACGTAGCCCGCCCTGGAGCAAGTTCGAGTGAGGCCATTGGTTGATTTTGCCTGGTACCCAGGAGGTAACCAGACAAAATCAACCAATGGTCGACTACAGTGCCTCACTCAAACTTGCTCCTGGGCGCCGCCTGTTTAGCTTATGTTTAAAAACTAGTCTGCTGCCACCTAGCGTCCCAAAGTCTCAAATTTGCACACATTGTCTAGTTTACTGTTATTTATTTTCTCTCCATCAACAGGAGCAGTAACTCGTCCATTGCGTGTTCTGGACGAGGTGAATGTATATGCGGGGAATGTGCGTGTTTCGAAAGAATGGTAAATACTTTTGTTTTGTTTTCCACGGTTATAGAAAACAGTTAATTTAACAACAATATTTCAAGTGGCAGACATTACATAAAATGCAGCCTAAGCCTAAGCTAAACCTTTGGTCAGAGCTAAGTCGTAGCCTAAGCCTCGGTTTTTTGTTTGTTTCACACGCTAAACAAAATCCTCTATACAGGTGGTCATTAAAGAAATGTCCGACGAAACGACCCCATCCCCCCTATTTCAAAATACTTAAAAGGAAGTTCTTGGATTCTTGTTCCCTAACTCTTAGGACAAAAAAGAGGTGATATCTGGACGGTTCTGTGAGTGTGACAACTTCTCATGTGAGCGTTACAATGGGGAACTATGTGGAGGTAAATCAAGGACGCTTATTACTTCAGTTGTGATTAAACGACCTTATAACTAGTTTTGCCATGCTATGTAATCGAATCTGCCATTGTTTGGTGTTTTGTATTTTCTTCTTCTTAAAGGCAGTGAACACTATTGGTAATTGTCAATGACTAGCCTTCACAGTTGGTGTATCTCAACATATGCATAAAATAGCTAACCTGTGAAAATTTGAGCTCAACCGGTCATCGAAGTGCGAGATAATAATGAAAGAAAAAAACACCCTTGTCACACGAAGTTGCGTGCGTTTAGATGGTAGATTTTGAGACTGCAAGTTCTAAATCTGAGGTCTCAAAATCAAATTCGTGGAAAATTACTTCTTTCTCAAAAACTATGGCACTTCAGAGGGAGCCATTTCTCACAATGTTTTATACCATCAACCTCTCCTCATTACTCGTCACCAAGAAAGGTTTTATGCTAATAATTATTTTAAGTAATTACCAATAGTGTCCACTGCCTTTAAGGTCCTTTAAGAAAGCTTTTACTTTGTGAATTGTGCATATTTTTCAATTTGTTATAATATTCACAGGGGCAGTCCGAGGCCAGTGTGTATGCGATGAGAAGAGCAGACGCAGTGTTTGTAAATGCAAACCAGGCTTCAGTGGTGACGCATGCGACTGCTCCATATCAACCGCTGGATGTGTGGCTTCAAATGGGGTACGTTTCTTATTCATAGGCCAGCAAACTTAAATATTTACAAAGCTTAGACATTTGCCACATAGGCCTTTTTACAGCCTAGGTTAAAAAACAGTTATTTGTCCGAGTCCTGTAAAAAAATAACACAGGCATATTACTCACGTGGGATTCAAACCCACGACCCTTGCCATTCTAGAGCAGTGTCTTATATCGGTGTTTAGGTTAAAAACAAAATTAATATTCTTTATTCCCTATGCGAATCAGTTATAAATGTAAGTGTTGTTTCTCAGTAGAAAAAAAAAAAAATTTACAAAATTGAACCTGTTCCAGTGAAAAACTTTTTTTATGCATTATACGTTGTATAATCACGTGTCGTCAACCAAATACGTCTCAGTCAAACATTGCCTGTCTCGCAAATGAGAAGAGGACTTGATTGTACAGTAACAGTTTACCTCAATCTATTTGCAGCTGTTGTGTAACGCCAACGGGGTATGTGAATGCAACCGCTGCAAATGCGATGCAAACTCAGCATTTAAAGGTTCCACCTGTGAACTATGCAAGGTTAGTTCACTCCAAATCTAAAACATTCTTCATTATACAGATTTAAATCAACATTTATTTGCAGTAAAGTGTTTATTTTCATTAATGAAGTTCTCATTGAACAGTGTCCCAAACTAAGCTATTAAAACTTAATCAATTTGTGTGGTACTGTTTGAGTGAAATCAACAGATACATATTGGTTTATGTATTGTGCATGTCATTTACATAAATAGTTCTGTCTTCGTTGCAAGAGAGGGCACAATAGTGATTGAGAAGGTTGTACAGAGACTATTTCCAGCATTTTAGACAACATTTTCTCATGAAGAACATTTTCTCGGTCCTTATATGAACTTTCATATCAAGGTTATTTTTGTTTTAATTAATTAGCATTTTTACGCGATGTCTGCCGCCACCTAGAGACTTGAAAGTCTCACATTACTAGTGACGTCTGATGTTCAAGCTAGTTCATATCTTGACCCATGTTTTTGGCCGTGATTTTCCCCCAGACCTGCTTCGGTAAATGTTCTTCTTACCGCCCCTGTGTGGAGTGTAAAATCTTCGGTAGCGATGTCATCTCGCCGGAGGAATGTGATAAGTGCAAGGTGGTCGTTGTCATTGACAGCGAGCTGCCCAATGGTAAGTCGTTATATTATGAGTTGAGTAAAATGTATTTTAGAGGATGACCAGTGTGGTAGGAAACTCTGCCTCTCAGATACGTTGTCCCTCCAACGGCAAATTGTGTACAAACTTGATGTTTTTTTTTTTAAAACAAAGTTTCCTTGCTTGGAATGTAAATGATGTCCATTTTGTTAGATTTCTTTGTACAGTTATATGGTGTTTATTGGTTGGTTGGTTTGCCCTGGCGCTCGGCGCCTCACAATCATGATGGTACAACCTACTCAGATTCAGTTACCGGCAATTCGGGGGTCGTCCAATTTAGGGGCCCTCGTTGCTCGGCAAGGTATGCGTTCCAGGCAGGCGCATCCGGGTCGACATCCTGCTACTGCCTCCCTAGTTTTAGCTTGTTGGAATGTACGTTCTCTTAATATTCGTACAAGCTCGCAATCTTCTTCCCCAAGGAAGTCGGCAATCATTGACCTTGAACTCACTCGACTAGGCATCAGTGTTTCTGCCCTCAGTGAGACGTGGCTCACTGGTAGTGGCTCAATCCGGGAGGATAATTTCACCTTCTTTTGGAGTGGCTACCCAGACAGCGAGAGACCTATGCATGGGGTTGGCTTTGCAGTGAAAAATTCCTTGCTCACGTGTTTTCAGCAGCCAATTTCCATTTCTCCTCGCCTCATGTCCTTGCGGATGTGTCTCAGTAGCGGATTTATCACCATCATTTCTGCCTACGCTCCTACCTTGACATCTGCCTCAGAGTCCAAGGATGAATTCTACCAACTGCTCAGTGAGACATTACTCAGCATCCCAGCTGGTGACAGCATTGCTCTTATTGGGGATTTTAACGCTCGCATTGGCTCTGACTGCAATGCTTGGAGTGGGGTGATGGGACCTCATGGACTGGGAAAAATGAACAACAATGGTCAACGGCTACTCGAGCTCTGTGCTGGTCTCAACCTGTGCATTGCTAGTACGTTTTTTGCAGGCTCATCTCGCTCCAAGGTCACCTGGATGCACCCCCGCTCTCGCCGTTGGCACCAACTCGATCACATCATCATTAGAAGGAGACAGCTACGGGACATCAATCATTGCCGTAGCATGCACTCTGCTGATTGTTGCACAGACCATGCCCTTGTTCGCTGTAAGCTGAGAATGCTCCCAAAACGGTTCCACCAAGCTCAGCCAAGACCTTCACCTGCAATTGACACTGCTGCTACGAAGGACTTACTCCGCGTCGCCCAGTTTCAGGAGATGCTTACAGGTCATTTCAGCTCTTCCTCATTCCCAAATAACTCTGAAGATGCTTGGTCTAGGTTCCACACTACAGTCATGGACAGCGCTCTCACCGCCTTTGGTCATCGCCCATGACTGCAGCCTGACTGGTTCCGCGACAGTGCTGACATACTACTTCCGGCTCTTAAGGCTAAGCGCACAGCTAGAGCAAAGGCTTGCTTACACAATACTCGCTCCTTAAAGGCAAAACTTCGAGTTGCAAAGGCTGATGTTCAACGTGTAACTCGCATAGCCCTCAGTCGTTATTGGACTGGCCTTAGTGATCGTATTCAACGGTGTGCCAACTCTGGTGACCTTCATGGAATGTACAAAGGTATCAAAGAAGCCATCGGCCCTACTCCTAAGAAGTCCTCTCCGCTGCTGTCAGCAAGTGGCGAAATTCTCACTGATCCTTCAGCACAGCTTGACCGCTGGGCAGAGCACTACAGTTCCTTGTATGCTAGCGATGTTGAAGTAGACACTGCTGCCATATTAACTTCCCTGCCAAAAATTCCCACCATTCATGATCTTGACAGTGACATCACATTAGATGCAGTGAAGCGTGCCATCACTGGGCTAAAAAACAACAAGTCTCCTGGTATAGATGGCATCCCACCCGAAGTGCTCAAAACGGGAGGTGAGACCCTTGCTGTAGAGCTCCACAATGTCATTTCGGTTTGTTGGAAAACGCTCTGCATCCCACAAGACTTGAAAGATGCTAACATAATCACCCTCTACAAGAACAAAGGAAATCGACAAGACTGCAACAATTACAGGGGGATCTCTCTTCTTAGCTTAGCTGGCAAGGTCTTCTCGCGTGTGCTCCTGCCTAGGCTGCAGGTCATTGCCAACAAGATCCTTCCTGAGAGTCAATGCGGCTTCCGCACATCTCGCTCCACTGTCGATGCGGTATTCTCTCTTCGTCAGATCCAGGAGAAATGTGTTGAACAGCACCGCCCACTATATGTTGTGTTCATCGATCTGACAAAAGCATTCGACCTTGTGAGTAGGTCAGGCCTGTTTGTGATCCTAAAACACCTTGGCTGTCCAGACACCCTACATTCTATCTTGATGGGTTTTCATGAGGACATGAAATCCACAGTCCAATACAAAGGTTCAAGATCCAGGAAGTTTGCCATTCACCGAGGCGTCAGACAGGGATGTGTGCTTGCTCCGACCCTGTTTGGCATCTACTCTGCACTACTGCAGCGTGCATTTCCTGACCCGTCAGGACTACTGCTTCACACCCGCAGCTCTGGGAAGTTTTTTAACCTCTCCCGCCTCCGTGCAAGAACGAAGATCAGAAGTGTTTTTATTCGTGAGCTCCTGTACGCAGATGACGCTGCTATTGTTGCACACTCCGAAGCTGAGCTCCAAGATCTCTGCAACTCCTTTGCCAAAGCATGCTCGGAGTTTGGCATGAAGATCAGCCTCAACAAGACAGTAGTTCTCTCCCAGGGGACTGCAGCTCCGCCAAACATCTACATCAATGGAACAGCACTAAGTGTGGTAAATAAGTTCTGCTACCTTGGATCCACAATGGCCAACTCTAACTCCCTGGATGCTGAGATTGATACCCGTATAGGGAAGGCTTCAACCACCTTCGGTCGACTACGCTCCCGTGTGTGGGACAATCGGGACCTCTCCATCAACCTGAAGATTCGGGTGTACACGGCTTGTGTGCTGAGTACTCTACTTTATTGCAGTGAGTCTTGGCCGACGTACAGTCGCCAGGAACGTCGCCTGAACTCATTTCACTTTCGTTGCCTTCGCTCCATACTTGGCATCTCCTGGTATGATCGTGTTCCGAACACTGCAATCTGATTTGTTCACCATGCTGAGAGTGCGCCGCCTTCGCTGGACCGGTCAAGTCTGCAGACTGGATGACGGACGCCTCCCCAAGGACATCTTCTATGGTGAACTGGCTGATGCTCCACGTCCCCGTGGCCGCCCTAGGCTGCGCTTCAAGGATGTCCTAAAGCGAGACCTGGCTGCTTTCAACATCCCAGTTGCATCCTGGGAGACTGTTGCACTTGATCGCTCCTCCTGGCGCTCTGCTATCCACTCAGGGTGCTCAATCTGCTCTCAAGGCTACATTGATGATTGTGACAGACGCCGAACTCATCGTCGTTTACGACGGGATAGGCCAAGATAGATATATGGTGTTTATGGTGTTTATTGGTTGGTTGGGTGCTTTGGTGATTTCTTTGTACAGTTATATGGTGTTTATTGGTTGGTTGGGTGCTTTGGTGATTTCTTTGTACAGTTATATGGTGTTTATTTATTGGTTGGTTGGGTGTTTTGGTGATTTCTTTGTACAGTTATATGGTGTTTATTGGCTGGTTGGGTGCTTTGGTGATTTATTTGTACAGTTATATGATGTTATTGGTTGGTGGCTAATTTGGTGATTTCTTTGTACAGTTATATGGTGTTTATTGGTTGGTTGGGTGCTTTGGTGATTTCTTTGTACAGTTATATGGTGTTTATTGGTTGGTTGGGTGCTTTGGTGATTTCTTTGTACAGTTATATGGTGTTTATTGGTTGGTTGGGTGCTTTGGTGATTTCTTTGTACAGTTATATGGTGTTTATTGCTTGCTTGGCTGGTTTGGTGATTTCTTTGTACAGTTATATGGTGTTTATTTATTGGTTGGTTGGGTGTTTTGGTGATTTCTTTGTACAGTTATATGGTGTTTATTGGTTGGTTGGGTGCTTTGGTGATTTCTTTGTACAGTTATATGGTGTTTATTGCTTGGTTGGCTGATTTGGTGTTTTTTGTCACTTTTATTCTTTGAATAATTAATTGTTTGTTTTTATTGGTTTACTCTTTAAAGATGTTTACTCATAAAAATAGGAGTGGTTAATTTTGTTTAATCTGTGGTAAATCAAAACCGATTTAAAGCATAACAAACTTGTATCCGTTATGCATACATGCAGTGAATGTGTCCAATCTGTGCGTGTTTCCCGGTGGCTTCACCAACTGCTCAACATCCTACAACTTTGTGTACAAGACCCTGGACAATGGTACTGTGTTGGTTCACCTACAAGACCAACCAAGAGGTAAAGACTGACCTGAAAAACGCCGGAAATTATGTGTTTTTGCGTTGTTCAATCAGTCAATACATTAAACTTAATATTCATCATAGGCAAACAATTCAGATTCACTATTCTAGCCCGTCGGAGAGAGAACGTAAAAAGAGTAGCATTATTAATGTCTCCAAAAAGTGTGGCAGCCATAGACTCAAAATCCGTGTGGGTTTTTTATGGGACTTGAGCATATAGTGCTTATCAATATTGGAGTTGGTCAATTGATCCAAAATACTTTTTTTTCCCTGATGCAATTTTGTTTCACCATTGATAAAGACACGTATGGGAGTGGCGATGTGGGGAGGGGTCGGAAAAGGTTTGGGAAAAGTTACATGCCACTTACTGACAAACACCAGTGTGAGAGAGCTGTGCACTTTGAAAAAACTCATTTCTAAGAACTCATTTTGCTGTCTACAGTGTGTGATCCAAATGGAGATGGGAGCGGCATGCAGCCCACTGTGGTGTTAGCTTCGTCAGTGGATATTCTCCTCCTCGTTCTTGGGATAGTTGTCGGCATCGTTCTCATCGGGGTCATCCTTGTGTCACTGCTGAGACTCGCTACATATCTACTCGACAAGAGAGAGTATGCACGGTTTGAGAAAGAACAACAAGCTGCTGTTTGGGATGAGGTATTTACACCACAAAAACACACAAGACATCCTTTATGGGATCTGAGGCATTGCATTGTCAGATGTATCAATTATTAGGTTGCGCAACACCACGTGTTCTTTGATGATATTATGTCTTGCTTTGTATTTGTTTTGTTTGTTTTGTTTTTTTATTTCCAAATATCACTATAAATAATTATGAAACATACAAGAAATAAGAACAACGAGTGATAAGAGGAGGGCACCAGGAAAAAGCCTAGGCTTGTACAGAGCCTGGACCCTTTATAATATAAATTAATAGGTTATAGTTTATAGCAATAACAATATTGATTATTGAAATTAAGGTACGGTGAAAGGTATAGTGCATACAGCAAAAAAAACACAAAGCAATGATTGTTTGTAATTAAACTGTTTTGAAAAAAATTTGTTTGCTATGCAGCCATAAATACATATTGAGATTGATAACAAAAAGGAAAATTAACAGAACATTATTTAGGAAATTACAAAAACTTGATAATTTGGAATGGATAATCATGGTACGCGTGTAGTTACAGGTGGTGTCATTTTAGACGATACTGGTTATAAGTAGGTTTTTCATGTATTTTTTTAAGCTGTGCACAGTTCTAAATGAAGGTATTGGGGTGAGCTGATTCCAGAGTAGGGGGCCTTGATGTCTGACTGTTTTCATAAATAAAGTGGTCCGAGCCTTTCCAATATGAATTTTAGTAGCTGATCTAGTGTTATGTGGATGGATGTCAATATTTCGTGTAAAGAGGAGTCTTATGTTACCTGGTAACAAGTTAAATTCAAACTTAAACATAAGGACCCCAAGATGATATTTATACAGTTTAAAAATATCGAGTGTTTTAAATTGCTTGAAAAGGGGTGCAGTGTGCTCTCTAAAGCTAGAATTGGCTATAACTCTCAAGGATTTCTTCTGTACGATTAATAGCTTGTTCAGGTAAGAAGCATGAGTATTTCCCCAGGCTAGAATCCCGTATTGAAAGTGGGGCAACGCCAGCGTATTATAAATAGAGAAAAGCACATTTCTAGGCAGAATATTTTTAAGTTTACGTAGAACACCCATAACTTGGGAAACTGATGTGTGAATCTTTTGGCAGTGAGACTTCCATGTAAGGTTGCTGTCAATTATAACACCTAGAAATCTAAAAGAATTAACTTGGCTTATTTTAGAGTTGTTTATATAAATATTGATGTTGTCATCTTTACATATATTTGAAAATAACATAAAGCAAGTTTTCTTTTCATTAATTGATAGTTTGTTACATTTAAACCACAATGAAACCTTATGCAGTTCTGAGTTCATTACTGAAACTGCCTCCTTTAAGTTACTATGACTAAAGAAAACATTGGTGTCATCGGCAAAAAGAATAAAGGATAACAATTTCGAAGAATTACAGATATCGTTTATATATAAGAGAAAGAGTATTGGACCTAGAATTGAACCTTGAGGTACGCCACATTTAATAGTTTTAGATGTAGAGTCATAATCTTTCCAATGAACGAATTGTTTCCTATCAGAGAGATAGCTTTTGAACCAGTCCAAGGCCTTTCCCCTAATTCCATACCTCTCAAGCTTTGAAAGTAAGATAACATGATCAATAGTGTCGAATGCCTTTGAAAGGTCCAAGAACAACCCTATAGTGTGGTTACATTTATCAATAGACGAACTGATTTTGTCAACAAGGTCTATTAGTGCCGTTTGGGTTGAGAAGTTAGCACGGAAACCATACTGGGAGTTATGCAGAATATTATACTTAGTTATAAAGGTATTAAGACGATTAGCAACCAAGCGCTCAAGCAATTTGGAGAGACATGGTAATATAGAAATAGGTCGGTAGTTGCATATTAATTTAGGGTCACCATTTTTATACAAAGGAATAACCTTAGCCTTCTTAAAATCATGTGGCACAATTCCTGACTCCAGCGATAGGTTAAATATTTTCAGCAACGGCCCAGCAATAATGGTGCCAGTCTTTTTAATAAGATAGCTGTCTAATTTATCATGGCCAGGACTTTTGTTAGACGATAAACCATCAATACACTTCAGAAGTTCACTTTTAGTTATAGGGGTAATAAAAAGAGAATTAGGATAATCGCCTTCGATAAAATCAGTGGGGTTTAGTCTTGAATCCGGAATCTTTGATGCCAGGTTAGGACCAATATTAGTAAAGAAATCGTTAAAATGCTCAGCAATGTGTCTTGGGTCGTCTACGGTCGTACCATTGACAAGGAATGAATCAGAACCGGGCGGCTTCTTACTTCTTTTGTTCAAGACATTATTGATCATTTTCCATGTTTGTTTAATATTACCTTTTTCCTTATCAAAGGAAGCAGTGAAATAAATCCTTTTCGCTTCTCTAATTACAGTTGTTAACTTGTTTCTGTATTTATCATACTTTCTTTTGTTAGATTCATTTGGGTTTCGGAGATAGCATTTATACAACTTGTGTTTTCTTCTGATTGATTTCAACAGACCCTTGGTCATCCAGGGATTGCACACGGATTTCTTACATTTGAATCGTTTATATGGAACATATCTATCAAACACTTCATTTAATTGTGTAACAAACCGGGAGTAACATTCATTTACATCTTCAGTATTAACAATTTCATCCCATTGGATTGTGTCCATTTCACGTTTCATGAAGGAGACATTTCGATCTCTGGTATCCCGTTTCCAATAAAACATATTTGAGTTTTTAACTTTAACAAAACTGGGACCAAACAATACAATTGGCAAATGATCACTAAGACCTGAAGTAATAATTTCTGCCTGATGAGAGTCTACGCTGTTGGTGAAAATGTTGTCAATATAATAAGAGTAGCTGAATTGCACGTTATTCTTGTTGGTTTGTCTACAGTGGGGCGAAAGGAGTGTGAATATAAGATATCCAAAAACTCGCGAGTTGGGTTATGGGAATCATTTTTAAGTAAGTTTATATTGAGATCCCCTAAAATATAGCAGATTTTGTTTTCAGTCGTTAGTTTGTTAAGAATTTCATCCATTTCTTCGGAAAAGTTAGAAACAGCAAGACCGGGAGGTCTGTAAATTAAACCTATGATAATAGTTTTCTTTGTATTTGTACCGATTTCTAAAAAAATTGATTCAAAACATCCTGAAGCACTAACAATATCGGGCCGAATGGTGTATTGCAATGAGTCTTTTACATATAACATGACACCACCGCCATTTTGCATAGGTCTATTTTTGTGCTCACATTTATATCCAGGAATGGATAACATAGAATGCGGGGTGCTTTTGAGCCATGTTTCAGTAAGACCGATAATGTGGAACTTATGTTGTATTTCATTTAGAGTAAAGGTGAGATCTTCAAAATTTTTGTTTACACTTCTGATATTGGCGTGGAAGATTGAAAAGGAGTCAATTTCTAATTCCTTTGTTTTATCTCTGAGTTGTCTTTCTGACAGGTATTGAGCACCACAGGTGTTAAATAAAAGCTGACTAGGATCCGCTGAATTCAGAATTGTCGGGTTAAAACCACAATCATTGAAACGAAGAGTAGTGTCATTCAATGGCTCAGAGCTACTGTCGTCACTACTTGCGCTTTCGTTATCACTCATTGTGTGAAATGAATTCAAATTGGTGACGACGGACAAGCAGACTGATTAAGTACAATGGGGTGATTACATGTATCAAGCTAAGAATAAGAAGATGCACTGTGTACAGACTGATGAATGCAAAGGGAACAAAATGGCACCACAATATAAAGCAACATGGGGTAACTTGATTTACAAGAAAATAACACAAGTACATTCCAATAAGATTGATTTGTGAAAATAATATACAATTAAATTTAAAGAAATCTTGTGATAACACTCAGAAGAAAACTACTCAGCTGACGTGGGTTGTACTACAAGCTAGGAGATGGGGGTTGCTTCCCCAAGCCGAAAGGTCTTGAACGGACCGCTTTTCAGTTTGTAGGAGATTACTGCGGGGAAGGACATAGGGATGTAGGTGAACTGTACCCTTGAGTCATTACGAATGGATTGGAGATGATCCTCTCTGAGACATTTTCTGCCTGCCCGGATCCTTGAGGTGACGTCATCGGTGATGTAGATGTTAGCTCCTTTGTAGGGATTGTTCTTCAAGGTTCGGGCGGCGTTTTTGAGAATGAATTTTCTGTCCGTATACCTGAGGAGCTTGACATGAATTAGTCGTGGGCGAGTCTGAGTACCGGACCCGGAGTAGATTTACGGAACAGGAGACTTCTCAGTTTTCAATCGAACTGTCCTGCTTTTTATACTACCCGAGTGGAATAATGTTAACCAGTCGCAAGTAATAACAAGCAAGAAATAATGATACTATAGTGAATTGTTTCGAAGTGGTGAGCATCTTGCAAACACATGGTAAATGGCATTAAAAAGAATCTACTTGATTGAACACAAAGAGTTACAATAAATCTAGTTGATTCAACAGGTCCTTCAGACTATGCAGCTTGCAACCACTATTATTCTCTGTATTGAAAAACACTATTTCAGTTGTTGACAATCTTTATCATTGCTTTATCATACAGGGTGTGAATCCTCTGTACAAGCCCTCTACGAGTAAGTACATCAATCCAGTCTATGCAAAGTAATGGAAGACCATATTAAGGGCGGTCCCAGCGCAGACAGGCTGATGGAATATAGAGGCCTACACTATACCGTACCTTCCTGGACACTTTGGAACGCTTGGTGGCAGCAAACACCGATCACACATTGCAGTGTGCACCACAGACATAAAGCACTACTTACACGGACCCCACTGTTGGGATTGGGGGTTAAAACTTGCAGATTTGAGAGCCCAAGAAAAAGAAGTACAGTGTAAAAATGTTGCCCATTTAGTTTAGGAAATTTTTGGGTGACAAAATGAGGCCCTGAAGTAAATGGTTCAATTTGCCGAGAGATGTAGGGACCATACTTTTCAAGGTTTCATGTTTCGACGTTTGGAAAACAATTACTTTGGTGTGTATGTGTAGGGGTGTGTTTATTTGGAGGGAAACATTTTTATAGGGACCCTGCGACATTGAGCAGAGGATACAAGAGTTACAATACATTCATAAAACACCCTTTACTGTAAAAAGTTTGAGATATAGGGCCTATAAGTATTTTTTGTTGTATTTCTTTTAAAGTCACCTGGAAGTGGTATTTTTTCAAAATAAAGCTTTTGTCACTAATATATGTGTTTTGATGAGTGGAATGTGAATAAACAGTTAACTAAGGTTTTAAAAAATCAGTTCTTATGTTATATACAAATTTAAGAGTAGACCCTGACCCGAGAGGGTGCTGTTCGTGACGTCAATCGAGGCAGACTTTGCCTGTAATGCGTAGAGTAAACACAATTGCAAAGTACATGTATGGACCAAGTCGTGAGTTTGTACGTTTCGAAGAAAAAATTAACAACAAATTAACAATGGAAGTTATGCAATTACTACATTGTTTTTTGTATGCAAATTTTTTACAACTTGGGGTTCTGTGCTCCAATTTTTGAGGATATCGTTCAAGCTTTAAAGTTGGTCCCACTAAATTGCAAATAATAGTGTTACTCTCTCTGTCTTTAAACAACTGTATGAATTTTGGTTGTCGGATCAGAACTGCTCGCATTCCATTCCATATTATTGTTGTAAATCTATATTTTATCCAGCAAAGGTTTTTTTTGTAAAGATAAAACAATAGTTGTTATTTACATTGTTTGTACCTGATCTACGTCACAATGTGTGATCGCTTATTGTTTGGATGTTAAAACCAAAATATGACCCTTGCCCGTATCCGGTTGAGGTCAGTTTTGAACTATGTTAAGATATGTTTAAATCAAAGTGGCTTATACGCCATTAATTTTGAGTGACTTAATGAAGCCTTTTCCAAACTTCGGTATCGGCTTCAGCTCTCTAGCTTAGGCTTCGCCTTGCGAGATATTAAACAAGCAAGGCATGGGCTTTGCAGGGCCAGAAGCATCTACCATAGAGCTCTATGCATCTACAATGCTAGAGTATACTCAGATTGCCTTTGGCTGAAAATAAATTGAACTGAAGCTTGAGTAATTTTTGATTTGCGTCTGTATTAAATTATTTTTATCAAAGTTGTGTACTTTAATATCAGCAACTCGGGCTTTTTAAAAAAAAAACTGTTTTTGACAAAAGAATACTGTTACGTTTATTCTAAATAATGTAATTGTCGCAATAGTTGTGAGATTCTTGTACTCGGTGTTGCCCTGCATCACATCAACACTCTTGTGTGCCCCAGTTGCTGCAATAGGGGCCGGGAACAACATTAATTTTACGCATAAACTTCAGGGGTGCTCACACTTATCACACAGGTGAAAAAATGAACTTCACACAGGTCAAATTAATCATTACTAAATTGCTTTTTAGCAGTGTTTTCTCCCTCAAATAGAATTATTTCGAAGACAATATTTTTGGGGGGCATCGGGGCACCCCTAGGGGTATCCCAAGCCACTCCCTCAAAGGATGAGAGCTTAGAGGGCGCGCGCGATAGTAAACAAAATAAATATTGAAAATGACTGGTACTCGACTGATGAAACCGTGAATAATAACACATTGCTGCGGTTGCTTGTTGGTTACCATTTTGCTCAAATGGTGGCGCCCTTTCATCCGGTTAAAAAATCGACGATTAATTTTTGTAGTCATGCTGAACTGAAATGAACTTGTATTGTAAAACGCAATCGCAAAGTTTGTTTGTCTATTTTCAGCTATTCTGTATTTGTATTCTCCTTCGAGAATGTGATTTTCCATCTTATATGCTGAGTTTATGAGTATTTCTCTGTGGTTGGACAACAGTAATGATTCGAATTTTGAAAAATTAGAGTCAGCCACCGGACAGCAACTTGCCACAATTTTTGTTCGTGAAATCTCCTGCCCGCGCCTTCTGTATGGTCGGACGGCGGTCACCGTCATGGACATGATGGATGTGTTGTTTGGTAAGGTTATTTTTACGTTTCGCTGATAATAAACTAACCAACTATATATAAGTAGAAGCCATACAAATACAGTGTAGGAATCCACAATTAAGTCTGTTTTATTATTTTGTCATTCTATCTAATATAATACTTAATAAATAATAGGAAACAAAAGTAAAGCTTTTTTGAAAGACGATACATACATCATACATGATCACAATACTTGTATTTCCTGACTTGTTGTCTGCTTGTTCGTTGGGCATGTTGGGTGTGGTAATTTAACTTGGGTTTGGGTATGCAGTGCGCACAAAATTGTCATATTTTTACCGGATTTACAAAACTGAAACTTTGTTCATAAATTCTTCTTCATCATGTCCATGTTCTGCCCTAACTTGCAAATCACAGTGCTATTGCTAATCTCCATGATTGATGTAGGCCTACAGTCACATTGGACTGTGGTGTTGTTAAAATTAAATGTTAATTAATAATATTTCTCGTTTTATTTTGCTCGTGAGTCGTACCCAGTCATTCACCGTCACTCATACAGTCACAGCTCAGCCTACTTCTAGAAACTATAAGGCTCCCCTGTGAGCCTTATTTATATAGGGGTCTCATATTTAGGGCCTCCCTGACGCTATATGTTTTTCAAATTAGCGTTGATGGGTGAAAGTTTTACGACCGTTAGCCAGCCAGAACTGTAGTTTTCTGTGTACTGTACACCTAAAGCTTTCCCCACCCTACTCCATATACATTCATTCCTTTTTGTTGAGTAAAATTAAAAAACATCGTCAAAAAATACAATTTTCTGCTCGGTACTTACTGTTGTTTTCCTGCCGCATCGCACGTTTTTTGACTTCTCAATAATGCTCAACGCTTTATCTTTTGGTCACTCGACCACCAAGCGCTGTACACCAGTCTACTCTCCGAACTGCCAAGCCACCACCGAGTTGGACTAAACCATTCTGTGAAAGGGGTGTTACAAACCCATGTGGCAGTGCGTGCGCTGTTTGTTTTAGGCCTGATACTTCACGGAGGCAACGCAGGCGATTGCCTCCGTTGCCCCTTGCCATTGCCTTGGTGCCCTTGAAATGCTCCAGTAGAAATTTACAATTTCCCCATAGGGTGCCCTTTGCCAAAGAGTAAATGCCTTGGTGCCCTTGCCCTTTCAAAAACGAAGCATACAGGCCTGTTGTTTATACCCGCCGTTCACGCATAAAGCGCCCACGCACTGCCGCACAGGTTTGTAACACCCCTCTCACAGAATGGTTTAGTCCGACTCAGCTGCGCCTCGGCAGTTTGTCGATCTACATGTACATGTAGTAGGCTGCATAATGAGAAGGCAAAAGACGTGCGATGCGGCAAAAAAACAACAGTGAGTACCGAGCAGAAAATTGTATTTTTTGACGATGTTTTTTAATTTCACTCAACAAAAAGGAAATGCAAACATTATGAATGTATATTGAGTAGGTTGGGGAAAGCTTAGGTCTACAGTACACAGGAAACTTCAGTTCTGGCTGGCTAACGATCGTAAAACTTTCACCCATCAACGCTGATTTGGAAAACGTATGGCTAAAAAAAGCCCTAAATATGAGACCCCTATAAGGCTCACAGGGGAGCCTTATAGTTTCTAGAAGTAAGCTCAGCCAACCTAAACGCTAAGTTTTCAAACAAGTAATACTAACCCTGCGTTTTTATTGCAAATTTTTCCCACAACAAACATCCCATAGATTTGACAGTAATTACCAAAATAGGTGTCCAACACCTTTAAATACACTGGACATCTTTGGTAATGGCCATAGACCTTGGTGTTAGGCCTATCAGTATCTCAACATGCATAAAATATCAAACCTGTAAAAATTTCAACTCAATTGGTCGTCAAAGTTACGGAAGAATAATGGAAGAAAAAACACCCTTGTCGCACAAGTTTTCAGATGCTTGAATTCGAGACCTCAGCTGAGGTTTCAAATTAAATTCAAGTATTTTAGTGAGAAATTACTTCTTTCTCAAAAACCCAGTTACTTTAGAGGGAGCCGTTTCTCACAATGTATAATACTATCAACAGCTGTCCTTTACTCGTCAACAAGTAACTTAGTAAGTTTTTACGCTAACAAATATTTTGATTAACCACCAATAGTGTCCAGTGCCTATAAAGACCCTAACATGGATATTAGATTTCATGCAGACTGTATGAATCTAATGTAGATCTCATAGATCAGAAGGTCGCCAGATATTAAAAGTCACTAGACAGCTAGAGCATTGCTTTATGTAAACCAATCATGAAGTTGGATACAATGACCGCCCACCACTGAAGAACCTCACAACAATCATTGATAACATTGATTTGTGATGATAAAAGGTTGATGTTCACATTGTATACAGTCTAATGAGGGAGCTGTCATTGTCATTATCTGTTTATTGACATTATGTCTGCATCAGTTTCCACATAAAATATTGTACAAGTATGCAGCAAGGTGTACATTTACAGTATACAAAAATTGTAAACAGCAGAGGCAACGAAGGTGATTGCCTCCATGCCCCCTGGTCATTATTGCCACGGTGCCCTTTAAATGCTTGAACAGTAGAAATTTACAATGTCCTCATAGTGTGTCCTTTATCAATGAGAAAATGCCTCCTTCTGATGTAGTTTGAATTATTTGTTTCCTTTGCTGGAAAGTTTTTAATGGAGAATATTTTGAGATTTGTTTCTACACTACAATTATTTGTTTTAAAGATAATTAAAAAAATTAATAAAATAAAAAAATCTTCCAAAAGACATTATGAGCAACATGTATCTCATTTCTTTCACTTATCATTTTGTGCAAACGAGCAAGGTCTGATCCTTGGCTGGTGTGTTTAATCATGGAGTTATTCCTCCATGGTTTAATCAAACTGGTATCACTAGCTGTGTATCAAACCCACTACATTTGCCAGAATTCTAGAGCTGTCGATATTTCAGTATTAACTTTAATTAAGGTAACTTTCGCACCCCAGAGTTTTATCTGGTATGATCATTGCATAATCTATACATTGATGGTTCCCACATCAGGTACACCTACATTATTAAGTACCCCTCCATGCTATGGATGTTACTCCATATTGACAGTACAATTTGTACCCCGATACTTGTTTGTTATAGTACAGGTACGCATCCCTACTGATAACAAGATCAAAATTACAGACATTGTGTATTCACCTGTATTAATCAGCCCCTTGTTCTGTGTGTGTTATCTCACCATTGTTATTCATGGCCAATGTCCTTAATGCTATGGTGCAATCTTCTATAATACTCAACCATTGCCCAATATCTAAAAGTGCTTCACAGTCAGCAGGGGTCCAACCGCCCCGTACCTGTACCTGTTTATTCGGTTGTGGAGCTTTACTAGTTTTATTGTGTCTGGAAAAAAACTTCATACTGTTGGATCAAGAACTCACTGGAATTTTGTTGAGCAATGGTTGAGCTATGGATGAATCTGCGGTTAGCCAGCATTAAGCTGAAAAACAAATATTCAGCAAGGTACAAGTATATTAATTTTGGTTTTTACCCATACACCGATGTGTGTTAGCACTGTATACTCAGTAACATCTCTTAAAACGTACAACTACAAGTTCTTTTTCATTTTTTTTTTTAAATTGCAAGGTTTGAAGAAATGATGGAAACTGCCAATTAGTTGAAAGAATTTAAGCTCTACATTGTACCTGTGATCAAAAGAAAATGGTTTCAAGTGATGGAAAATGTTTTTCTACACACACAGGCCTGTACATGAGTTGAAAGGGTTAATACATATAAATACCTTAGAGTTATGTTCGATGATAAACTGGATTGGAGTGCTCACATGGATTATGTAATGAAAAAGCTTCGTAAAATGAATGCTTTCAGGGTCAGTAATCTGTGGGACATGGAGTTCTTGTCACAATAACTCCATATGTGTGACGGGCTGGGGTGGGAACGCTTTGAAAAGGGATAAAGATAGGATTGATCGTCTGGTGAGGAAAGTAGGGAGAATGACGGGGGTGTGTTTGAAGTCGGTGGACTCTCTTCACCAGGAGCGGGTGACAAGTCTGTTTCGTTGTATTTTAGACGATGATAGCCACCCGCTTCATGGTGAACTTACTGGTCACATTATTCCTAGAAGTGGTAGGATGAGACTGCCGGCTGCTCACACCCTCGCACTAACCGTCATCTTTGCTCTTTTGTTCCCATGGGTATTACGTTTTTTAACGCTTTGTATAAAAGATAAGTGCTGGACCACAATTTTTGCATATTTTTAACATAAGTTATTCTCTATATTTTTATTTTGTTGTATAGACATATGGCCTGTCGGCGTATATATGTTTTTTATTCTTAAATCCTTGTGCGTGTATCTTGTGCTATTTTTGTATCTGCCTGTTGTTTCATTTTCACATTTGGTGTGTTTTTAAAAACTTGTGTGAGCAATGCAATTTCTTCTTTTGAAGATCAGTACAGTTTTCTTATGTCTTCTTATGTCTGACATATGTACATATTGTACTATACTCGGTATACAGTGTAGTCAAACAGGGATTGTTAACATTTAAAAGCTCAACTACAAACCATTGTTTGAAACCTGAAAGCTTGACTACAAAACCATGCCAGCACAATTTAACCCACGTTATGTTTACACATAGTGCTTGAAGCTATCAGTAAAAAAATTAAATGTAATAAATTTTTATCTTTCAGGAAACGAGTAACTTATAGCAATCCCAGCTATCCTGAATGCAGAACTGCCATCCCATTGAATGATGCACACCGAAGTAGAAGGCCCAGGCCACACATAGTAGTCATGGTGGTAGAACGCCTCAAGTCATTGGTGGCTGATGCTTTTTACAAGCATGGACAGTTCTGCAGCGCCCATCCATGGTCAATTATTTCATTTGTGTGTGTGGTGATGCTCACAGCAAGGTAAGAGATCTCACAGAATTCATTCAATTTTGCTTTAACTTCGTGTGCTTAGGGGCCATTCATAATAGTCATTGTTACAAAATTTCAATCTTTTTTTTGAAATTGTGGGTGGGTGGGTCAAAAGAAATAACTGAAAATCAAAGTTCACTTTCGGAAACAATTGAAAATTGAAATTGACGTTTATGAATGGCCCCTAAGCCTGTAATATTTGGTGTATGTATTTTGCTCTACAACTTATCCAGCTTGAAGTTTACTCCCCAACGAAGGAAAATAAATAAATAAACTTAATCCAATGTTATTAAAGTTATCATATTCAACGAAGCCTAAGGACTATTGTATACGACAATGTTTAACTGAACTGCAGTATGATCGTTTCAACGTTAGTGTTAGGTCAAAGCCCAGATCAGGCACTTGTACTGTATAAACCCATTCATCAAATACCAGCAGATACATTGTATCATGCAATCTGCTGCACAGACAATGACAGGAGATGAAGCAACAATCATACACATGTGACCAGAAGAAGACTATAATGTTACCAGCCCTGATACTTCGGCTTTTAAGGGGCACGGCAGTTTTGCCTTGACTTTTTGTAAAAATTTAGGGCACCAAGGCAATTTTCAAAAATTTGGAAGGGCATCACGGCAATCATAAAAAGTTGCGAAGGGCACGACGGCAGTTTGAAAAAAAACCTCCGAGTTGCCTATAAAAAATAGTTCTTCCAATTTTTCCATTTTCTAACTGTTACCCAATGAAAAAAGAAAGCATTCATCTAATTCAACAAAATAAAGAACAACTACTTACAATACACAATTCCTAAATAATTTTTGTTCATATGTAATCCTACTATTGGTCATGCACGTTGTGTAGTTTTTCGTAGAGACGCTAAAATTCCCACGTAACTGCTCCATTTTGACACGATGTTGACAGAATAAATGCATGCGGTGCGCGACGGCTATGCTGTACATGATGGTACATCACATGTACCAAGCATGGGGAAAACCACTATCCCAGCATGCAAAGGCACGTCGAGTCTTTTTCTCAAGGCGTTTAGCGTTGGTTCGCGTAATTTTACCACTAGAGGGCGTTTACTCTCACGCTATCGCTCTGTTCCGAAACGCCCTCTAGCGTTCGATGTTTCGAGTATTTTTTTGTCGCACGCAAAGAACAACGACTAACGGGCCTGAAATCTGCTGTTGGGCCTTACGTGCGTGAAATTGGGGTATATTTCGTTGCGTGAAATTTACACAGACATCGGGACTTTTTGGCTTATTTTTGAACTTTGACAACGTTGAATATAATTTGTTTTTGGGAGGAAGGGCACGGCGGCAATGATGAGAAAAGGGCACGGCAATCATTGCCGTGAAAAATTGTTTTTTTGAAGGGCATTGCGGCAATCGGTAGGGGCAACGACGGCAATTGCCGTCGTTGCCGTCGTGAAGTATCAGGGCTGTGTTACCTATTAATGGCAGCTATCTGCTTTTGGATATCAATTATAAATAAAAAAAATAAACAAAATCATAATTGAGTATTGTAAATATATCAATAAACCTTTTCACATCCACAGCGCAATCGCTAACTGTTCAATTAGGTACATGCTGGTCTAGCTAGCGATCGCTTACTACATTGAGACCAACATGCACTCACTGAACACCTAACGCACGCGTACCGAGTATTTGTGCTACGGTCTATGTTTAGAAGAGTTTATTTGTACACAGTGCAAGGCATGAACAAAGTGTAACTTTCTTATAATATGATAATGTATGTTATTTCTTAAGCTCAGTTAGTTCCCTCTTGTTCCCCTCTTTGTTGTCCTTTTTTTGTTTGTTTAATTTCTTTGGGGGTGGCTGATTGCTTCGGAAGCTGAAAGGGCATTGTGAATAAAGTGCAGGTAGAATATTTGTACTGAATTATTTCACCTACATTTTGCAACATGATTCCAACCTGACCTTGCCATATTACTATAGTCGGAAGCACTTAGCAGTCCTGTTCGTTATTGTCATTTAAATGATTCATTGTGGAAATTACTGGGCACAACAACAAGTAATTGCAAATGTTATCAATTGGTAGAGCTAGTTTTTAGCAACAAGGTGATGCTATTATTATAAAGCCACAGACATAGCCATTACCGGTAAATATTGTCCAATCAAGGACACAGTCACTGCTTGTGGCTCAAAGAACCCAGTCAGTGATTACGTAATGCATCTTTTCATCCCTTATGCTGTATACCATTAACACGTTTGCACTCAATCCAGAATAGATGGATGTATTTTATCATGGCCTTCAATCAGGATCTTTTGTTGTGTTTACACCAGTGCTTGATCCTGCTCTGATCCCACTTTTGTTTACAGTTTTACAAAGTAAAATAAATACTCGACCCTCTTCTTTAAAAGAAGAAAAAAAAGAATGTCTTTCCATAGTTTTCCAACCTCGGTTATCAAAAAAATCAGCTCTGATATTGCAATAGAAAGGTAATAAAACAGAAATTGGAAAATAACAAAATATGACAAAGCCCTTTTTTAAAGTCTGGATGAGCAACATATTGTTCATTTCACTTGGCCTTACAGCAAGTCCAGTCCTTTTTTCGGGCAGTACATGTAGGCCAAACAGTTAAATTTATTAACTTTTTACAGACTACTGTATATATTTTAAAAGTGTACTGTACATGTATGTACAGTACATGTACATCAATATATTGGTTTTAAACAAGACAAACAAGCCTAGCTTTGGGCCAAGTTCACTGACATATTCAGCTATATGATCATTGAGGTAGGAGATTACATCATTAATCATTTTGGTTTTTTGTAAGTTGTACACAGTGAAATTCTGTATTGTGTTGCTGACATTTGGCCCATTTGTATTTTGCATACAATGTGAATGCATCCCTAATGGACTTGTCAGGTGCAAGTTACACTTTCACACTGACATGGCTTACATGGATGTGGCTTTCATAATATGGTTAGAAACCTGACAGAACTAGAAACAATACACTCCCACCCTCATGGCCTCACTACATTTTAAGACACTTGGGTCTAAAAATAACTAGTCAGGAAATGACCGCAATGTATTGATTGTACAGAACTGATGATTGTCTTCAACCGGGATGAGGAAATCAGTGCAAGTTCAGTTCCAACAACAAAGCTCAAAACACATGGTTTGATGTAAAATACACATGTGATGCATGCACTCTACATGTACATGTACATGTATGTACCTACATGTAGATGCATGCACTGAACAAGTACAGCCCTTGTTTGGGATTAGGCCCCCTGTCTATAGGGTCATTCCGTGTCAAATCAACCAGTTTTCAGAAAAGTTCCCAGGTGACCCCCTCAGATTTTGATGAAACTTCATCAGAATGATTTAATGTGGCTCAAATGAACACATACAAAAAATCTAAGTCATACTCCATGTCGTTTGCGAGATATGACCCATTGAAATTTGGTCGAGGCGGCCATTTTGTGCTCGCGCGGGACGCGAAAAGTGATTTTTTTGATAATTTCCGACTTTGAAAGCTCATAATTTAATTATTGTACCAGGTAGAGAGCTCAAATTTGGTATTCCATCTTACTTCTTGCCAAATTTCATGAATCTGCACTCAATTTAGATGTATCTCCTTTAATTTTCTAGTTATGGTCACCTAAAATAGGCACTTTAATCAGCCAAAAATGTTTTTTGTGATTTTTGGGGTCACCCTGTGCCCACATGAGGGGTCAAATAAATCCTATATTCCCTAGGTATTATCTATGGGTGCATATTTATACCCATAAGCAATTATAAGCTCACCAATGCAATAATTTAGAAATAGCATGGGCCCAAAGTTGGTTCCAGCCAGAAAAAGGTCAAAAAGACCCCGCCCGTCTTGACCTCGGTTGACCCCGCGATCAATTGAAATGTTTTTTGAAATTGATACCAGTTAAACATATATATTATATCTACTTATACACCAATTTTCAGCTTTGGCACTCAACTCCTTCATGGTGTGGTGGCAATTTGAATATTATATGTTTTTGGCACATTTTAATGTAATATCATACAGTGTACATGTACATGTACATTCATGTACACATACAATACATGGTAATATATGTTTGAAGCTTGTGTAACTTATTTTTTCTAGCTAGCAAAAAGTAACATCAACGCATTGGCATCTGTGGTGTCTGCGTGATACACAAGTACATATTTTGTTTGAGAAATGAGTGTTTGCATGTGATACACATTAGAGAAGTATTGTTCTAAAAAAGTAGTGTATGGAAAGTAATACCAGCGTTTAATATGCAAATGAGGTGACCATGTGAAAGTTTAACCAGCATAAACATACCATGGAGGAAACAAAGGGGACTGGGGTTGGGTTAAAACCAGAGAAGAATATGACAGATAGTGTTAAGTACTGGCAGATTTAATTTGTATTGTGTGGTTTGATCCATGTTTCAAGTGAAACTACACACGGTACACTGGGGTATGGTTCCATACTGGGGTATGGTTCCAATATTTTGTGTGTGTTATGGGAGAATTTTGCAGCACTTCGTGGTACCTGCCTTAAATTATTTATTGCAGTTAAAAACATACAAAAAAAAAATAAGTTACACAACCTTCAAACATATTTTACCATGTATTGTACATGTGTACATGAATGTACATGTACATGTATACTGTATGATATTACATTAAAATGTGCCAAAAACATATAATATTCAAATTGCCACCACACCATGAAGGAGTTGAGTGCTAAAGCTGAAAATTGGTGTATAAGTAGATATAATATATATGTTTAACTGGTATCAATTTCAAAAAACATTTCAATTGATCGCGGGGTCAACCGGGGTCAAGACGGGCGGGGTCTTTTTGACCTTTTTCTGGCTGGAACCAACTTTGGGCCCATGCTTTTTCTAAATTATTGCATTGGTGAGCTTATAATTGCTTATG